>NC_138778.1:25959456-26454456 GCF_965119305.1 Pelophylax lessonae
GTTGGACTTGGGTCCAGGAATACATCTAGACATGTCCAGTTTTCATAAGCCTGTTTGGTTAAAAAAAAATAAAAATTTGAAAACCACTTCAGATTTGTGAATGTTAAAGGTCAATTAAATTCTAGAGCAAACATGTAATATATTGTAGCTTACAGATGTGGTGGCTGCATTTGTTTCCAGTTGATCTTGCGAGAAATCTTCCTGTGAGCTGCACCAAAGAATATCCTTCTTCCTAATTATTCTCTGTAAAGTAGCTTTAGCCCTGCCCTCCATGTATTAGAGATGAGATACGGACACATTTGTAGTCCATATTAGGAGAGCAGCCTAGGGTGACAACCATGGCTCCCTATAGGTACAGCGGAGGAGTGACATAGCCACCTAGGGACATGATGTGTGTTATTTGTAGGATTTCCAGGTGAAAATACTTGAAAAATAGAAAAATAAAATGCAGCCACCACATTAAGAACTATTAATCTGTAATATATTACATTTTGCCTTTGGTTTTAGATGCACTTTAAGCAGCAAGGATCTGATGTCTTGAATGCTATTGAAGAAAACTGTTAGCGTGATAGCACACTGGAAGTCTTGTCGCCTGCTTGCTTGCACTCATTTTTACAGTGAAGTCAGGACACCAAGCCACATGAATCTATTATTAACGTTTGATCCTTCTTCAACTGATGAGCAGTTGAAGACAGAAGAACAGACTCTCTAAGTAATGTCACTGATCTATATCAGATAAAAGGTGAGAACGGAAAAGATATATGTTGATTACAAAGAATCCCAGATGAAAGCCTCGGCTAAGAGAATGTGCGGCCATAGGGCACATTATAAAACATGAAAATATATTAAGCCAGGCCTATAAAATATGAATGTGTTGACATCTCTGGGCTCCATGCTGGAATCATAATGTTGAATGCAAAGGTCAAGATTCGTGAACATTCATTTCCTTACAGCTTAGCAAGTGTTTTGAATAAGAAATGTTTCAAAGTGTCCAAGTGGAAATGAGTGTTCTACTTATTGTATCTTTTATGTCGTTGTGCATAAAAATGAATATTTAATGTTTTTCTATATATCTTAATTTATAGTTCATGTGCTTTATACACGTAAATAAATAATATTTTAATTTTTCCACTTCCAACTACTAAATGGACACCATCCATGCAACAGCAGGAACTTTTTGGGGGGCTCTTTCCTGGGGCTGGATTAAGGCCAGTTGATGCCCTAAACCCCCATAGGCCTTCCATTGCTTAAAGAGGAATTCCAGGTAGGGTATTTTTTTACATAGCTACTTTAGTCCAGTTTGGACCAATGTAACTATATATATATATATATATATATATATATATATACCATACCCCGCTACCCAACTGCCCCTCCAGTGATCTCCACTTGTGTCCAGGCCCCATGCAGAGTGGCTAGACCAAGTTGGACCAATTTAACTATGTAAGAGCATACCATACCTGGGATGCATCTTTAAAGCCCAATTCTATCCTCCCCCATCTGTACCAATCCTTCTTATAAACCCCCCCTCACACAATGTACATTTTGCATTTGTATGCCTACCTTTTTTCAGATGTCTACATCATGTGATGCAATGGGGTCTTCTTCTTTTTCAAGTAAGGGAAAGTATGGGGTGATAAATGCGCTGTCATGTGCGTATCCAAGTGAGAGGATTCCTCTAATCTGTTACAGCTGGTGACAAATAATAAATGACTATGAGATTCGGATCAAATCCTATTCTACCTGCAGCCAGCTCTAGTATTTATCACTAAAATACCAATATCAATATAAACCTTCACAGTGAGTCGGCGCAAATGGAAAAAATCTCAGAAAAGGCTCAGATCAAGCCAACCAATGTGTAAATCACAGCGGGACCCCCCGCAATCAAATGTAACGGAAATCACCATAAATATATGTCAATAATCAGAATAAATAGGTAATCCATAAAAAGTAAAAGATATGAGAGGATCAACAGGCTAAAGTTTTTTGTACAGCCATACGTTTTTCATTGCCAGTCATGGATTGGAGCAGGTGGGGGAGGACTGGGCGGTCTCCAATCCCATCTGTTTCCCATCCATCCATTAGCAAGCATGTTCTTCCTTTTGTGAAGACACTTGGACACTCAGGACATTACATTTGATTGCGGGGGGTCCCACTGTGATTTACACATTGGTTGGCTTGATCTGAGCCTTTTCTGAGATTTTTTCCATTTGCGCCGACTCACTGTGAAGGTGATATTCTTCTTTTTCAACTCATCTCCAATGCTGGGCAGTCTTCAATGATGAATAGAGTAGCACTGACATGATGACTCAAGGTGTGAGAGAGAGGACTGGTATTGGATTGCAGGATGGTTAAGTTTTCAAGAACAACACCTGAGAGAAGGTGAATATTGAAGCAAGAGCTGTGGGCTTGGGCCATTAAAAAAAAGAGTTGGCCTAATATAAAATACCTTAAAACTCAAAAAGTGCTGAAAATGAAATAAGACATTAAGAATTCAGTTTTCTTTCACTGTGACCTAAATTCCACACTTAGAAGGCCCCTCAAAGCTGGAGACCCAGCTCCCATGATCCTCAGGTAAGTGGTACAGGCTGCCAAAAAGCCCACCGAGGCAGTACATACATAAAAACAAGAAAGCACCACTCTCCTAACCAACCACTGTAGTGTAGACATCAAAATGGCTTCAGCCTATGAGTTTCTGCCAAAGGCCATGCCCTCTAACGTGTTTCACCCTGCCCACCTTGGGTTTAATTGCAGGATTAAGCCTCAACGGGTGGGGTGAAATGCAAACCCCCTGATGGGTGGCGTCAGAGGCACAGCCTTTGGCAGAGACTGTTAGGCTGAAGTCGTTTTGATGTCTAAACTACAATGGCTGGTTGGAAAAGTGGTGCTTTCTTGTTTTCAGACTTCTTTCAGACAACTTTATTAAATATGAAGTATTTTAACATTTTATTTATTTAAAGTGAATGTATATCCAAATATTTTTGAAGTTTTCTATACTGTAGGGATTGGCTAAAACCCCCTCTATTATTTGTTTTTGTTTTTTTTCTTTTTTATTAGTATCCTACTAGAGATATGTACTCACTTCCTGCTCTGAAGACTAAACATGCAAGACAAAATCTCTACAAAGTAACACGAATTCTCATTTTGAACCATTGCCAAGGCAGATGTTCCCCAATTGGAAGACTTCCTAACTTTCTTTAAGGCCCCGTTCACATAGCAGCGCGCCGCGACCTCGGAGCGGCCGCCACAGACTTCATAACATTGAAGTCTATGGCGGTCGCCTCCTGGTCGCCCCGAAGAAGCTCCGGACCCTTTTTCTAAGTCAGAGCGACTTGTGTCGCTCCTATTAGAACGGGTCAGCAGCTTCCCTATGGGAGGCGACCTACGGCGACCTGTGAGGCGACCAGGTCGCCTCACAGGTCGCCCTAGTGTGAACGGGGACTTAAACTGTAAAATGTTGACCATGCTTATCATTTTCATTACCAGAAACAATGGTGATCAGGACAAAGAATGAATATTTACCTAGTGGGAAATAGGCAATAAAAAAAAAAACTTGATAGGGTTCCAACCCTTACCTGCTCTATTCAAAACCAAAAAGAAAATGTTTTGGCTTTCCATATACTTTAATATACTTTAATACTAAAGAGCAATGAGCAAATGAAGGAATATGTAAACCCAACATTTCATTTTCCTGCTGTACCCTGTATTTGTATGAGAACATCTCCTCTTCTCTGTATATTGCTTCCTTTGTGTGAAATACCTGGTGGTTCTGCCAGTTCCTCTGGTTTCCTATTAAAAACTGACCACACTAAACAGGAAAACACACCGTGGTCAGTTCTCTAGCTGTGTTGGGAACTCAGCATGCTCTCCTCCAATGATCAGATTTGTCCTGACCCCTCCCCTTCTGCATGGCCTTTCACTGGGAAGTTCAGTGTGTTGCTGTTTCTCCTCCCCCAGCTCTTAAACAGCTGGAACAGAGGGAATGTGATCACTTATAAAAAAAGGTATTAATAATGTTTTTTTTTTTTATATCTATACACAAATGCTTTGCCTTTCATATTTTTTTTAAACCGAAAGGGTTGTTTTATAAGGTGAATGTTTACAATCATTTTAATTACTTTTAACAAGGGCCAGAACAATGCATATGTTTCTACACGTTTCTGCATTTTAAGAAAAAAGAAATAAAAAAAAAATGCTTAATAATTACCCTCACAAATATGTAAAGGCAAATTAAAAAAAAAATGATAGTTTTTCAAAACAAATACTAAAACTTTAATTTCTAAGGTAGCAGTTAGCAGTGCCTTAGATGATCTCACACTGCAGATATTTAGCTGTTAGGCTAAAGGGGAGGATGCCTAGTAGTGATCTACCGATATCGTTTTTTTAATGCCGATACCGATACTGATATTTTGGTCACCGGATATCGGTATCGGCCGATATTTTCAAACATGTTAAAAACATTTTTTTCTCTAAAGGTACTCCTGTGGAGGGATCTGGGGGTCTAAAAGACCCCCAACCCCTCCTCGGCACAGAAAAGCATTCAAAACGCCAAGTTTGGCTGTTTTGAATGCTGTCAGTTTTTTTAATACGGCGCTGAGTACCCGGAAGTGATGTCATGGCATCACTTCTGGGTTTTTTACATGGAGACCGGTGCATGCGCACCTGCGGCAGGGATA
This sequence comes from Pelophylax lessonae, assembly GCF_965119305.1. NCBI lineage: Eukaryota > Metazoa > Chordata > Amphibia > Anura > Ranidae > Pelophylax > Pelophylax lessonae. The sequence continues at coordinate 25,964,133 of NC_138778.1, forward strand.
CCGGCTTTCACGGGGACACATCTTCATGCTACAACGGTCTTCTCTTCAGTGGCGGCGGTGGAGGTAGGATGCCCGGGTCTCCCGGTGGGACGGGAGACCCAGATGAGCCATGGAAGGTGGCGGGAGGGGGGGGGGGAGGACACATCTGCTCCTTGTAATGACAGCCAAGCGGCTTCTCAGCCGCATTTATTGTCATTACAAGTCAGCCGACCGTCGACTATAGACAACAGTAGCGAGGCGATGCCTCTAGCTGCAGGCATCACCCCAGGACATGCACTTTCCCTAAATATCGGCAATATCGGTAACCTCAGGGGCCGATTCCGATATATCAGGGAAAGTGCATATCGGCCCCCGGAAAAATTGGTGTTGCCGATAATCGGTCGATCTCTAGTGCCTAGGCACAGGAATTCAAGAAAAAAGGCAGATTTTTAGGTTTCTGCTTAACTATAACAGCATGTTTTCACTTATTGCGCTAATGTTTACTTTAATGAACTATTCTTTCTATACATTAAGTAACCACATCAAAGTGAAAACCATGGACTTTCTAGGACAGCACCCAGGGATACAGATTCACATATGTGTAAAAAAATATGTGACAGCAACTTGCTATCTGTAAAATGGACACTCTGTATGGTGCATACAGTATATACAGTATACTTGGTCTCTGTTGTTTTTCACAAAAAAAAAGATAATATTGTATTGAGCATCACAAGTGAATCCTAATATTTGTATATTTGTATGTTTCTGTATGAATAACCTTCAAAACACTTATTGTTGAATCTGTATCCCTAGAAAGTTTACTAGAAAGTCCCTGTTTTTCACTTTGTTGTAGTCACTTGTTGGGTTGGGATGGTGGCTCCCTAAGACCGCATTCACACTGAAGCGGCACGACTTCTCCACGACTTCGGGGACGACTTCACAAGTCCCGTGCACCGCGACTTTGGCGCGACTTGCATGGACTTCATATAATGAATGCTTATGCAAGTCGCTCAGAGGTCGCCCCGAAGTAGTACAGGATCCTTTTTCTAAGTCAGAGCGACTTGTGTCGCTCCTATTAGAACGGGTCCTGTACCAGTCAATGGACCACAAGGGACCGCGACTTGTCAGGCTGACAAGTCGCCTGACAAGTAGCGGTAGTGTGAATGGAGCCTAAGTCTTCTGCCTGTTGTCACTCTGCCTCCCTCCCCAGTCTTTTTTTTTTTTTAAACATATTTTCTTATCTTTATTTAAAACCCAACTAAGGGAAATTAAAAATGTATCAAAGCCCCACTGCAAGGGTTATTTGGTAATTTTTGGTCTAGGGCAGTGGTCTCCAAACTGCGATACTGGATACTGCCCTTTGATTGCCTTTATCCGGCCATTGAGGTACTATTCCGTCCATTGACACCAACAATGGGGCATAATTCATTCCACTTGCTTCAAAAGTGGGGAACTATTCCTCCCAAATGACACCAACGATGGAGCACTATTCCTCCCCTAATACCAAAGACAGGATAGTGTTTACACCAACAAAGCCAGGAAAATGTTACTTCCAATGGCCGCAGATCCTCCCCCTAATGTCTGAAGGACAGTAAACTGGAAAACAACAATAAAAATAGAAGGGCGCACCGACCTAGTGCATTACCTCTAAAAAGTTTAATTCAAGATAAAAACAGCAATAAATATACTCACAAACACATATTGTATAAACGCATATCATAGCAAGTGAGATCAACTGCCTGAAAGTCTAATCAAGTTCATCTGTACTGCCGGAAGACCAGGAGGCATCCAAAATGGCTGACACATTTCGAGGGCGAACCCTCTTCATCAGAGCCAGGGTAGTGAAACTGGCCCTTTTGTTTAGAAATTTTTTAGCACCCTTGGATACACATCGAAGAATCAGTCAAAGAGGTAGCAGCCTAGGACCAGAACAGGGTCTACCTACACTATATTTTAATCAAGGTCAAGGATTTCCTTTACGATACATCCATCAGAACAAATTTTCACTTTCATTGGTTCAATGCTATTGCACACATCGGGCATTTCAAACCCATGGAATTCGAGATATTGTGGAAGCACTGCTCAAACACAGTGAACAATTTGCTCAGCAGAGGTTGGAAGATAGAAGGCACTAATTTGGGCTCAAGCCTGTATGTATCTGCTAATTAAGATTACTTTATAATGAGAAATGGATGGTGGTTGAAGTTTGGGTCATGTCAATTGTTTATTAGCTATGTTTATAATGGTTGTGCTCATTAAATCCTTTTTTTTTCCTCATTTTTTAATTTGGATATATATAACTATGTATATGGTTAATTGGTTAGTTGGGTCTAACAGCAAGAAGGCAGTTGCCAGATTTTATTTCTGTCTCCTAGCAACCATAGCTGCTTGTCAAGTTAATTTGGTGGAATTACCGGGAGGTAATGTTGAGCTTTATTTGTTTTCTGTTGTGGGCTTGACCCCCCTCTTGACATTTCTGCTTATTTTTGAATGTATTTTTCTTCAGACTGACTGGCACCAAATATTATGGCTCATTTTGTTTATCTGTCACATTCCGAACCTTCTTTTTTTGACCAGAAGGTAAATGTGGTTCAAGAGGAATTCACTTGCTCTTTATATACTGTGAAGAGTGATATGTAATAAAGAGTAGTCTCTGTTAAAGCTGAATTTTAATCTGCTTGTATTATTCTGCCTTCCCTGCCCCCCACCCCCCCCCCCCATCATAAACATGTAACATTACCCCTAAAAGGGCTGCTGATTGGTCTTGGATCCTCGTCCCAGCCAGGCACACACAATAGTCACTCTTCTAACTCAGGGGACAGTCTAGAGCAGGGTTTCTCATTTAGTGTTCTATTGGCAACCTAGGGTTCCTCCAGAGTTTGCCTGGGGTTCCTTGAGCAATGAGAAATGTGTGCATCTCACATAAGTTCCCTCTGACACCAGAGTTCCCTCTGATCTTTGCTATGCCCATGTCACATTTACCAAATGTGAGTGCTTTTATACTTTTAACCTAAAAAATACTCAGAGCCTACTGCACTTAGAGGCGCCTTGTCTTTTTACCTTTATCAGTTTTTGCAGATGACACAAAATTGGGCAGGGCAATAACTGCACAGCATGAAGCAGATATCCTACAGAATGACCTGGACAAAATAACGGAGTGGGCAATGACATGGCAAATGAGGTTTAATGTGGAGAAGTGTAAGGTTTTGCACTTGGGGACTAAAAACATAAAAGCACAATACACTTTAGGGGGGGGGGGGAACCTTTGGGGGAATCAAAAATGGAGAAGGATCTGGGAGTCTTGGTAGATGATAGACTAAGCAATAGCATGCAATGTCAAGTGGCAGCTGCCAAAGTCGGCAGAATATTAGCATGCATAAAAAAGGGATGTATTCCAGAGATAAAACTATAATCCTTCCACTTTATAAAACTCTGGTCCGACCACATCTGGAGTATTCTGTCCAGTTCTGGTCGCCAGTCCTCAGGAGGGATGTGTTGAAGCTGGAGAGAGTCCAGAGAAGGGCAACTAAATTAATTAGGGGATTGGAGGACCTTAATTATGAAGAGCGTCTTGAATCGCTTGATTTAATCACGCTTGAGAGGGGACATGATAGCAATTTATAAATATCTCAATGGTGATCTCAGCATAGAAAAAAAGCTATTCAGTCGAAAGGATTGCATGAGGACTCGAGGACATACAATGCGATTAGAGGAGAAGAGTTTTAACCGCAGGCAACGCGGGGGGTTCTTTACTGTTAGGGCTACAAGATTGTGGAATTCTCTAGCACAAGAGATGGTTTCTGCGGGAAGTATGGTGGCTTTCAAAAGACTCTTAGATGTACATCTCAAGGATCAGAACATTCAGGGGTATGAGAGATGATTACGGCCACATACACCTACACAGGTTGAACTGGATGGACTATTGTCTTTATTTAACCTCACCTACTATGTAACTATGTAAGGCCTGTCTAGAGGTTGCCTTTTTCTAAAGATTTATTGCTGAACAACTTTGAGAGGACAGAGGGGGCTGGGGGATACCCCATGAACACTGAGTAATAGGTTGAGGACATTCTTCACTGTGATATTGCTTTCAAAGTACAGTTCCTCCAGGCCCAAGCATGTCCCAGTCTGGGAAAACACTAGTATGTCTATGCTAGGGTTACCAGCAGCAACAGTCACTAGGATCCTTTACTCAGGAACAATGTTCCTGGTTACTTGGATGCCTCTCGCCAATATCAGTCTAACAATCTCTTAGTGAGCCTTCCAGACCAGATACTCAGTAAATTTCCTCACTTAGTTTCAAAGTTCCCTTCTAGCAGAACGAGCACCCTAGCTCTGCCACAGCTGGCACCTCAAAGAACACAAGTAGACATTCAGCTGGGCTGACCCGAAGGGAAACTGGGAACTTCTCCTGGATAAGAAGAAGACTCTACCAGGCCCTAAGCTATTTAAGTGCTCTGCAGCCACCCACTGGGTAAACCTCCCCAGGGATTGGCTGAGACCCATAAATATTCAGGCTACTCACTTAAAATTTCCCACTCCTAAGCTCTGGAACCTTCCAGAAGGCAGGAAGGAGCAATAAAGTCTGTAGCCTATGAGACCCTGATCAGCCCAAACAATCAGCATTTGCTCCACTGATAACAGGAGAGCCACGTAAGAAAAATTCAACTTACCCAGCAGCCTAACACCTGATTAGGAGTGTGCTGCAAAAAATAGAACGTACATTATTAGACCCAGTGGTCTCATCTATGGGTCTCTGTGCTTCCCAATGCAATGCAGATCATGTTTGATGAGAGGGTGCTGAAATCATCACAAGGCCCTGTCTCAGTAGTACTTTCAAGAGCCCTCCAGTCACACAGGTCCTTCCATCACAGAGCCTCCCAATCACACAGTCCCCCATCACAAAGCCCCTTAATCACACAGTCCTCTTTTTTCTTTAGAGCCCTACCTTTTGACTCCATAGGGTGGGAGGCAGAGGAGGTCTGTAGGTGGTATATTTTTATCTTCTCCTGAATGCTGGGGATGGCCCTGAATTTCTCCTGCTCTGGATCAGAGTAATAAATTTCCATGGTGCAGATTAGCCAGCTGCCAACACCATAGCAATGAATGATGCCTTAGGGGGAATTTACTAAAACTGGTGCACACAGAAACTGGTGCAGCTGTGCAAAGTAACCATTCAGCTTGTAAAGTCAGCTTGTTCAATAAAGCTTTGGCAATAGAATCTAGAAGCTCATTGGTTATAATGCATAGCTTCACCAGATTCTGTGTGCATCAGTTTTAGTAAATCTACCCCCATGTGTGTTGGCCCTAAAGCATCATTGGTTGTTAAGATGCTGGGCTGGTTACCGGCACCTTAGAAACCCATGAAGCTGATCCAAGACTAACTGAGTCTACATTCCTGGGAAACGCATTGGCACCCTGTTTGAGAACCACTGGTCTACACAAGGGGGGCTTTACAGTTAAATAAAATGCCTAAAATATGCCAATTGCACTTAAAAAGGTTATTGGAAGATTGTTGCTAAAAAGAATAGTTTGGTCCCTACATTACTTCGCTTCAGTTTGTCTTACTGAATAGGTCCAATGTGTGTCTGAAAGTGTTTCTTACTTTTAATTTTATCCTAATTTTCCTTTATTGTTGTTCTTCTATTTGATGACATGACTGAGAGGGAGGTTGTAGCAGTGCTAGGCTGAACTACATCAACACTGCTTGGGAGAATATCAGCACCTTCTAATGCATTGTGGCAGGCTCCAGATAACTCCTCTTACTGAGGATAACTTTAGCTAAACGGAGAGTCAAAGTGCACATTGGAGGCAAAAAGAAGAGAACTATGGGAATGTTGGGGCTTTCGTTGTGTTTAAAGAAACAATTGATATTTTCACAGTCCTGTACAGTAATGCAATAAAAACAGAAATTGTAATTTTCTTTTTTTTCTAATGGCATAATATTACATTCACATTAAATTCTGTATAGGCTATGCATTTATTTTACAGTAGATCTGCTGCTGAACCTTTTTTGTCCCTAAACCTCCCTCTCCACCTGTAGAGAAGGCTTCAACATAAATGTTTCACTTGCTTTCAAAAAAGAAAAAAAAAGCCACTGGTATTTTTGGAAGATAATAGGCTTACACTTTCCTAAAGCGGTCTACCAGTGCCACGTTATGTGGGGGTCTTCCATGGCCTCTAGCCTAAAGGGAATATACATTCAAGCATCTCAAAGAGGAAGCAATTAGGAACCCAACTTGTCCCTAGAATGCACATCTGAAGTAATTTTAAAGCTGCCTCTTTGAAGTCACTTCCAGTGGTGGTTGAAGAGCTTCTTCACCTTGACCAGGGGTCTCCAAACTTTCACAATAAAGAACCAGATTGCTTTTCTTTAGACTTCAGCAGGGCTGGACTATGCCAGTGGTAGTAGAAAATTACCTGGTGTAAGTGGGAGTAAAAAAATTTAAAACAGTGCCCCATCATTGGTGTAAATGGGAGGAATGGTGTCCAATCATTGGTGTCACTGAGAGAAATTATGCCCCATTGTTGGTGTCAGTGGAAGGAATAGTGCCCCACCATTGAATAATGGGAGAGGAGGGAATTATGCCCCACTGTTGGAGTCAGTTGAAGGCATGGTGCCTCATAATTGGTGTCAATAGGATAAATAGTGCCTTGTATCAGTTGGAGGAATGGTGCTCAAAGGGTAGCATCTGGCCACAGGCTATGGTTTGGAGACCACTGTTCTAAACCTATGAGCCTACACTTGGTGTGTAAGTAAAGTGACCTCTTTACCACTTCACTTTCCTTAGGTCCAGTTTACATCTTAGTAATTTGAAGCATGTTTCCTACGTGTGCTTCAGTGTTAAAAATCAAGATTTCCATTTTATTCAAAGGTATCTCTTCAAACCTGTTGCCACTCAAAGCTCGAATAAGTACCTGTCCTTGGCTTTTTTGGTGCAGAGTCACACATTTGTGGCCCCTATAGATTTCAATTGACGTGCCAAAAAAAAGCTTGAAGACTTATACAATGCATTTTTTTCACACAATATCTCGCCCTCCTTCTCCCAGCAACTGGCTTTATATTGGCTGAAACAAAAATGTAAGAACCTGCCATACTCTGGATTGCTGCTGACTTTTCTATAGCTTTGTCGTTGTGACCGGACTGGTGCCTTGTTAATTACTTGTTTTACTGACCCGACATATTGTACATTCCCAGCCTGCCTTCTGAACATCACCACACATTTTGCTTGGATTCCTGATTTCCTGATTTTGACTTCTGCTTGTTTCTATTGGACTCTGATTCTGAACCTGAATTGGTACCTCATTGTCTGACTGTTTAGTACCCTGTCCTTTTCCAGACTGTGCTTATTTGTACAACTTGGTACCCTGCTGTCCACTTGGCAATGACCTTTACATACACTTCCCCTGGCACTTGTACCCCTCCTCTACCAGTCTCTCCAGTCTCATCTCTAATGATGAGCCGAGCAGCCCTGGATTCAATTCGGCTCGGTTTCTGTAAGTTCAAATAAGTTTGGAGGTGGAACCTAGTAAACTTATTGGAAGCTGAATCTTTAAAACATTTTAAAAAAGGGTCCATGTCTGGGCTAATATGCAAGAGATGTAAAAAAAAAGCACAGGGGTGGGCACTGCCCTAGGGAAATATTACCAATGCAATTTTTTTTCATGCAGTCAGAAGCATTCATTTTTTGGCAATGATATTTATTAAAATGGCTGTAATATAAGTGTGACAACTGTTATTGACAGCTTCTTTGTATAAAAAAAAAAAACAACACACTCAGACCCCCCGCAAGAAAGTTCTGTGTATTTTGGGGACCTTTGGGGGGGGGGGGGGTCTGGGTACTTTTTTGTTTTTCATTTTGCTGGCAGTTTAAATAGTTACATTTTTTCTTTGTTAATTTAATTTTTGTTGTAGCACATCCTACAGCAAGAATGAAAAAAAAATGCATAGTCTCCCTCAAAATGCATACCAGATCCTTTGAGTGTGGTATGGATTTAAGGGGGTACCTAACACAAAAAAACACAAAAAATGTGTGAAGTTCCCCTAAAAATCATTATCAGACTCTTCATCCAAGCATGCAGCTGGCCTTCCCCCGGAACCATACCAGGCCTCATGTCCTCATGGGGGACCCCCCTGCCAAGGCACTTTGTCCTCATGTTGACGTTGCCCAGTGGTGTTGGGGGTCTACAGGCAGGGGGCTTATCGAAATCTGGAAGCCCCCTTTAATAACAAGGTGGTCCCCAGACACCACCCTGCCTACATGAATGAGTTGGGGTACATAGTACCCTTACTAATTCACAAAAAAAGAGTTGTAGCCTAGAAAAAAAGACATCCAAACAGTTGACAAGTTTAAAAACATAAAATTCCCCCCAAAAAGTCTGTTGTAAATCCGTTGTAAATCCATTGTCGATCCTGATACCCAACACTGCTGATTTGCAAAAAAAAAAACCTTATGACATTCCACACACGACCAATCCCTGACAGTGACACTAGCTGACTTACAGCTCTCTGAGCTATCAATGGCTATTTAAAGGAAAGGGCAGGGATAGTGATGACATCATGTGGTCATATTTAGGCAATGATGTAAGGCTCCTTTCCCCACCCATTTGCTTACATGGGCAGAGATTAATGGCCATGTAAGTAAATGGGCCGGATGATGTCAGAGGTTGTAAAAGACGGTAATGGCGCTTTTCAACTGCATGGAACCGAATGGTTCGGCTCGCTTTTGCACATTTCCACTGCATGGTACTGCATGGTATGGTGTTGGAACGGTTCGGTACGGTACGGCGCTTTTCCACTACATGGAACCGAATGGTACGGCTTTCTTAAACAGTACCACCTCGGTTGTGGTTCCAAGAGGGCCATACCGGTACCATATCCCACAATCCTTTGCATGCAGCCTTGACTGTTTGTCACTACTAGCCACTGATTGGTCAGAGAATCGTTGTTATCCCACCCACTTACCATTAGTGGAAAAGCAAACCGTATCAAACCGTACTGAACCGTTCCAACATCATACCATGCGGTACCATGCAGTGGAAAACCATACCGAGCCAAGCAGGGCCGAGTGGAGCCGAGCCGGTACTTGCAGTGGAAAAGTGCCATAAGTAGCCACCGGTTTTTTACCAACCACTGCCGGAAGCTGCCACATTCGGTTTGCACTGAACACCCTAAGCAATCTGAACAGTGAGCTCATCCCTCCTCACCTCCAAGGGTACTTGTGTGAGAGAGGCAAGAGTGGTCAATCTCATCATCTTGGTATATGACACTGTCAGGTCAAATCTCATTGCTTACTGGTCCACTGACCACCCAACATGTTCTCTCATGAGTTTTCTGTCTTGTTTCTTGTTTTCCAGTCATGAAGATACCCCCCCGGTGGAAGCAAGCACTCCCAATAACCTTATAGTAGTGTGAGCACAGCCAAAAAATAACTCTGGGTTTAGGTGATGCAGCGGGTGGGGATTCTAAAGATACTGTAGATACACTAGTAGCCATTCACTAGTAGAATTTTGTTGGAAAATTTTTGGAACATTTAATTAATTTTCTAACTGTTAGTGGGGTGAAGTCAATGTTTGACTGTAGTGATGACAAAATTCAAAGGAGTCGGATGAAAATGTTTATATATATATATATATATATATATATATATATATATATATGTATACTGTTCTTTAACAGAGTTTATGTTTTTTATTCATGAAATTACATTCATTCCAAAATTGATTGTTAAAAGCAAATTATATTTTGAAGTACCCAAAACACACTGGGTTTACATTCTTTTGCTGTGCAAAGGTGAGTCCTTTGCTTACATACTTAGAGCCAAAAAGTTGTCCCTCGTTCTCTAAACAGTTTTGGCACCGGAAGAGTTCCTGTTGAATCTGGAGAGTAGAATGAGCTGGGAGGAGGTGCAGGCTGTACTCTCTCCCCACCAGCTCCTGCTCCTGCCACTGCAGTTCTCCAGCATTGGGTCTATCAGATCAGGACTATGCAATGTTTGCTTACCTTTCCCATTTCCTCCCAGAAAAAAGAATGTTGGTAGGGGGCAAATAAGAAAACTCCGCAAAGTCCTGATCTGACAGTCAGTAGTGTCCCCAAGCCACAATCCCATACCCCTGCAGCAGTGGAATATCTGTTTTTGGAAGATTTTTTTTTTTTGGGGGGGGGGGGGGGGGTGGTATCTTCACCCTAAACACTAATGGCTCGTTTCCACTGAGCTTTCTGGTACGGTACGGTTCGGTACGGTACGCTATTTATGCCGTTTCCATTATGAATGGTACCCTATTTCTGAACCGTACCGTACCACTTTTTTGGTACCCTTTCGTTGGGGTACAAAGCACATTAGTACCGTACCAACTGGGTGGAGCTACACTCTGCAGAACTTTGATTGGTTGACAGAGAATTCTCTATCACAGCTTTCCTGCTACACCACACCTATCATGAAAGGGTACTATTGGCAGTGGAAACGCAATGTGTACCGTACCGAACCGTACCGAACCGTACCGAACCGTACCGTACTGAACCGAACCGTACCTTCCCACTCAGTGGAAACGAGGCATAAATGGCCTTGTCGTGGCACTGACTGGAAACTATAGAACAGTTTTGTTTTATTGGGAATTCTTTAGAAGATTTAAAAAACTTTTGTTCCTATTGTATTCCACTAACCAGAGAATTTATGCAGGAACATCAATAATTATTATCGGACAGCTTCACTGATGTTTATTGTTTTCTACATCAAACATTATTCCTTGAAAAAAAATATGAAGAAGACAAATCTCAAAGTCTCAGATGTGTGCATTGCAATAAAACCCAATATATATATTTTTATCATTTTTGAAAAAAATATCTTTAATGCTGTTTTTACAGCAGTGTTCTTTGGTTCTTAAAAAAATGAAATGGTTAATGTATATTTCAGAAACACTTGTCCAAATAAATACATTTATTACTGTTTAAACTTCTTGCAGGTTTCTATGTTTTAGGCTTATATCACACTATAGTAAGCCATTAGGGTCATTAAAGCTGAGATTCGTGCCCACTTCTAGAAAAAAAAAAAAAAGCCACCCTCCCCCCACCTTTGTGGCCCCTACTGTCGGATTTTTAAACCAGTACTCATTAGTTATAGAAAATTTAAATGGTTGATGTATATTTCAGAGAAAATTGTCCAAAAACAAGAACAAAAAAGGTGATCACTGTTTAAACTTTTCGTAAGGTTCAATTTTTTAGGCTTAAATCACACCAGTGGTGACTAGGGTCAATAATAAGTCATTATAATGCCCCCCTTTACTCAAAATCTACTCACTTCCCTCACTTCTAATATTTTATGCTTTTATGTTTTAATACCTACATTTTCTGAAGTCTTCAGGCCAGACATGTGATGCAGCAGGGCTCTCTTTCTATTTGTCACTAACCCAGGCTGAGTGGTCGCCACTGAAGCAGAGAGTGGTGGGGACATGAAGACATCATTACGCTTCTCTGTACCAATACACTGTAAATGAAAGCCTCCATTGTGGTTGTGGTGGCGAGGTCATGATGACCTGCACTCACAGTATGTGCTCAATCTTCTGGGTTGAGTGATGCAGGGTATCACTCAACCCTGAGGACATCTTGTGGTGAAGAAGAGGTATTGCCAGTAGCAACTTTGAACTGAAGGTGAATATTGCAGTCTGAGCAACAAAAAATTAAAAAAGAAATTGGGTGTCAAGAATCAACACACTTTTTTCTATGGTGTTGCCTCTCCAGCACCAAAGCAGTGAGTGATCAAAATTTTGCAGTGTCCTTGCTAGCAAGTGAGAAAAGACTTTTATTGGGGAAAGTGGCTGGGGAAAGTGGCAAATTCATAACGATTTTGCCTTGTTTCGGCAAAAAATACTGGTCCTTCCTAAAAAATGTTAATGATATATCTACACTATATTTTCAAAAGTATTGGGACACCTGCCTTTATATGCACATGAACTTTAATGACGTCTCAGTCTTAGTCCGTAGGGTTCAATATTGAGTTGGCCCATCTTTTGCAGCTTTAACAGCTTCAAGTCTTCTGGGAAGGCTGTCCACAAGGTTAAGGAGTGTGTCTATGGGAATGTTTGACCATGACTGGGATGCCAATAAAGTTCGTGACAACACAGTTTATCTATCTATCTATCTATCTATCTATCTATCTATCTATCTATCTATCTATCTATCTATCTATCTATCTATCTATCTATCTATCTATCTATCTATCTATCTATCTATCTATCTATCTATCTATCTATCTATCTATCTATCTATCTATCTATCTATCTATCTATCTATCTATCTATCTATCTATCTATCTATCTATCTATCTATAATGTGTAAATAAACAAAAAATGTATTGAAGGTTCAAATATTATAGGAAAGGGATTAAAACCCTGATCAGTTTATTTTTTACAGTTTGTGCCCTGTGGTGGGAGATTTACCTTAACTTTTTGTTCTGGAGATGCAACAAAGGGGAAATCTTCCTTAGAGGGGAAATTCTCCTTTTAGACCAGGGTCTCCAAACTTTTCAGTACTATGGCCTGAAAAAAAATTGGTTTTATAAATGAATGAACCAAATTCAAATAAATGAATAAAATTTTACTATTTAGCATGATATGGTTTAGAACACCAAAGAAAAAAACCTCAATAAACAAAGCAAAGAAAGTCCAAATATATTTGAGCCCATCAGAGTCCCCACTTGTATCACTGTCCCCATCAGAGCCCCCTTTTATCAAAGTCCCCATTGTAGCCCCTCTTACATCTTTTCCCCCCATTAGATCATTGTTCTTCCCTACATAAGGCTCCCTATAAGAGCCCCCCTCTTACATTTTTGGCCTGGATAAAATCTTGCATGAGACTGTAGGTTGGAGACCCCTGTCTTATGGCACTTTTCCACTGCAAGTACCGACTCGGCTCTACTCGGCCCTGCTTGGCCCTGCTTGGCCCAGTTTGCTTTTCCACTGCTGGTACCGCATGGTACGGTGTTGGAACTGCTTGGTATGGTACGGTATGGTTTGCTTTTCCACTAAAGTAGTACTAAAGTTAAGTGGGTGGGATAACAACGATTCTCTGACCAATCAGTGGCTAGTAGTGACTGCATGCAAAGGATTGTTGGATATGGTACCGGGTATGGTACCTCTTGGAACCACAATCGAGGTGGTACTGTTTTTGAGAGCAGTACCGTTCGGTTTCATGCAGTGGAAAAGCGCTGCCGTACCGTACCGTACCGAACCGTTCCTACACCATACCATGTGGTACCAGCAGTGGAAAAGCACAAAAGCAAGCCGAACCGTTTGGTTCCATGCAGTGGAAAAGCGCCATTAGAGAGAAGGTCTCCAAAAAAGTGTCCCCATTGGCAGATTCACCCTTCATACTTCTTGTCCAAGGGTGACAACACTGATCTTCTTTGGAATGGGTAAGCATCGTCATCTTAAGACAGGATATGTATTATTGGCAGAATCAGCAGGTGAAAGTGAACAAAACAGGCCTGAAACAATGTCATAAACAGACAATGCCTAGTTGAGGTGAGTACACTTGCAGATGATGTCTTCCTAATACCCGACCACAGTATGAGATAAAGATAAATAGCCCAGCAGCTCGTCATTGGACTATAGTAGTCTTTGCCGATACAGGTGAACTATAGAAAAATACAGAGGCTTACACGTTTTGACCCGCATCCTTAATCAGGGTATGAGTAAGGCTGTGGGCCAAAACGCTTACAATATTTTTCTGTATTTCACCTCTATCAATAAAGACTACTATACTTGGATGATGAGCTGCTGGCTTTACATCTTAGCTCAGGCCTGAAATAATGGAGACTGTTGGGTTACTCGATAATATCCCAGAGATTAACTCTGCCGTAGACTTTTGTTTCCCTACTGCTGGATCAGGTCACTCCGAGCTCGGAATAAATGAGAAAATAGACACAGTAGTGTGGTGTATCAACTCAACATCTAAAGTATATCCAGCAAATTAGATATTTGTATAAATCAACATAGCCAGTAATAGGTTAACAGTTTGCATTCGTTGATAACTCCCATTTGTTAGAGATTACATGTTTTCCAGTAAATTGAAACGTGACCGTTTTGTTACAGCTTAAAATGATACTCTGAGCAGAAACCCGGAAAATGAAAACATGAAATTCCCTTTATCCCCACAGAGGCACCCTATCTAAATTTGTCCCATCCCAGCCACTTTATAATTGCGCACGCCTATTCGATAGACCTTGGCATATGTGGACAGAAATCCACCCAAGCTTATATTAATGTTATGTTTTATATGATAACAAAGTTGTACCAGCAATGCATTGGTAACCCTGCATGTTGTGTGTATTTACCTGTTTGAACATTTAAGTGCAAGAAAAAAAAAAAAATAATAAAAATCTATTGTTTTAAAAAAATAAATAATTGTGCACGCCTGTGCAATGGAGACAAATTACATAAATTGTACTATCCATAGGAGACGTTTTACAAGCCTTTGCAGGTTTTCACTTTAGATTTACAGAGGAGTTCTGGTGCTAGAATTACTGCCCATGATCTGACGTTTGTGGTGATACCTTACATGTGTGGGACAATGGCTTACGTGCGGGACTGACAGGCGCATTCACCATTGCGTGCAAGCCTGGGAAGACAGCGGCACTTTAATTTACTTTAATTTTTTTTTTTCAATTAATAATTAATTATTATTATTATTATTATTATTTTTTTTTTTTTTTACACTGTTACTTTATTTATTTTTTTCTATCACTTTTATTGCTGTCACAAGGAATGTAAACATCCCTTGTAACAGCAATAGGCATGTGACGAGTACTATTTATGGAGAGACCTGGGGTCTATATGACCCCAAACCCCTCCTCTGGACTTAAAAGCATTGAAAACATGTGTTTTTGAATTCTTTTAAACTGACACCGATGGTTACCAAGTAAACCGGAAGTGGTGTCGTTGCTTCTACTTTACTGTTACGAACAGTTGAGCAAAGCCCATCCCAGCTTTGCTCGGCTGTCCGGCCAGCCAGCAGAAGTGCCGGCTGGTCGCTCGGGTCTCCCGGTGGGATGGGAGAGCCGGGGAAGGCAGGGGGAAGGGGGGGTACCCCCTCCTGCTGCTTGCAATAGTCATCAAGTGGCTAGTAAGCCCCTCCGATTGCTGTTACAAGAGAGTCGACCGCTGGCTCTAAAAAAACGATACCGGGGTGATACCTTCAGCTGCAGGAATCATCCTGGTACAGACGCCACCTCCCTGAAAAATGCCACCCCAGGCAAACGCCCTGTTTGTGTAGCACTGCCTCCTAGAGGACTGCTGAGTATTACACTTTAAGGATTCCCCTGGGTTACTCGTAGCAACTATTTGCAGAAACTTATCACTTTAAGTTCTTGGCTCAGTCAATGATGAGTCTAGGGGTTGTTGTTTTTGTGGTTTTATTTATATTGGGATAGAAGAAGGGATAAGTGGGATTGGGATAGAAGAAGGGATAAGTGGGATACTCCAACTGTTAACTATTCACAATGCTGAGGACTTCTGACTTGAGAATGCGGCAAGGTCATCCTGCCACTGGAATGAAGATGAGGTTTGTGCTTCTATTACATTTCTCTTCAGGGTACTCCCCCAGTACCCCCTTTCTCACTGGGCTAGCTAACACCCGTCCACTGAATCTACACTCTGGAGTGGTCCCCTTCCTGGGCAGACCCCTGGGCAAGTTCCTCTGTACTCACGGTCACTGTTTTTCCAGATTCTGCTGTGTCCCAACTCCTGTAGTCATCTTCTCCTGGACCTCTCCTGGGTTCACTCTCACACCCCTGGTACACCAGGCCAACTGCCTGTGACCACCACCAACTGTTGCAGAAGAGGAGGCAGCGCCACCCTCCTTCTGGGACCTGGCTTCCCGCCCAACGACCTCTACCGAATGCGCCCATGTTTTTTTTTTACCCTGTCTCATAATGCACCACTGTCTGTGCCAACCCACTGGGACAGTACCATTGGTCAGGTTTCCTCCAGCATCCAACGTACCTCCCCATTGGATCAGCTGGGGACACTCCCTAAGACCAAATGAATACACACTGGGCACACTAAGTAGACATGACTACAAATCCTGCTCCCTGGTAAGCAGAGTGCACATAGGTTTTGCCTGCTGCTCTTCTAATAAGCAGACAGAACCAAAACTACACTCTCTGACTAGCACCTAACTAGGAGTGTGCAACATCTGCATGGCGGTAGATATGCCCCTGCTTGTACATATACATTTTAACACTACTCCACAAACTCTTTTGTTCATTAATACTCACTATGCACTTCATATGCCAGACATCCTTCCCGTATCAGAGATTACATTTGTTAGGCCCTCATCAAGGTCTCCCTGTTTGTCACATGAATAAAACAATGCTTCTGTTAACAACAGACTTTCATACAAAAGGGGACAGTTCAATTATAGACACATTGTGCTTAATATGCTCACCTAGGAAATAGGGAAATATGTCTGCTCAGCTATTGTCGCTGGTTTTAATTGCATACTTACACAATATGGTTGCCATAGTAACCATTACATTGATAGAGATGGAGAAGATAGGCATAAAGAAATAGATAACAATGACCTGGAAATAGGACAACTGTGCCTCCACTAGAATAGCTGCAGTGTTCGAAGGTATGTGAGATGTTCGTTCTCAGTTTGCCTTGTAGTAATGGAGTACCATTTTCCGTTGTCACCTATG
The DNA here is from genome assembly GCF_965119305.1 of Pelophylax lessonae. NCBI lineage: Eukaryota > Metazoa > Chordata > Amphibia > Anura > Ranidae > Pelophylax > Pelophylax lessonae. The sequence goes on from NC_138778.1 coordinate 25,980,806, forward strand.
CATCTTGTCTCTATTGATGTGCCGACTTAAAGGGTTAGTACATTGTTAATGGTCATTTTGCAAAAATCTCCCCATGCATTCAAGCAGCATCCCCATCACATTACATACAGTGCTACTCTTCTGCTGTTCAAATAGTTGCCTTTCTCCCCCTCCATATATGTAGGTTGTGTGCAGCCTGTTCGAAAAAGCCACATAGTAGGATTCATTGATGGGATATTTTCTCCGGCCAGTCCCTACTCAGTAGCAAAATGTCTGACATGTACATACAGAGGTGGAGTCTGTAGAAGCTTATCTTCCTGCTTCTTTTGTAGTACTGTTGTGTAGCTGGGTCACATGCAGGCATAATCAACTATTTATGTACTCACTCAGGCCTCCTTGTGGCATCCCACAGTTCCATAGCATCTCCTACAGACAACATATCTAATGGGGCAGAAACACACATTAATAACCCTTGGGAACATCCTGGGAGTTGTCCAGCCTGAACTTACTGCCACCTTCTTTCAGCCTGCTTTAATGTGAAAATTGTGCCCCAATCTGTCCATGCCCGTAAATAATCCTCCACTGGCACAGAATAAACCCTAGGTTCCTCCATAACAAGGACTGAAACTTTGTAAAAAAAAAGTAATAGGATAAAAGTCATACAAATGGATGATGGCACAAGGGGAAAGGTGAAATTGTGGTAACTTGGTGAAGTTACCTGCTTCTCCTTTCCTGTAAAGGCCTAGCAGCTTCTTTCCAATGTACTGGAGGGTTCTTGAACCCCCTGTACTCTTCCCCTTGCTGTATTAAAAGCTGAGAGAGAGTGACACCCAAGGGGAAGGTAACTGAGGGGTTCAGGCAGGAGTTTACTAACAGCAAAGGGCCAACTACTCCATCTTGCCTTACCCCTTCTTCTGCTAGGACAATGTAGGGAGATTACTCTGCCTCTTGGAAATTTGAGCAGAGTCCTTTCACTAATAATTAAGTGGACTGAGGTCTTCAGGACACCAGATACAATTTCTTCCTTAAACACGCTGACTCTAGCATAAGAGGGGTGGCAGCAGAACACAGTCTCTAGGATCTTTTACACCAGTATGAACTCACTATTGTCCTTGGTAATTGGTTGCCTCCTTCCATTATGTTACAGACACTTTAAACCTGTGATACCAGACTAGATCCTCAGACGTCAGCCCCTCAGTCAGCTTAAGCAAACTCTCAGCCAAGTAGGCCTCCAGCTAGAACGATTGAGGCCTCAGGCTAATGGCAGGACTGCCTAGAGGGGAACCTCCCCCCAGGCTGCGATTTCCTCCTCAAGGAAAAAGGACCCCTCTGCTCTCAATCATAGAGTATTTATACACACTCACAGCCACCATCTTGGCTCCTCTTCCCAGAGATTGGCCAGGGGTGCATAAATATTCAGCTGCTGATTAGAATCTCCCTGCCTACTATATTCCAGAACATTTCTGGACAAACACTTAGAAGCAATTAATCTTTCACCCATTGAAACACAGAACAGACCAGAACAATTAAACAAAGCTACGCTGATTACAGTGGGCCAGAACTAAATTTACCTAACCCAGCACCTATCTAGGAGGGTGCTGCAGAACTTTTTTCCCTATCCATACTACAATTCAAATTACTGGAGGATAGTTGGCAAAATGATAGGTACCCTGCAGAAGGATCCTGGAAATCCAATACAAAAAGTCTTGTGTTTAGTTGACACTCTTCAAGCAGATGCCCAATTACCGATAGAGGGGAATGTACACCAAAAAGAGATAGGGAGATGGGGAGCATCTAAGAGTTCCCAAAGATTTGTATTTACTGGTGGAGCAAGATTTCAACAACAGAGACATACGCACATGTTTTATTCATGATGGGATGTTCATTGAGTGCTTCAACCACTGGTTTACCCCAGGGTCTCCAGTAGCAACATCTCCAGGCTGGGGTTCCTGGTTCTGCCAGCTACTGGGTGTAGATTGCACCAAGGCTGAAACACTGATTGTATTATGTGTCCATAGGATACAAACCAGAGAAACTCAATCCAGCCAGGTTTCATATAAAACTTCCAAATAATAAAAAAAAATGTTTAAAACTCAGAGCAAGCATCATAACATAATGCAAAAATAGAAAAAGGTTGATACTTTAAAGGTGCTGAAACCTCCTCACAGAATGACCATTAGTACACAGTCATAGGGTAAAAAAGATTTTTATTACATATTCATTAAAAGGTCTAATGCTGGGGATAGACACCCCTTTAAAATCACAACAGATCATCACAACACATTATTATGCCCAAAAGCCCCACTGAAGATAGTGATTCCTTCCCATGTTTGTAAATATATTAAGACCTATATTAGGTGTGCATCCACATTGCATACACATAGAATACAATATAATCACATAAGGGGAGGGGTATTAAGACCCAACCTGTTTTGCATTGTTGGCTTCTTCAAGGGTTAATAGAGGTTTTATAGAATAGAGCTGAGTGAGTATAAAATCAAAGAAGTCTTAGGAGAATTCAAAAAGCATTTAAGGTTTCTCCAAATGCAGCAAAACACAAGGATAGGTATAGGATGGTGTGCACCAATGCACAGGCCAGGGAGCCCCATCTGGGGGGCCACAGAGCCAGTCTTAAACAGAGGAAATGGCGTCTTAAACTCTCAAATCCAAATATAAAAGGAAATCTCCAGCCTGTTTACCTAAAGTGTATATATAAGTCCAGTGCCAAAATGGATGGCTACACACAAAGTATATTAGTCTTCAAATGCCTTTGTTGCCAGCTCCACTGGTCTCATATTCCATGTTCCAAAGGACCAAAGCTAAAAAAGCTTCTGCTCAGAAAAGTACATGTTGAGTTTTTAACTTTTTTTATTTATGAAACTTGGCTGGTTTGGACCCTATAGACACGCAAAATCAATCAGTACTTGAGTTGCGTTAAACTACACCCAAAGGGTGTGATGGTTTGCACTGGGTGAATGTGCAGACCGGGTAGCCCCATCTGAGGTCCAGTTTTCTGCCGAAAATTCCAACTTGCCGAGAACTCCAACAATGTTATTTCCGATGAGTGTAAACTAGGAATAATTGGAGATTTCGACCACTTGGTGTTTTCACAGAACAACTGCAGCCTATACACTCCAGTACATACTATAATGAGTGCACATTGTTAGTCCACCCGCTAGTTGTCGCCGCCTCGGAGGCAGCCATGTTTTTGGTTACTAGTGGGAGGACAAACAATGTCCACTCATTATAGCATGTACAGGAGTGTATACGCTGCTGTCTGTTCCGTGAAAACACCAAGTTGTCAAAATGTCCAATTATTCATGATGTACAGTCACTCGAAGTGACGTGATTGGAGTTCTTGACAAGGCAGAGTTTTTGGCAGAACAACGTTCTTAAAGAGAGGAAATGGCACCCTAAACTCTCAAATCCAAATATAAAAGGAAAGCACTAGCCTGCTTACTCAAAGTGTATATATAAGTCCAGTGCCAAGATGGATGGCTACATACAAAGTATATTGGTCTTCAAATGCCTTTGTTGCAAGCTCCACTGGTCTCATATTCCATGTTCCAAAGGACCAAAGCTAAAAAAGCTTCTGCTCAGAAAAGTACATGTTGAGTTTTTAACTTTTTTTATTTATGAAACTTGGCTGGTTTGGACCCTATAGACACGCAAAATCAATCAGTACTTGAGTTGCGTTAAACTACACCCAAAGGGTGTGATGATTTGCACTTGGTGAATGTGCAGACCAGGAATCCCCATCTGAGGGCCACAGACCAGGTGTTCTGCCGAAAACTCCAACTTGCCGAGAACTCCAACAATTTTATTTCCGATGAGCGTAAACTAGGAATAATTGGAGATTTCGACCACTTGGTGTTTTCACAGAACAACTGCAGCCTATACACTCCAGTACATACTATAATGAGTGCACATTGTTAGTCCGCCCGCTAGTTGTCACTGCCTCGGAGGCGGCCATGTTTTTGGTTACTAACGAGAGGACAAACTCACTCATTATAGCATGTACGAGAGTGTATACGCTGCTGCCTGTTCTGTGAAAACAGCAAGTTGTAGAAATGTCCAATTATTCATGATGTACAGTCACTCGAAGTGACGTGATTGGAGTTCTTGACAAGGCAGAGTTTTTGGCAGAACAACGGTCTTAAAGAGAGGAAATGGCATCTAAACTCTCAAATCCAAATATAAAAGGAAAGCTCTAGCCTGCTTACTCAAAGTGTATATATAAGTCCAGTGCTAAGATGCATGACTACATATAAAGTATAATTGGTCTTCGAATGCCTTTGATGCAAGATCCACAGGTCTCATATCCCATGTTCCAAAGGACCAAAGCTAAAAAAAAGCTGCTGCTCAGAAAAGTACCTCCATGAAATGACCCAAGCATCGAAACATGTTGAGTTTTTAACTTTGTTTATCTATGAAACTTGGCTGGTTTGCACCCTATAGACGCACAATATCAGTCAGTACTTGAGTTGTGTTAAACTACACCCAGAGGTTGCCAGAATCAGCAACCCCAGCCCGGAGGAGTTGCTACTGGAGTCCCTTGGAGATATTGGAAACCAATAGTTGATCCAATACATGAACATCCAATGATTAGTAAAATATCAGTTTTGGGAGGACTGGCTCTTTAGCAAGCAAGAATAAGTTTTTGTACAGTGAATTTTCTTTTAGGTTTTTCTGTCAAAGTGCATGATATCCTCTTAAAATGTGCTCAATAGGAACTGTACGTAGTCATCATTAGTCACTTGTAATGTGACAATCATTAAAATAAATGAATACACATTCGCACTTCACAAGCTCAGCTGCTGCTCATTTTTCTCAATGCCATTTAAAAGTGATAGGAGTGAATACCAAAGACGTCCAGGAACTCTATTGTCATAGCAATTTAAAGTTATCAGTCCTTAGATATCACGGTGGTTGATCGGCATGTTAATAACGGTCTCTCGCTCATTCCGTTGAATAAAAATCATGCGTTCTCATTGTGTTCATGTATTTGTGTTTGTATGACTTTCCATGTGTCTGTCACATTAATGTGCATGCCTGCAAAGCTGAGATGTTTTGTCACTCAATGCTCTTTTTATACTTACATCAATTCAAACGGGAGGCAAAGGGCTAATTTAACAGATGAAATACTTGCTGTGTGTGTGTGTTTTTTTTGACCTTCAAAAGTATTTATAATTCTGTACAGCCAATTTTGTTAATGACATACCTTTGCCACCATAGTGCCAGAGTGATAATTATCTTTTTTCTAGAGAGACATACCCGTACGTCACATTAATTTCAGTGGGTATACCAGGACAATGTCTGCAGCTGCAGGCATCATCCTGGTAACTTTTTTTTTTTTTTTTGAGCCGGCGGGCATTTTTTGGTTAAAGCAATCCTAGTGGTAAATAGCTGCTGGATTGCTTTTACAGGCGGCAAGAGAAAGGGCCTCCTTCCCTGAGACTCCCGGGGCAGAAAGCTCCTGACAGAGGCAAAGTACTCTATGATTTACCTAGGCCAGGGGTCCCCAAACTTTCTAAACAAAGGGCCAGTTTACTGTCTCTCAGACTTTAGGAGGGCTGGGCTGTTGCCAGTTGGAGTAGAAAAGGTCTTGGCATCAATGGAAAAAATAATGCCCCATTGCTTGTTTTTGTGAGAATAATTGTGTTCCATTATTGGTTTAAGTGGAGGGAATTGTGCCCCTTTGTTGATGTTATTGGGCCCAATTGTTTGTGTCATTGAGAGGAATTGTGCCCCATCATTGATATCATTGGGCCCCATTGTTGGTGTCAGTGGGAGAAATTGCACTCCATTGTTGGTGTCATAGGAAATGTGCCCCCTTCATTGTTGTCAGTCGGGGGAATTATGCCGCATCGTTCAGTGGATGAAATAGTGCCCCAAGGGCCACATAAAAGCAAGCAAAGAGCTGCATCTGGCTCCCGGGCTGCAGTTTGGAGACAAATAAGAAGAAAATGGTCGCACACCTCCACGGGATCCAATGAAGAAAAGTTCCTTTATTCACTAAGTTGAATAGTACAAGGTACAGCAGGGTAGGACAGTAGACGCATTTCACATGAATGCTACGTGCTTCACTACAAAAGTACCTTGTACAATTCAAGTGAATAAAGGAACTTTTCTTCATTGAAACCCGTGGTTGTGTGCGACCATTTTCTTCTTATATGTTTCTCCCGGTGGCGAGCCAAGGTTCAGCACCCACTTTTGGATTGTGGACATTGACTAGCCTGCGCGGTGTCATCCCTTCTCATCATGCAGTTTGGAGACCACTGACCTAGGCCAAAGCCAGGTGGACCCCACTCCTTAGGGACCAACCAAAGCTGGTCCACCAAGTACTTGGTGGAGGGCTCTCCCAAAGATAGACTACTTGGGATGGGGGGAGGTAAAAGACCCCCCAAAATTAGTGCAGGCCCCCGATGACCTGCATTCTCCAGCTGGGTGGATTTTAAAGTGATATTAAAGTCTTGATTTTTTTTTTTTTCTGTTTAAAAAAAACAAACATGTTATACTTACCTGCTCTGTACAGAGGTTTTGCCTAGAACAGCCCAGATCCTCCTCTTCTCAGGTCCCTGGGCTGCGCACCTGGCCCCTCCCTCCTGCCGAGCGCCCCCATAGCAAGCAGCTTGCTTATGGGGGGCACCTGAGCCAAGCTGCTGCTTTGTCTGTCCATTGAGACACAGAGCCGTGGTTCGGCCCTGCCCTCTCTCTCTTCTCATTGGCTCACTGACTTTGATTAGCAGCAGTGGGAGCCAATGGTGCCTACTGATGGCTCAGCCGACGAGGGGGAAGAGTCCCGGACAGCTGAGGCTGTTGTGCAACATCGCTGGATAGAGATATGGCTCAGGTAAGTATTAGGGGGGGTGAGGGGGGCTGCTGCACACATGCATAGAATGCATTAAGATTAAAAAAAACCTTCTGCCTTTAAAAACACTTTAAGAAGTCCTGCTGGCACTAGGTTTGGATAGGGCAGGAAATTATTCCCATTGTGGAGATTTCCCTTTACTTCCTGTTCTGTAGATGAAGCAAAAAGATTGGAAAGTCTCCATAAAAATATTTAGGCTCGGTTCACAAATTGCAAATTTGATGCAATTTGAACCGCATTCGAGTTCACATATGTCCAGGCCGGCCACAGTCCATTTTTAAAGAGTCATGTGCTATTTCAGTCCGGTTCAGGTGCGATTTTAAGTAAAAATCTGCACCTGAATCGCACCTGACCCGATGAACGAAAACACGCTGGACTCCTTTTAAAAATCACAATTAACCACTTGTCGGCGTATATACATACTGTACATATATACATACTGTATATATACGGCAGATTGGCAGTATATTGCAGAGTGGCTCTCCCAGGCAAAACCACGTAGGGGTACGTCAATTGCTTGGGAGGAGCTAGGGGGTGAGCGCGCGCCGCCGGCGGCATGCTCCCGCCCCCGATCGTCAGCGGGGAAGCCAGCGCGTGTGTCAGGCGGCTCCGATTGCCACTTGACACCCTCGATCTCTCCCCGCTGAGAGAGAAGAATGGTTGGCTGATGTAAACACAGCCGACCGTCCTTCTCCCTGCAATGATCACAGAGACCATGTGATCCTTCTATATAGGATCGCATGTCTCTGTAATCATTTCACAAGCCCAACCCCCCCACAGTTAGAATCACTCCCCTAGGCTAACATTTAACCCCTTGATCACTGACAGGGTTAACCCCTTCCCTGCCAATGGCATTATTACAGTAACAATGCATATTTTTAGCACTGATTACTGTAGTAATGTCACTGGTACCCCAAAAAGTGTAAAAAATGTCCATCTGTCTGCCGCAATGTCCCAGTCCCGCAAAAAATCGCAGATCGCCGCCATTACTAGTAAAAAAAAAAAAAATAAAAAAAAATTACATAAATCTTTCCCGTAGATAGTAGACACGATAACATTTATGCAAAATCAAAATACGCTTATTGCGATTTTTTTTTACCAAAAATATGTAGCAGAAAACAAATTGGCCTAAAATGTTAAAATATTTTGATTTAATTTTTTTTTTTGGGAATGTTATACAGGCATACCCTGCTTTAAGTACACTCACTTTAAGTACACTCGCGAGTAAGGACACAGCTTGTTCAGCTTGGCATGACACTACTCCCGGTTTTTAACATTGGCATCTATAGGAAATCTTGGTCAGCTTGACATGGCACTGCTCCCAAACCATAAGTGACAGGGATACCAAACTTAGGGAGCACCGAGAGGGGACCCAGGACTACAACATATCCTGTTTGTGGCTGGCCAGCTTGCCTAGGTAATCTACTATGTCATAGTCCTGGATCCCCTTAATATGCTCCCCAAGCTTGGTGTCCTTGTCACATGGTTTGGGAGCAGTGCCATGTCAAGCTGACCAAGATTTCCTATGGAGCTAGTGTATTTACATGCATTGAGAAATGAAAAAAGTTATTGCTTCACTTTAAGTACATTTTCGTTTTACATACATGCTCTGGTCCCATTGTGTACTTAAAAGTGGGGTATGCCTGTATAGCAGAAAGTGAGAAATATTGTTTTTTTTTTTTCAAAATTGTCACTATTTTTTTGTTTATAGCACAAAAAATAAAAATCGCACAGGTGATCAAATGCCACCAAAAGAAAGCTCTATTTGTGGCAAAAAAAGGACAACAATTTTATTTGGGTACAGCATCGCAAGACTGCGCAATTGTTGGTTAAAGTAACGCAGTGCTGAATTGCAAAATACGGCCTGGTCATTAACCACTTACCGCAAAGTGACGTATATATTGTATACGTCGACAGACTTTGCGGTAATATACCGGGATGATGCCTGTAGCTAGAGACACCATCCCGGCACTGTGGTTTAGAGCCGACGGTTGGCTTTCCGTCGATAATGACCTATGCGGCTCGGGAGCCGATCGATCGTTACCCAGGTGAGCGGGAGGAGACACCCCCCCCCCCCCCGCCGCCTTCTGCAACTTTGCTTGGGGCTCCTGTCCCACCGGGAGACCCGAGCACCCAGCCGGCGCGTCCGCCGGCTGGATGGAGTCCCGATCAAAGCCGGAAGCGGCTTTGATCAGGTCTCTGATGACTTAACCCGGAGGCAGCGTCCATGACGTCACTTCCGGGTTACTCTGCTGCAAAAGACGGCAGATTTGAAAAACGGCCGTATGCAAAAATGCAGTTTTCAGCGTTTTTCATACATACAAAGTGTAGTGGAGGGGTTTGGGGTCTTTTAGACCCCCGATCCCTCCATAAAGAGTACCTGTCATTGCATATTGCTGTCACAAGGGATGTTTACATTGCTTGTGACAGCAATAAAAGTGATCAGATTTTTTATTTTTTTTTCTAAAATAAAATAAATAGGAAAAAAAAATTTTAGCCGCCCCCGTCACCGTTAGCTCGTGCGCGAAAAACGTATACGGAAGTCGAGCCGCGAATGAAATTGCTGTTCAAACCACACATGTGAGGTATCGCCGCGATCGCCAGAGCGTGAGCAATAATTAAAAAAAAGAGCTACACTCTAACTCTAAACTGGTAACCGTTACAAAATTTTAAAGCATCGCCAATTGAGATCTCTATTGACCGTAGTTTGTCACCATTTCACGGGTGTGCGCAATTTTAAACCGCAACATGTTAGACATCTATTTACTCAGCCTGAAATCATCTTTCACAATATAAAAAAAAAAAAATGGGCTAACTTTACTGTTTAGTATTTTTTAAATGCAAATGCGCAAATACCGCGTGACAAAAAATATTGCAATGACCGACATTTTATTCTCCATAGTCTTTGCTAAAAAATATATATAATGTTTGGGGGTTTTAAGTAGTTTTCTAGGAAAAAATACTGATTTTGACTTGTAAACAAAAAGTGTCCGAAATAGGGCTGGGGCTTAAGTGGTTGAGGGGGCAAATCCTTTGGGTCCAGAAGTGGTTAATATGTCTATGATGGTGGAAATTCTTTGCTTTTGCTTTGCTCTTCAACAAACTTTTAAGAATTCCCTGAGATTAGGAAAAAAAGAATTCCGGTGATGTGACCGGTCGGACTTTTGGCCTCGCATTAATACTTTATTTTTAATCACCGCCCTTTTCATCTCAACTTCTGATGGCGCACCCTGGCTGTGTCTTTCCTTGTTGTCTGACGGAAGACGTTTATGGCACAATGTTCAAAAATCATCTCGCTATTTGAAAACGCTCATGAAAGAACCTGGCTCTGCAATAACAGGCGTCATGCATTATGAGCTTATAAACACAACAAGGCAGTGTGAAAGGTGATTAATGCTATCTTTCAAAGCAATTTCAAAGCCGGGCTGACGTTTTTTAAAATATTAGGGTAATATGGATTTTTTTTTTTCCTTTTTTTTTTTGTGCTTAGGAGGCACATCTGTATATTATTTTTTATTCCTTTCCCCCGCATTACTTTCCCTTCTGTATCTGTATTTAAAATTCAATACACAGTTTTTCACGCTGTCCCTGAGTTGAACTCTGCGAAAAAACATTTAGACGACACCAACATAGAAAGCTGAATGGAAATGAGAATCGATGCAAACTCATAACTTCCAGCAACGCGAGGATTGTACGCGCGGCGCGTTCCTTGCTGCAGCACGTTTTTAGTTCACCTGATTGTAAGCATTATAGAGAACTGCTTGAGTCTGAATTTGTTTAATGTTCATTGCTGGCAAAGGAGCTTCTTGAGGTGCGGGAAACCCACTTTTTGTGCACGTTTCCTGCACCGCGTTCAAAACGCACTGCCCTTGCAATTTGCAGCGGGTGTCAATGCAATGCTAATGACACCCTAAATGCTAGGGTTGTCAATGTCCTGAAGTTAAATTTACTGACATGACACAAAAAATTTACTGAAAGACAATTTTTTACTGACATGACACATAGAATTTACTAACAGAGCCAAATTTGTAACAGACAATTTAGAAAATGTAAATAAAAAATCCAGAAATTGCTCTAGGACAAAAAAAGACATATAGCAACAGTAACAAATATGGATCCAATGAATGGATCTTGAGCTGCTAGCACAACGTCCTATTGGTAGAGGATAGTGTAGTACAATCAAATTAAACAGCAGCGCTCAGAGTGTGTATTCCAATCCAAACAGTCCTACAGTGAGATATATATAAACACTGTGAAAAGGAATCTATGATTCTACCACCAAGGAAACTAAAACATGCAGCCTCTTACCAGATTACACTGGATTAGATAGCAGTCAGAAAAAGCATTTGTCAATCGCTTGGACATTGGATCCGAACACAAAATTTGAATTTTGTTATAACTCTGATGTAAGAGAGTCTGATTCAGGCCGAACAATTACGGACAGCTTGTAAATCAGCTGATTTTCACAAACTGTCTGTAAATTTACAACTGGCAACCCTGCCAAATACAGGTTGCAAACACATTGTTTTTGCCTGAACTGGATCGCATAGTACCGGAAGTACTATGTACTCCAGTTGCAGGGCATTTTTAAAAGTAGTTCATGCACTACTTGGAGTATGGTGCAGTGCAATTTCAACCTATGCAAATGAATGGGCTGAAAATCCACTGCACTGATATTGTACAGGATTTAAACATGATTGGGTTCCTGTGAGATTCCTGGTGTGTGAAAGAAGAAAATGGTGGCACACCACCACGGAATTCCAATGAAGAAAAGTTCTTTATTCACATAAGTGGTACAAGGTACAGCAGGGTAGGACAGTCCTAATGTGCAGCTCTGGCACTTTCAGCACATCCAGCACCTCCAGCACTGAATGTATGTAATAGGAAGGGGTGCTTGGGTGTGCTGGAGGGTTTATAATGCTGGCTGCTGGGAAATATATTGTTGCTGGAGGGGATTTATTTTTGCGTGGTGGTCTGTTGTTGCTGGGGAAGTCTATTGTTGCTGGTGGGGGATCTATTGTTGCCGGGGGAAGGCGGTCAATTGTTGCTGGAAGAGATCTACTGTTGATGAAGGGGGTCTATTGATGCTGGCTGCTGTTCCTTGGAACACAAGTTCCTTGAGACCAGGATGTTATTTCAAGGGTTACGCCATGTAAGAAAAGTTTGAGAAAGGCTGCTTTTATTGTTTTTTTAAGAGGGCCACAAGGACATTTTTTGAGATATTAACTTTGGTAACCTGAGGCGGCTGGTGCTCCAAATTTTTGGGGGGGCGCAAACAGAAAAATGTAATAGGCATTGCTTTGCGGCAAAAAACACGGCAAAAAAGTGTGAAAGGGGCCTTCAGTAATCAAGGTACAGTGCCTTGAAGCAACAATAGATCCCCTAAAGCAACAACAGATCCCCCAGAACAATAGACCCGAGCAAAAATAGATCCCACAGCAAAGATAGACTACTTGCCACAAAATACCTCCCCCTTCAGCAACAATAGCACCACCCAAACAACAATAATAGATCTCCCAGTAGCCAGCATCAATAGACCCTACAGCAGAGACCTGGGGGTGTAGGATAGCCCTGGGGGTGTAGGAGAGCATTGGGGGGTGTAGGAATGCAATGGGGGATGTTAGAGAGTACTGGGGGTGTAGGAGAGCACTGGGGGGGGGGTGTAGGAGAGTACTGGGGTGTGTAGGAGAGCCCTGGGGGGTGTAGGAGAGCACTGGGGGATGTTGGAGAGCACTGGGGGGTGTAGAAGAGCACCAGGGGTGTAGGAGAGTACTGTGGGGTGTAGGAGAGCCCTGGGGGTGTAGGAGAGCACTGGGGGATGTTGGAGAGCACTGGGGGTGTAGGAGAGCACTGGGGAGGGGGTGTAGAAGAGCACTTGGGGGTGTAGGAGAGCACTGTGGGGTGTTGGAGAGCACTGGGGGTGCAGAAGAGCACTGGGGGTGTAGGAGAGCAATGGGGGGTGTAGGAGAGCCCTGGGGGTGTATGAGAGTACTGGGGGGTGTAGGAGAGCCCTGGGGGTGTAGGAGAGCACTGGGGGTGTAGGAGAGCCCTAGGGGGTGTAGGAGAGCACTGTGGGGTGTTGGAGAGCACTGGGGGGTGTAGAAGAGCACCGGGGGTGTAGGAGAGTACTGGGGGGTGTAGGAGAGCACTGGGGGATGTTGGAGAGAACTGGGGGGTGTAGGATAGCACTGGGGGGTATAGGAGAGTACTGGGGGGTGTAGGAGAGCACTGGTGGTGTAGGAGAGTACGGGGGGGGTGTAGGAGAGCACTTAGGGATGTCGGAGAGCACTGATGGTGTAGGAGAGTACGGGGGGGGGGTGTAGGAGAGCACTTAGGGATGTCGGAGAGCACTGGGGGGTGTAGGAGAGCACTGGGGGGTGTAGGAGAGCACTGGGGGATGTTGGAGAGTACTGGGGGTGTAGGAGAGCACTGGGGGGTGTAGGAGAGTACTGGGGGTGTAGGAGAGCACTGGAGGGTGTCCGAGAGTACTGGGGGGTGTAGGAGAGCACTGGGGGGTGTAGGAGAGCAGTTGGGTTGAAGAGCCCTGGGGCTGGTCAGAGAGCACTGGGGGTCAGTAGAAAGACACTGGATAAGAGGAGCAGTAGAGGCGACTGCATTTTGAAGAATCAAGCTCTGCATTTCCTTCTGCAGCCTCAGAATGCCTACTTCTCCTCCTCCCCCTCCTAGAGGCTTTTAGAGGATGCAGAAGGAAATGTAGAGCTTGATTCTTCTAAATGCAGCCACCTCGTCATTCCTCCTACCCAGGCTCACAAGGGGGCGGCGGCCACACTCACAGTTCCCTCTAATCCAGGATCTGTTGTGCCTGCAGCAGCTGCCTCCTCTAGCTCCTCTCCCCTTCATGGTCACGCTGAACCCAACGAGAGGCTGGATGAGAGGCTGTGACGCCCGGCCCAAGCACCGCCCCTATGACGTCGGACGTCCTGATTGGTCCAGGCTGGACCAATCACAGGACGACAATCATGAATGGGAGTGCCCGGGACGCATCGCTCTGCGCCCCGAGGACACTCTAAAGGATGGCCAATCACATCAAAAGAAAAGAGGCACATGATGCCTAAACCCCCACTCCTCCTATAGCCAGCAATGTGTCTGGCGCCCCGCTGCAATAATAAAGGTACACTTTTTTTATGCTGATTTTACTGTGACTAGCCTCGGGGAGGTGGTGCCCCTTATTGACCAGCCGCCACTGTTGGCAACTGAACATATCATAGAGTCCATCCTTGCCCAACATCTTTTAATTTTGGGGCAGGTTTTGTGTAAGACAATTTTTCCACGGACCTTAGTTATGGTGATGGGGGGGAGGGGCATTGTAAAATGCATGTCACCACAAAGACACACAGGAAACAATTGTTTTATGTGTGCCCTATTCACACTACAATGCAAACGCTGCATTTTATCACGGCACACTGTGCTGAATCAAATGGCAATTTATAGCAGTGTGTGTATATTTTGTACACTTTAAATAAAGTTTGTACAAAAAAAAAAAAGAAGCCGGTGGATGCAGTGAATCAAGCAGCACACTGCAACTCTGCCGCAGCCAGTAACAGGCAAAGCAGATAATCACAAATACAATATCTCCTGCGCTTGGAAAAGTGTCCACTTCAGATGAGAATGATTTATACTAGTTCTATATGGATAAATGCAGAGGCGTAACTAGAACCTTCAGAGCCCCAGTGCAAGAAACCATGAAGGGCCCCCGGGCCCGGGGCTCTACCCACTTATCCGGGGGCCCTTTATTACAGTCCCGCAGCAGGACCCATTCACAAGTTCTGCAGTGGGCCCCCTTCCTGCCATCTTGGGGCCTCTCCATGGTGGTGGAATGCCAGGGCCCGGTCGCAAGTGTGACCTTTGCGATCCTGGAAGTTCACCCACTGGTGTCAGTAGTTTTTAGTTTTTGATATTTTATTTATATTATTTTTTATCCTTTCATTTTATTTTTTTACAATGTCACTGACTATGGCTCTGTCCAATAAGAAAAGTAAGGAGCTGGTAAAATTCATATTTACCGACCCCTTCCTGGTTCTCTATTGTGACACATCCCCCTGCAGCAGCCGGCAGGAGAGGGAAGGGTGCACAGTGGGGGGGGGGGGGAAGCACAGTAGGGGGGCTGGGCCAGGGGAGCACACAGGGGCCCAGAGATATCAGAACACAAGTAGGTCATACAGGTGTATGGGAGGAATGGCGGGGGCAGCATACAGAGGAACCAATCTCCTCCATTTTCTTCATGCAGCTACAGGAGGAAAAAGGAGGACAGTGATTTCTCTACATGCTGCCCCTCCTATCCAGGTGTACAGAGGAGCCGCACAGGCCCCCTGGAGCATGGGGCCCGGTTGCAATTGCAACCCCTGTAGTTACACCCCTGGATAAATGCAGTATTGCTGTCCTCAAAGATTGGGGATGTCTGGAACCCTGAAACCATACAAAAGAAACACTAACCTATTGAATTATTCTAAGACAGGCAGCCGGTAACAAGGTCCAGTTACTAACAGGCCATGGATCAGTACCAGTCGACGGCTCAGTGGTTGGGGGCCTCTGCTTTAGACCCGGTTCATATTGATGCGACATGAACTCCGACATTCAGTTCAATGGAACCATTCTAAAAGGAGCGACTTAGGTCACTCCAATTCAGAAAAAGATTCCTGCAGTAATTTTGGTCCGACTTCACTACGACTTGCATTGATTTCTGTTAAAAAAGTTGCATGCAAGTCGTGCCAAAGTAGTGCCAGGATTTGGCTTCAGACTGCCCACGTTGGTGTGAACTGGGGCTTAGAGTGAAGGCAATTAAAAAAAAAAAAAATAAATAAATAACAAACATGTTATACTTACCTGCTATAGGCAGTGGTTTTGCACAGAGCAGCCCCGATCCTCCTCTTCTCAGGTCCCCCGCCGGCGCTCCTGGCCCCTTCCTCCTGATAAGTGCCCACAGCAGCTTGCTATGGGGGCACCCAAGCAGGCTCGCTCCCGAGCTGCTGCTCTTGTGTCTATTCACACACAGAGCCGTGGCTCGGCTTCACCCCCTCTCTCCTCATTGGCTGACTGGCTGTGATTGACAATCAGGGCTGCTGTTAGAAATCGCGCGCCCCGTACAGACTACCTGGCAGGGCCCCCCCAAGAAAATATTAAAGATATATTTAGCTAAAATTACAACAAAATCACTATTATCAGACACAAATATAACATAACTCGCATAATTCCTGCTAAATCTAAAAAAAAAACCTATGTTAAATAAAAAAGAAGATGAGATGAGAAAAATATACAGGCTGGGCAGTTGGAGCTCAGTGATCAGAGAGACAGAGAGAGAGAAACAAAGTTACAAATTGCAAATAAACTACTGAGCAGAGATAACATTAGAGCCAGTGCTGGGAGGGGGGCCCACACAAGGGAGGGGGATTAGTGAGGGACAACTGTCTCTTTCTCAACAGATAAAAGCTGATAGCAGGGAGAGGGACAGATCTCTCAGGTGCTGGAGGAAGATTTCTGTATTTGTTGTCCATCACTAATCCCCCTCTCTGTGTGGGCCCCCCTGTGTGCTCGGGCCCCCTACAAGAGGGCTGGTGGTCCCCCCCTATCAGCGGCCCTGTTGACAATGGCTCCTGCTGCTGTCTCAGCCAATAAGGAGGGAGAGTCCTCAGAGAGCTGAGGCTCTGGTGCACATCGCTGGATCGCAATGGGGCTTAGGTATGTGTTGGGGGGGGGTGGCTGGAGGGCTGCTGTACAGAGAACGTTTTTTACCTTCATGTATAGCATGCAAGACGATTAAAAAACTTTGAGCTTTTAGAACCACTTTAGGGCACAAGGTAGACATCTCTGGGTTAATTTTAATTTGTCTGGTCCAGACATTAGTGGGAGAAGACTTTTTAATTAGCCTTTATGATGGTCACTTTGAGTATTTCCTTGTTTCTTGGTTAATTTTAGGATTTCTATGGCTGTTAAAAGTCAACAGGATAACATGCAGACTGAAAAAAATAGAAACACTATTATGCCAAAAAAAAAAAACGTTGAAAAACAACTCAATAGCATCATTTTCCCATCCTAAGGCAATTTTCTCAGTTGCCGTTGTGTGCTTTTGACACGCATTGCCATTCAGGAAGTAATGAACAGCATTTAGAATAATTCTGTCCTGATTTCAGTCTCATTACCTATTTGCAACATAAGTCACCACTGAACAACGCTTGTACTCATAGCTAGCAGAAACATTGGGAAATCAATTTCTAATTCTAATTTCTAATCAGTGGGTAACATTAATCAATGTGGGCTCTGATCCAAACTGTTTGTACAGGCTGATCGATCTCTTTTTTTTCCTCTTTAAATGGTCCAAAATGTTTACAGAAGGCAATGTGTAAGAGAACAAAATGGCATGTGTGCTGTCTCAATACACTTTGGCTTTTTTTCTAGAGTTTTGGTTTGTAAGACTTTAAATACCTACCTGTTTCAGAGGCCCATCGTCGAAGGCATGCAGCATGCATACTTCCACGTGTTACCCTGGGTGTTGCAGACGCTATATTTAGCCACATCCTGAAAGGGCTGGGGCAGTCTTATAAACAGTTGTCCACATGTTATGCAGCCCCCATGTTTCCCATGCCCAACCCACTTTTATTTCTGAGTAATTGATCTGGGCGATCAAACACAGCGCTTGCTTAGTGTAAATCTAAAAAAAACTCTCTAGTGATAATAAAGTGCAATAGTGTTAAATACATTTCCACAAGTAATGTTATTAAATAGATAAATGTAAAAATTAAATATATGTTGATACAAAATTCCTGTGAATAAAAACTGGCAAATATCTTGAAAAATAAATAGTGATTGGTGACGATAAATAGAATATAAATAATATTTAGTGTCCTTTATATGTCCACAATTCATACAAAAATGCTCGTGTTCAAACTTGATATATGAA
The DNA here is from genome assembly GCF_965119305.1 of Pelophylax lessonae. Classification (NCBI taxonomy): domain Eukaryota; kingdom Metazoa; phylum Chordata; class Amphibia; order Anura; family Ranidae; genus Pelophylax; species Pelophylax lessonae. Next base: position 25,998,571 of record NC_138778.1, read on the forward strand.
ATCTCAGTTGTTCCTTGTCCCAAATGAGTAATATGGTCGGGTCACTTACCAGATGGTGTAGGTACTGTATGCCGTACGGCACCAGAAACAATCAGGCTTAGTAAGCCCCCTGGGCTCAGCGGATCTCCTCAGGATGTAATCCTATGGGATGGCAACAGTCCCTCAGGCTTCCAAAATAAACGATCCGGTTCAATATAGGAGAAAAAAGAGTGCTCCAGATAGTGTAGTATTTAGAATAAAAATTATTTATTTCCCCTAATAGGGTTTTCAGGCAATAAAATGTTCAGGGCGTATAACATTGGTGGTCAGCAATGCGGTGCGGGCTGCACGTCCTCTCGGAGCTAGCTTCCGACTTCCGGCTTCCTGCTTGCGGTCCAACCAACATAACGTCCCCACGCTATGCGTTCCCAACTAACGCGTTTCGTCACTTCCAGTGACGTCTTCAGAGCTATCCAACTCACCTTTTTCCAGTGGCGCGTGGTAATATACTAGTATATTTTGCACCATTACCACTTTTATTTCTGCATCTCCCTGTCCTTTCTACTCTACTGCCAAGTCCATGCAGTCTGTAGTCTGCAGATATTTTGTTCTCTTGCACCACAAATACTTCTGCCTCTCTTTGTATTTCCTTAGTGGCCCAAACGTCATACATATTCTGATGGCTGATTCCAGTGTAAAATCTTTCTCCATTAACTGAGCACAAACTGCATCATTGTAGATACTGCATACAATCCTGTCACCTATAAGTTCATCTGTTTGTGCACCAAAATCAATTTTTTTTAGCCAGCAGTCTCAGTGTGGCTACATAGGATTGTATTCCTTCATCAAGTTTCTGAGCCATCAAGGCCCAGAAGAAGAGACAGGACCTCAAAACATGTCAGCCATTTTCTGTGGGTGTTTTCATCCATGATGAGATCCTGTGGATACTAACCAATGTGTGCTCTTGTAAAGGCTTTCTAAAAAATGTGCCACATCCCTATTAGATAAACCAAAAACTATGTGTGGTTTCCCCTGGGGTAGGACTTTTTAGGCACAACACAAAAAATTGTTAGCAAAAAATTATTAAAATACTAAATTTTATTGACATACAAGATATACAAAATGTGTGAACATTAAAAGCATAAGCAAGCATGAAATGTATGCATAGTGTCAAACTCAACCACGCAATCCAAAGCCGATACCCGACGCGTTTCGAAGTCACTGCCTTTTCATCAGGGGTGACTTTGGATGGTTTTATGGTTGACTGCACATTGATAATGGATGCTTGCTCGAATAAAAACAGGATGAATTGGAGCCTGACCGGTGCTATGAGGCCATAAGGTGAAGCCCATACAGGTAAATGTTGCCAAGGTGGTTAATCGGTAACACGTTTCCTACGTTCGGAACAGCTGGAGTCCAAATGGCTGAACAGTCAGCCAAGACAAAACCATGCAATGCTAATATCAACGTGGACAGCAGCAAAACTAAGAAGTGTGTGGATCACCAAGCTCCCAGTGGCAGGCTGTGGATACTACAGTCTTCTTATTTGACATGCCTGTATCAAGCACTCGTTCGTGGGTGCCTTACTTTTATCAAATTAAAATTAGTTTTTAAGGATAATGCACTAGGCCGATGCACCCTCTGTCTGTTTCTTGTTTCCAGTAATTTAGACTCCCCCAGTCTTGTGGAGACAGCAAGGCGGCATCTATTCAAACTAGCCTGGACGGAGATCTTAGAGCTTAGCCTATCTGGGGCCTACCTTCAAGTGTACGAGAATTGCTTGGTGTTTCTTTGGAAGTATTCTGTGCCATCATGTTAAATGTACGTTTGTCTAATATCACATTACGTTGTAGTAAGCATATCTCATCAAATTTCTTGATTAAGACATCAGGACGCTTTTTGTCCTCATTGTCTTGAAAATGAAATGACTCATATTTATCTAGTGCATCTGAACCAGCAAAATTGAGAAGAATGTATGCTTGTACCTTTTTTGACTTGTCACAGAGTCCTGCTTTGCTGTACATGTCCCATTCTCTTTTGAATTTCATCCAGTTGTTAGCAATGTCATTATAAAAGATTAGGGGTTGTATGCCACCAGGGAGGACTGGGCCAGGGGGCAGGGGGGCAAATGCCCCCTGGGCCGCTCTGATGCCTCGTAAAAAGGGTTCACTGCCTCTGCCAGACATGCCTAAAGTTTTCTGGTGAAGAGAAGTAATACATTTCTGTTGCTGACCTATTGATTGGGGGTTGACAAGGACAGAACGCAGTTCCCCCCAGCATGGAAGATGTAAACGGTGTCTGAGCAGAGGCCGCTTCCATGCCCCACTGGAGACTCTCCTCCAGCCCTAACAGCCCCCTGCTGACTAGGTTGGGAACCCGGATTCAGCCGGTGAGTAGAGAGTACCGAGAGCGGCGCTTCAGCCTGGAATGGGGATCAGGGGGAAAGTGGGAGGAGGGCCAAATCGCTGCACCATGGGCCTCTGGTTTGTACTTGCCCCCCTGGACCAGAAGTTGCCAGCCAGCCCCTGTATGCCACATAGATTGTGAGCCATGATGTTTCAGCTATCCCACTTCTGTCACCATGTAGATTTTATAGAAGAAATGATGAGCCGTCAGACGAACCTTGTAAAGAACATGTTTATTTCCCAGCCAGCCGTGAGCCGCGTGTCAACCTTTTTTTTTTGTTTCACTTTATAACTTCCTGCCCCCCCCCCCCCCCCCAGGTCCTCACACACCTTTGTAAATCTGCAACACCTACATATTCTACACTGGTTTGATGATCCTGGTATTACTGTGCTTGATTGGCTAGCAAACTCGACTGACCTAAACCCCATAGAGAATCTGTGGGGTATTGTCAAGATTAAGATGAGAGACATCGGACCCAACAATGCAGACAAGCTGAAGGCCGTTATGAAAGCAACCTCGCCTTCCATAACACCTCAGCAGTGCCACAGGCTGATCTCCTCCATGCCACACCGCACTGATGCAGTAATTGAAGCAAAAGGAGCCCCAAATAAGTATTGAGTACATACTATACTGTACATGGACAAATTTTTGTAGTAAGCCAACATTTCTGTATGTAGTACTACTCCCTTGGGAGCTGCTGGTTATGGGTTCCCCTGGGTTACCATTAGCAACAACATGACAGTTTGACATTTTCCCAAGTGTTTTAGCTCAGACAGGAAAAAGTCCAGTATCTTTGGTTTTTGTGTTTTTATTTGGAACTTGGATAGGAGAAGGGAATGAGTGGGATACTCCAACTTATACAACTATGCACAATTTGCTGGGATGACTTAATAATGCTGAGTAACGCTAGTCAAGGCTAGGCCGCTGCTTCAGTTTGTCACAAGCTGTGACGTAGGACTGAATGAACTTTCTGAGGTAATCTGTACTGTATTGCTGAAAAACTTCAGGGCCCTTCCTGGCACCCCCTTTGTTCCTGATCTTCAGGGTCAACTACACGGCACCCCCTTTACTGTAACACTCCCAGTGTGAGCTAGCTCCTTGATCCCCTGACCTCTCTGGAGTGGTCTCCTCTCTCAGGCAGACCCTTAGGCAGAACTCCTGGTACTCACAATACTGTTTTTCCCAACAGTCTCTGCCAGCGACTCCACTTGTCAGTACTCTGGAACCTGTCCAGCTCAGCTCCACACACTTGGTTCACCAGGCCGACCACCGCCTGAACCACCTTCCTCACACCTGCAGGAGGAGAGACAACCGTCCACCTCCTCCTGGGACTTTGCTCCCACCAAAAGACACCCTGTCACATGCTCCCTCCAGGTTTATAGCCAATCCCAGGATGCTTTGCAAGAATGCCCACCCACTGAGACAGCCACAAACCCTGATGTCCTAATGGTTAGGTTTCCTCCACTGTCCAACAAGCTCCCTCATTGGATACAGTGGGGGCACTGCCCCAGACCCAGTAAATCACACCTGGAACCATGTGACAGGCAAAGCTAACAGAACAAGCTCCCCTAAAAAGCAGAATAGAGCTAATAGATGCGTTTATCTAGCACCTGTCTAGGAGGGTGCTACATGTATTAAAATTTTTTTTTTCATTGGTCTTATGTAATATTCTAATTTTCTGAGCTACTGAATTTTGGGTTTTCACGAGCTGCAAGCCATCATCATCAAAATTAAAAGGAAGAAATGTTGGAAATATATCACTCTGTGTGTAACGCCTCTATATAAAACTTATGAGTTTCACTTTTTGAATTGAATTACTGAAATTAATTAACTTTTTGATGATTTTCAAATTTTACTTTCAATCATTTTTATTGAAAAAATTTGCAATACAAAATTAAACAAAAAAGAACAATAACATGAGTGATATATTAGGTACGGAGATGCGTAGATTCGCAGTTCGGAAGAAAAAGAATGTCAAAGGAAGGTATATCCACATGTATAAAATTGACATTGTAAACAACAGCAGTAATTGATCGAGCATTGTCATATCAAACAGAGATGTAAACGGGATAGGGAACTTTACAATGCCCAATATAGCAAAAGGTGAGGACCAAACACTTGTGAGAGGATGAATACTAAGAATGAATATAGGAGTAGTCCCCAGGAGGAGGAATGGAGAAGGACACCGTGCCCCCCAAGGGTGGCGATACATACGGGTCCAGCCCGACCACTTCCCGAGGACCAGTCCAAAGTTTGCAAGAGTGGTCGAAGGGCGCCTAAGGGGAAACAGAAGGGAAAAGAAACAAAGAGAAAAAGAGGAGGAGAGCAGGTACAGATGGTTAAAGCAGGGAAAGACCAGAAAGAGAGGGAGAAGGAAAGAGTCAATCAGTCCAACACAGGATTTAAATAGATACTTGCACATATTTGGCCCAAGGTTCCCAAACAGCCTCAAATTTAGGGACCGTATCATTAATGATACTAGAGAGCTTTTCTTGTGACATAATCCAAGAGATTTTGAGTTTGCATTCCCGAATTGAAACCCTAGGTGTTTTCCACGCTCTGGCAATAGTAATTTTGGCTCCTAGTAGAATGAAATGTAGGAGTGTGCGGGCGGGTTTGGAAAGCTTGGGAACATGGTCATGAAGCAGCGCAATTAACGGTGATTGCTGTATAGGGTGGTCAATGACTTTGCGAATGATCTGAAACAATTTGTTCCAAAAAGATCTAAGCTTGGGGAAAGACCACCAAGTATGTAAATACTCCCCCTTAGCACTGCAACCCCGAAAACAGAAAGGGGTGGTATTAGGAAACATGGCAGCAATACGTGTTGGGACCAAATACCACCTGGTGAGCAGTTTGACGTGAGCTTCAATAAGAGATACATTCATAATACCTTTGAAAGAGCGGAGGAGGCAGGAGCCCCAACCTTCCAGATCCCAATCCATCTCCAGATCCCTCTCCCAGGCGAGGGCATACTTCGGCTTTGTATCAGTGCTGGATAGAGCAGAGTAAATTAGAGAAATCCCACCTCTGGGATCCTTGGCCTCAGCACACCATCGTTCATAGCCAGTGACGATTTTCACATTTTTTGAGATGCACCTGTATAGGAGACTCAGGACCTCTTTCCTCCTGCTAAAGAATGACTTTTTTTAAAAGGGTTCATAGACAAGTTTTAAAACTCTAAGGGGATGTGTTTGGGGGGGGGGGGGGGGGCTGCTTTGATTCGAACACAATGATGTGTTAGGAAGAGGCACACTGACCATATAATGAAACATTCACAGTTTCTGATAATGTTATAAGTCCTTTCAATGTAAAATAGCTATTTAGATGAAAGACTTTAGTAAAGCCAAGGTTGCACAGCAAAAGAAGAGTTTGTACGATTGGACAGTAACCATTAAAACATCTTAGATCTTTTTTTTTTTTTTTGTGCTGGAGTTCACTTTTTAACAATTCACTTTGCAGTCTTTTTATATGTTTTTCCTCTGTGTAGATAAAGGTAGAAAAAAATACCCACTTTGTCGACAATTGTGCAGTTTGTCCTTTTCAGAACATTTCACTTTTTCACATTGTAAAAAAGTTATAGATAATCTTTAAGTTTGTTCTGCAGACCTTTAGAAATCTTCATTGATAATCATCATGTTTTGCTCTCCGTACCTTTTTTTTTATTCCCTCTGTTGCAATTTAACCCTGTTGGGATTTTTTTATCCCCTTGTATGATATACTAGCGCCATCTATAGCTTGGATCCTGTTTATGTAAAAAAAAAAATTAGATTAAGCCCTCTTTCAATGTCCTTGGTTTTTCATCAAAAATTCTCTTTGTCCTCACTACAGTTGATTTGCCCCTCGTTAAAACTAAAATTAGCAAAGTAGAAAATGTCAGATATTTCTGCTGTATAAAAACTTGTTTTCCTCTAATCAGGGAGTGAATAAGCACAGACCGAGAGACGAAATACAGAGCCTGCGCATCAAAGGACTTTTTTAAATGTATGTCTGAAAAGATGATTGCCTGGCGAAGTAAAAAAAAAAACTTTTATCTCTAGTTATGATACTTATATTTCTTGCCCAGGGACCTGCTTTGTGAATACTAGAGAACCAGTCATGGAGTTTAAAGACTCTTTTTATTTATTTTATTTAAAAAATAGGTTGACCACCAATTGCAAAAAATGATAATAATAATATTATTAATATATATATATATTATTGATCGACCGATATTGTTTTTTTTATTGCAGATACCAATATTTTAGTCATCGCATATCGGTATCGGCTGATATTGGCCGATATTTTTGTACATTAAATTTTTTTTTTTTTTTGACAGGTACTCTTGTGGAGGGATCTGGGGGTCTAAAAGACCCCAAACCCCTCCTCTGCTCTTAAAACCATTCAAAACGCCAAGTTTGGCTGTTTTTGATGCTGTAATTTTTTTGAGTTTGGCGCAGAGTACCCGGAAGTGATGTCATGACATCACTTCCAGGTTTTTACATGGAGACCCGATCAGAGCCGAATGCGGCTTTGATCGGGTCTTCTCTTCTGTGCTCGTGCGGGCTGGTTGCCCGGGTCTCCCGGTGGGACGGGAGACCCGGGCGAGCCGCGGAAGGTGTCGGGGGGGGGACGACGACATTTGCACACGCATGAGGCATAAATTACTGACCAAAAATGCAGATTTTTTCTTTTTTAACTGAAGAATACACGGCGCTTGTTTACGCACCTGTGTGCATAGGCACATTATAAGTAATGGGCTTTATTTTAGCTCAGTAGAAAAAAAAAATGCCGTACTAAGCTTTTTCAACCTGCAGTGTGCAAGAGGCCTTAATAGTGTTCAGTGTCATCGATGCCACTGTGAGTACGGGATGATCCTACCAGCAATGTGTATCTATAAGCAATTCCTCCACTATGGTGACAACAGTTACTGAATTTAGTTGCAGCCTTGTCACCTGCTCCTATGCTACAAGCATTCCTTCATTTGCATAATCCACTGCCACACATTCCACTACATTCACTGCAATACAACTGAAAAATGAAAGAATATGGCATATTCAGTATTTTACACCCAAATATTTTACAAGACTTCCTTGTTCTATACATCAATCATGAAAATAAATGAATAATGATGGACAAAAAGGAAACAGTGTGTCTTACACTAGTCATCAGTGGTAAAGCATTCCCTTGCATTAGTGGTCAGGGGAAAGAATGCTCCTTACATTGATGGTTAGTGGGAAGAATGTCCCTTACATTGGAGGTCAGTGGGAAGAATGTCCCTTACATTGGTGATCAGTGGGAAGAATGTCCCTTACATTGGTGATCAGTGGGAAGAATGTCCTTTACATTGGTGGTCAGTGGGAAGAGTGTCCCTTATATTGATGGTCAGTGGGAAGAATGCCCCTTACATTGGTGGTCAGTGGGAAGAATGTCCCTTATATTGGTGGTCAGTGGGAAGAATGTCCCTTACATTGGTGATCAGTGGGAAGAATGTCCCTTACATTGGAGGTCAGTGGGAAGAATGTCCCTTACATTGGTGATCAGTGGGAAGAATGTCCCTTATATTGGTGATCAGTGGGAAGAATGTCCTTTACATTGGTGGTCAGTGGGAAGAGTGTCCCTTATATTGGTGGTCAGTGGGAAGAATGCCCCTTACATTGGTGGTCAGTGGGAAGAATGTCCCTTATATTGGTGGTCAGTGGGAAGAATGCCCCTTACATTGGTGGTCAGTGGGAAGAATGTCCCTTACATTGGTGATCAGTGGGAAGAATGTCCCTTACATTGGTGATCAGTGGGAAGAATGTCCTTTACATTGGTGGTCAGTGGGAAGAGTGTCCCTTATATTGGTGGTCAGTGGGAAGAATGCTCCTTACATTGGTGGTCAGTGGGAAGAATGTCCCTTACATTGGTCATCAGTGGGAAGAATGCCCCCTATATTGGTAATCAGTGGGAAGAATGTCCCTTTCATTGGTGGTCAGTGGGAAGAATGTCCCTTACATTGAAGGTCAGTGGGAAGAATGTCCCTTACATTGGTGGTCAGTGGAAAAAATGCTGCTTACATAGGGGCAGTGGAAAGAGTGTTCCTTAAATTAGTAGTCAGTGGGAAGAAACTCCTTTATATTGGGGCTCAGTGGGAAGAAAGCCTTTTATATTGGGGTCAGTGCGTAGAAAGCCTTTTATTTTGGGGGGCAGTGGGAAAAATGCCCCTTACATTTGTGATCAGTGGAAAGAATGTCCCTTACATTGGCTGTCAATGGAAAGATTGTCCCTTACATTGGTAGTCAGTGGGAAGAATTTCCCTTACATTCTTAGCCATTATAGGTGGGAGATCAATCTATCATTGCTCATGGACCCCCAAGCAACCTCCAGAGGAACCCTGGTTGAGAAATTCTGGTCAACAGAATGTGCCAAAATAAGAAAACATGAACAAATAAGAAGAAAGTTGTATTTTTATATTCACAAAAAAAAAAATGTTCAGGCCGAACACACATTTTTTTGTGAGAATTTAGTTTTTTAGTTTTACTTAAAAAAAAAAAAAAAGGAGCAATATAAATCTTGTTAGCAAGGTCTTTTAGTTCTAGACCTATAATTTAGTTACACATAAAAGTGGATATTCTAACCCTTTCCAGTTACTAAATTGCACTTTTATTTGTATTATGTGTCACAATTATAAAATTGCAAAGAATTACTAAAAATGCACTTTTATTTGTATATGTGTCACAATTGGAGAGATTACCATCACTTCCAGAGGTGGACATTGGGTAATCGACCGCTGAAAAGTGAACGGCCATCTTGCATGCTTATAGATCAGCAGTTTACCAGGTATTAAAACTCATATGAATGGCTGAGCATGGAAGTCAGTATTTGAAGATGCCTTAAAAGGTTCCATTTAAAGTGGAACTATCAAAAACAAGTCTGCTAGAATAAATTCCTGGCATATCACAATACACAACAATAGTAGCTTTTCCAAACAATTGTATCATTAAAACACTATCTCTAATAATTGTTTTAATCCATGTTTGTGTCTATACAATTATGTGTTGACAAAATGTTAGTCCATTGTGAAACGTTTGCAACTGTAAAGTATTGGTAAACTTTGCAAAAATCAATTAAAAAATTATACTTAAAAAAAAATCTATATAGCTCTAAAATAGAACTAAAGGCAAAGGCAAACGTGTTTTCATTCTGGATAAGAAAGGGTTATAACCCCTGTCAGTTTATTTTTTTGCCATCTTTCTCTCTTTGGGGAGATTGCCCTTCATTACCTCTCATACAGCCAAAATCAAAAAGCGAGAGGAAATGTAAGTAAGTCCCATGTTGTCACCAGAGTCACAGACCTAGTGTCCCCATTGGAAGATTTTCCTTCTGTAGCACTGCCCTCTAGAGGACTGCTGGGAATTACACTTTCTGGATTCCCCTGGGTTACCATTAGCAACTGACAGCAGATAAACAGCAATGAAAGTTCTTGGCTCAGTCAATAATCAATCCAGGGGATGTTGGTTTTGTGGTTTCATTTAGAACTTGGATGGTAGAAGGGATGAGTGGGATACTCCAACTAGTAACTATGCACAATCTTGAGGACAACTATCTGTAGTGTGCGGCAAGGCTGCTGCTTCACCTTGCCACAGAAGTGAAGATATATTAAATGTTCCAGGCTTGAAGATTCTCTTCAGGGTTATAAACTCGGCACCCCTTTTACTCTCACTGCCTGTGTGCTGACACCCGTCCGCTGACTCTAGCCACTGGAGTGGTCCCCTTCCTGGCAGACCCCTGGGGCAAGCTCCCCTGTACTCACGGACACTGTTTTTCCAGAGTCACTGTTGCCTCCACCTCCACAGTCAGCTTCCACTGGACCTCTGGGTTCAGCCACACTTTCTGGTTCACCAGGCCGACTGCCTGTGACCACCATCCACAGCAAACAGGAGGAGAGACAGCCGTCACCCTCCTTCTGGGACCTGGCTTCCCACCCAAAGACCCCCTGCCACATGTGTCCTTAGCTTTTATCTTGTATCCCAGGATACACCACTTTCCTGTGCCAACCCTCTGAGATAGCCATAAAAGCCTGTGTGTCACTGGCTGGGTTTCCCCCACTGTCCAACATGCCTCCCTATTGGATACAGTGATGGGGAGAGTGGGAGGAAGCAGGGGACTGGAGTGTCCAACTAAAACCTCAGCCAGCAGCACAAGGGACACTTCTAATTGATTGTAATTAACATCCCTTGTGCTGATTTTTTTTTTTGTACTCAACCTAGGCTTTAGATTACTGAAAGTAATTTATATTAATGCTTCAGGGGTATGACTCAAAGAACTGAACATTTTAACTAAATTCTAAGCCAGCAGCACAAAGGACACTTCATATTGGCTTTATGTACAGTCCCTTGTGCTGACTTAAAAAAAAATGAAATAAAAAAAATAAAAAAATGTTTTGACTAATTTTAGGCTTAAAAAAAAAAAAAAATCTAATTGGTAGATAGGAGGGGTTGGATAAAATTCATCCTGGTGCCAGAAATCAGTTTTAAAGGAATACACAACTGCCCTTGTTGATTTGTATACTGTATCTACCTACAGAGCTAAAATAGGACAATTTATTGTGTTTTACATAAGTCAATTAAAGTATGCATGTTCAGGAAAAAAAAAATTCAAGCGGTGTATAAATTAAGGTTTCAGCATGATAAGTAGATTATTTAACCATTCCAGATGCTGTGCATCTTTGATGCATCAGCTGATATAAAGATTTAATGACAAAAAATACAATGGACTAATGTAGAACTAATTATTCCAAAGCAAACTGTGTGATTCTGCATGAGTCAGATATTTAATTATTCAATTCATATTTCCAGTGATCTTGCTCTTAATTGGCATGCATGAATAATTAATCAATGGGATGCAATGAACTACAGAAGTCCTGTTTAGTTTATTGTACAGGAAAAAAAAAATGCCTAGTAAGCCTCGAATGTGAGCTGGTATTCCAAAACCTCAGTCGGGTCTATGAACACTACAACAGTGACATGTGAATTTTTGTCAGTCACTCACCCTGAGCTAACATGTAGAGGGCAGGCAGCAGTGGCGGCGGCGGCGGCATCCCCCTCAGTCTCTTCCGTAGGTCGGGCTTCCACTGCATCTCTTCCTTCCTCCTCCTCCTTGGCCAATAGCATGGCTTCTCCTTTCGGCCAATGGGGAAATGGGTCTCAGGAACCGCTTCCTGATTGGCCAGAAGGAGAATCCGTGTGACAATAGCGAATATTCATTCGCTATTGTCACACAACTGGGTGAGCTCAGGGCGCAGTGCTCTGCGCCCTGAGCCCACCGTTTTTTGAAGCCTATTAGAGCCTCTTGCCCTAAAATGTGTTTGAATAACTGCATTATTGGCTACAAAGGTACCATGTAACTATGTAACTATGTATTCCAAATAGAAAGAGACTTATTAGGCCACATCTAGAGTATTCCATCCAGTTCTGGTCACCAGTACTCAGAAGGGATGTGCTGGAGCTGGAGAGAGTCCAAATAAGGGCAACAAAATGAATAAGGGGACTGGATGACCTTTATTGCGAGGAACGACTGCAAGCACTAAAATTATTATTGCTGGAGAAGAGACACTTGAGAGGAGATATGGTAGCAATTTACAAATACCTCAATGTTGATCCCAGCATAGGAAAAAAAAACGATTACCAGAGAACGAGTCCCAGAGAATGTAAGAGGACATGAGGCCTCACAATGAGATTGGAGGAGAAGCTGTTTAACCTTAAGCTGTGCAGGGGTTTTTCACTGTCAGGGCGGTAAGAATGTGGAACTCTCTTCTACAATTGGTGGTATCAGCAGGGCCGGCGCAATCTATAGGCAAGGTAGGCGCCAGCCTAGAGCGCACATCAGTGGGGTGCGGCGCTTGCCCTCCCTCTCTGTCTCCCTCCCTCTCTGCATCCCTCCATTGTCCATCACTTGGAGAAGCATACCTTGAGTCCCAACAGTCCCAAGCCAGCGGGGCGTACAGCCGCAATGAGAGCGTGTGTGAGTCCATGAGTGGAGTTGTTGAATTGAAACTCTGATGTCGGGAAGGGCAGGGCCGATATGCGGGGCTCTGCCCCTTTGTTCCGTCTATAGCAAAAACAGCCAGGGTTTACACATTGGTGGGCAGGGAAGTAGGTGGCAGGGGGAGGGACCAACTACTGCATGTGCACCCCCAGCTCTGTATAATTCAGGTTGATTATACAGAGCTGTGAGTGCACATGCAGTAGTTGGTCCCGCCCCCTGCCACCTTCTTCCCCGCCCACCAATAAATAAATGCTAATTGTTTTGTCTATGCAGGGGACAAAGGGGCGGAGCCCAAAACTTTGGTCACGCCCTTCCCGACATCAGAGCTTCAATTTGACAGCTCTACTCATGGACTCACACTCACTCTCATTGGCCGTACGCACCGCTGGCTTGCCCACCAATCCCTAGCTGTGCTGGATAGAGGTTTAAACTGCTGAATGTCCTGCTATAGGCTGCTCTCATTTATTATCTATCTGATGCCTGCATTCTTCCCTCGGCACCTGTATGCTGCTAATCAAGATTTTAGGATGTAAGTGTGCTACATTTAATTCATTGGTGTCTTTGCAGTTTAACAGTGCACTCTGTACAATGCATTTCTGAACCTGCACTCTGTACAATACATTCCTGAACCGTGCACTCTGTTGTACAATGCATTCCTGAACCATGCACTCTGTACAATAGATTCCTGAACCTGCACTCTGTACAATGCATTCCTGAACAGTGCACTCTGGTACAATGCATTCCTGAACCATGCACTCTGTACAATGCATTCCTAAACCTGCACTCTGTACAATGCATTCCTGAACCATGCACCCTGTACAATGCATTCCTCAACCTGCACTCTGTACAATGCATTCCTAAACCTGCACTCTGTACAATGCATTCCTGGAACTGCACTCTGTACAATGCATTCCTGAACCGGCACTCTGTACAATGCATTCCTGAACTTGCACTCTGTACAATGCATTCCTGAACCTGCACTCTGTACAATGCATTCCTGGAACGGCACTCTGTACAATGCATTCCTGAACCGAAACTCTGTACAATGCATTCTTGAACCTGCACTCTGTACAATGCATTCCTGAACCTTGCACTCTGTACAATGCATTCCTGAACCTACACTATGTACAACGCACTTCTGAACCTTGCACTCTGTATGAAACACACTCCTGAACCTTGCATCCTGTACAAAACACACTCCTGAACCTTGCACCCTGTACAAAATGCACCCCTGAAGCTTGCACTATATACGAAACCCACTCTTGAATCCTTCCAAAATAAGCATACCGCACTCATGGGCAGGGCAAAGGGGGGTGGAGTCAGGGGTGGAGCCGGGCGACAAATCAGGTTTCACCTAGGGTGTCAAAAATCCTTGCAGCAGCCCTGGGTGTCAGCGGGGAGTATTGATATTTTTAAAAGACTCTTGGACTTGCATTTCTAAGAATACAATATACAGAGATATGGGAAATGATTATTAACACCAAAATACACACACCTACACAGGTTGAACTGGATGGACTATAGTTTTTATTCAACCTTAGCTACTATGTAACTATGTACCTGTGTATGTACAATTGCTGAGGAATGACAGCTGTGAACTTGGATATGACACAATACACATCGCTTCCATTTGTCACTTGGGGAGATCGAGGAATGGATGTTCGCTGATCACCTCCTGCTCTTACTATAAGAAAGGATTTTGTGTGATCCTGGACACAGAGCCTAGGAATCCCTGAGGAAGCCATCGGTGGAAGGGGTGCACACCTTCAGAATCTTAAAAGTGATCAAGCAGCTCCACCTGGGTCACTTTTATCTGAAATCTCTTTGCCAGCTGTAAAAATCAATAGCAAGCGCGAAGGTGCAGCAGCAGCCCTGAGCTTGCTTTAACATCTTATATACCATGCCGTTTATTAACATAAAAGCTGAACTCTAGGCACATATAACAGACACAACTCTGCATTCACTAATAAATCATTACATTTATTTTTTTATGCAAGCAGTATAAGTACATAAATTTGACTTGGTATCAGCATCTTGCAGTCCCTTTACAGCACAGCTCAGCCAATCATTTGCACCCATGTGCTATCAAAGCGCATGCTAAAAGGAGGAGAAAGCAGAGTGACAGTTGAGTGCCTCGATTTTGGACAGGCAAGAGAATAAAGAGTATAAGGCACATGTGTCAAACACAAGGCCCGTGGGCCGAATAAGGTCCTCCAGGCCATTTCCTGTGGCCCTCACACCCAGGGCTTTTTTCTTCCAGAACATGGTGGAACTCCATTTTGCCATCTCTGGCCCTTTCCCTCCTCTCCCCGATCATAACTGTCAAATGTAAGCACAGAAACCTTCTGTGTTTACAAGGACAAATTACCTCTTGGCCACTCTCACGGATCCCTGCCTGCCCTGCACTCAGTGCCGGGGGAAGGCCAACCAGTGCCCAGAGCAAAGATGCCAAACTGCGCCCCCCCCCACTTCCCTTAGGGTTAGGTTCAGGGTGTCCCCATCCCTGCAATAAACTATTGTGCCCAGGGCAGCCATCCCTCCTGCCCACCCTTTGTCCCTGCCCTGTATGCCCCCAAACCTCACAGGATACCACAGTGCCCAGGGCAGCCACCCCTCCTGCCTCCCCTTGTCCCGGCCCTGGATGCCCCCAAACCTCACATGATACCACAATGCCCTAGGCAGCCGCCCCCTCCTGCCCCCCCCTTGTCCCAGCCCTGGATGCCCCCAAATCTCACATGATATCGCAGTGCCCAGGGCAGCCGCCCCTCCTGCCCACTCCTTGTCCCGGCTCTGCCTGCACTCACAGCCGGGACAAGGGATGTGCAGACTGGGATGGGGCATCATGTGGTAAGCTGCACTGTGATCCCCACCTAGATTCACTGTGAAGCCCCGGTGCACAGATGCTGACCAATGACCTCCCTGCATGTGAGAGAGAGGCAGAGCTGCTAACACTGCCAAGAGGTACTAGAGCCGGGCTGGGTAGATGAGATGAGAGGAAGCTGAAAGGGGGGGGGGGGTGAGGGCTGTGGAAGAAGATGTGAGCAGAAGTGGGGGATGGTGGAGTGGAGTGGTGCAGAGGTCAGAGCTGAGGAAGGGTGGGAGTGAGATGTGGACAGACTGTGAAAGAGAACTGAACCCTGCACTCTGTGCATAGCACACCCCTAAACCCTGCACTCTGTACACAGCACACCTCCAAACTCTGCACATAACTCACTCCTGGTATTTATTGCCCCTTTAAGATTCTACCATCATTAGTGCAATTTGGTTATACCCACCATTGCATGTAGTTTTTTTTTTTTTGGGGGGGGGGTGTTTTAAATTTCTGCACCTATTTTTTAGAACAAAAAAAAAACCCTGAATTTATGTATATAGTCTCAAAGGTACAAGTGGGCCTTTGAGGACCACCATAATGCTAATTCAGCATATTTTAAAAACTGGTGATCTATTTTTATGCACAACCATCCCAATGATTTTACAGAGAATGGTCCGAAAAAGAGAAAATATCCAGAGAGCGGTAGTGGACAAAATGCCTTGTTGATGTCAGAGGAGAATGGGCAAACTGGTTCAAGATGATAGAAAAGAAACAGTAACACAAATAAACACTTGTAATAATCAAGGTATGCGGAATACCATCTAAATGCACAACACATCAAAACTTGAAGCAGATGGACTACAGGTAAGAAAAGGAAACTGAGGCTAAAATTAGCACAGGCTCACCAAAATTAGACAATAGAAGACAATAGAAGACTGGAAAAACGTTGCCTGGCCTGAGGAGTCTCGATTTCAGCTGCAACATTCAGATGGTAGGGTCAGAATTTGGCATAAACAACATGAAATCATGGATCCATTCTGCCTTCAATCAACAGTTCAGACTGGTGGTGGGGGTGTAATGGTGTGGGGGATATTTTCTTGGCACTCTTTGGACCCATTAGTACCAATTGAGCTTTGTTTAACCACTTAAGCCCCGGAAAATTTTATCCCCTTCCTGACCAGGGCCTATTTTGCGATTCGGCACTGCGTGACTTTAACGGACAATTGCGCGGTCGTGCGACGCTGTACCTAAACGAATTTGACGTCCTTTTTTTCCCACAAACAAAGCTTTCTTTTGGTGGTATTTGATCACCTGTGCGATTCTTTGATCATGCGCTATAAACAAAAAAATAGCGTCATTTTTTTTCCATATTTTTTTATTTTATATGAAATTCCCCCCCAAAAAATGTAAAAATCAAAATTTTTTAACATTTTCGGCCAATTTGTTTTATGCTACATATGTTTGGTAAAAAAAATCGCAAAAAGCGTATTTTGATTGGCTTGCGCAAAAGTTATCGCGTTTACTAACAAAGGGAAAGATTTTTGTCATTTTTGTTGTTTTTTTTAATGCGTAATGGCGGCGATCTGCGATTTTTTTTGCGGTACTGCGATATTGCGGCGGACAGATCGGACCCTTTACTGACATTTTTTACACTTTTGGGGGTACCAGTGACATTTCTACAGTAATCAGTGCTATACATATGCACTGTTACTGTAAAATTTCACTGGCAGTGAAGGGGTTAACTTTTTTTTGAGAGGGAGGGGTTATGTGTGTCCCTAGGGGCGTGATTCTAACTGTGATTGGCTGTGGCTTGAGGTGTAAGAACAGTGATCAACGGTACTACATAGTAGAACCGTATGATCACTATTCCTACACAGGGGAGAATGACAGGCGGCTTGTTTACACTAGCCGCCTGCCTTTCTCCCTCTGCACCGACGATCGCCGAATGACCGGCGGACATCGGGTCCGCCGGTCACACGCGTGGGGGGGTCCGTGACCACTCGGGTTCGGGAGCGCGCCTCCGGGGGCGCGCGCTCGCTCCCTAGACCCTCACAGGCTTGCGACGTAGCCCTACCTCGCTCTGCCTGTGAGGGGCTGACTGCCGACGTAAATAGTCGTGCGGCGGTCGGCAAGTGGTTAAACGTCACGGCCTACCTGAGTATTGTTGCTGACCATGTCCATCCCTTTATGACTACAGTGTTCCCATCTTCTGATGGCTCCTTCCAGCAGGATAATGCACCATGTCACAAAGCTCCAATCATCTCACCACTGGTTTCTTCACCATGACATTGAGGTCACTGTACTCCAATGGCCTCCACACTCACCAGATTTCAATCTAATAGAGCAGCTTTGGGATGTCGTGGAATGGGAGATTCACATCATGGATGTGCATCCGACAAATGTGCAGCAACTGCGTGATGCTATAATGTCCATATGAACCAAAATCTCTGAGGTATGTTTCCAACACCTTGTTGAATCTATGCCCCAAGGAAAAAATGCAATTCTGAAGGCAAAGGGGGGTCCAACCAGGTACTTGCAAAGTGTACCTAATAAAGTGGCTGGTAAAAGTATATACATGCGACTGCAGGACCAAAGCTGCAGATAATTGGCCTGTACAGCTTCCTGGGGGGTGTGTAAATGGGGAAGCAGCACCCACATAACAAGGAAGCAACGTGGTTCCTTGACCGAACACTCCCACGCTCATTGCTAGCTAAAATTCCCTCCAGGCCGCTCCCAGCTTCAAAAGCTTTTGGAAAACCGGAACTGAACTGTAAGAAGGGTAACATAGAAATCTTGGGCTGTAGCAGGTTAAAGAGAGCTGGAGCACTGGAGGCTGAAAACAAGCAATTCCTTAACAGAAATGGACAGAGATGTAACAGCCTGCAAGTACATGTGTTAGTATTCAAAGTGATTCCTCTGTCCGTGTGGAGCACCCAGGATCAAAGGCTCAGGCTTTACATGCAGACTTGACACTGCATTGCAGCAAATCCCAGTACAAAGTAATGCATGACCAAAATGATGCAGGTCCTAATTTAAAATCCATTATGGTAAATTAGAAACCCATGTTAAAACAAACATTTCTGTACCCTGAAGGTTCGACATGTGACAAGTAATTGAAATGGGTGGGGGAGTTTGTAGCAGGGTATAACTGATTTTAATGACCTGGGCCTGGGATACAAAAGGGGTTCATGAGAAAGACTTATATAGGCACTTATAGGTACAACAGGGTGAAACGCTTCACTGCAGCCCCCCAATCATCAAAAACACCCTGTTCTTACCCCACCTCATCATGCCCACCCAATTCATAATACTGATTAGTCTTCCAGTTACGATGACCAGAAAATCCTCTTTTTCTGTTATTTAGCCAGCCAGACCTTTGTCAGCTTTGTGGTGTGAATTCCAGGCCTTGTAAGGATCCAGTGCTTGATACTTGTGGACATTAGTAATGAGCTGAGCACCCCCCAGTTCCGTTCGCACCAGAACTCCCGAACATGTAAAAAGTTCAGACCTGAGCCCCAAACTCTATTAAAGTCTATGGGACCCAAACTGGAAAAATCAAATGTCCCCATTTTGAAGGCTTTTATGCAGGTTATTGCCCATAAAAAGGGTATGGTGGTCCAGGAACTGCCCTGGGGGACATGTGCAGTGCACAGTGCATTGTGGGGCGCTTGGTGGGTGAACATCCTGCTGAGCGCCCCACAAATTTTGGTGTTCACCAAATGGGTGAACGGGCGATGTTCAGGCCAAACTTATGCTTGGTCCGAACCACTCGCCCAACACTAGTGAACACCAATGGGCAGCACCCACATAAGAAAGATCAAAGTGGGCTCTACTATCTGGACCACCCTACACTACAAAACAGAGTGTAGGGATCTGGTAATGTGTTGTATGACCAGTGTTTTAGGTATATCATTTAGCTTTTAGGTAGTTTTTGTAAATACAAAAATATAGATAAGGTACAAGGGGAAGAAGGTTGAGTGGGAGAGGATTTGTTCCTTGAATATGAGTTTGGACCCTAAGGAAAGTAAAAATGTTTCCTTGCAGTTGGGTTGCCCCTGCACTACAAGGTTTAGGTGGGTTTGCGAAAGGATGAAGGGACATTCTTGCCAGACTAATCTGTTAACATTCTACGAGGAAGTAAGCTGCTATCTAGATAGGGGGAGACCTGTGGATGTGGTGTATCTGGATTTTGCAAAGGCATTTGATGAAGTTCCCCATAAATTCCTAATATAAAAGCTGAGGTCTGCAGGCTTACACCATAAGGCTTGTTCTTGGATAGAAAACAGATTACAGGGGCGCGTCCAAAGAGTGGTAATAAAAACACTGTACTCAGACTGGTCTGGAGTGGTAAGTGAGGTACCCCAAGGGTCTATCCTAGGACCAATTCTGTTTATATAGAGGATGGGATAAATAGCTAAATCTCAGTTTTTGCAGATGACACAAAAATAAGCAGGGCATTACCTTTACATCAGGATATAGAAATCTTACAGAAATACCTGAACAAAATATTAGAGTGGGCAGCTACATGGCAAACAAGGTTTAATGTGGAGACATGTAAAATAATGCACTTGAGGTTAAAAACATAAATGCAAACTACGCACTAAGGGGGGAACCTCTGGAGGAATCAAGGATAGAGAAAGATCTGAGGGTCCTAGTGGAAGACAGACTGAGCAATAGCATGCAATGTCAAGCTGCAGCTACCAAAGCCGGCAGAATATTAACATGCAAAAAAAAAGGGGATATACTCCAGAGATATAACTAAAATCCTGCCACTTTATAAAACTCTGGTCCAGCCACATCTGGATTATTCTGTCCAGTTCTGGTCACCAAATGGGATGTGCTGGAGCTGGGGAGAGTACAAAGAAGGGCAACAAAACTAAATAGGGGATTGGAGAACCTCAATTATGAGGAACGACAACAAGCACTAAATGTATTCTCACTGGAGAAGCGATCCTGGAGATGATAGCAATTTACAAATACCTCAATGGTGATCCCAGCATAGGAAACAAGCTAGTCAGTCTCAGAGAGTGTAGGAGGACACGTGGCCACACAATGAAATTGGAGGACAAGCAGTTTAACCTTAAGCTGCGTAGGAGGTTTTTCACTGTCAGGGTGGTAAGAATATGGAATTCTCTTCCACAATTGGTGGTGTCAGCAGGGAGTATTGATATTTTGAAAAGGCTCTGGGATGTGCAATATACAGGGATATGGAAAATGATTGTGGTCACTGACACACACACACCTACACAAGTTGAACTGGATGGACTATTGTCTTTATTCAACCTTAAGTATGTTACTATGTTACTATCTTACTAGGAAAGTGCTTGTTTAGGTGTAGGGGGCTGCCAGTTGCATGCCCTCTTACTTTATCAAGCACAATGCCGAGCTGGCAGCCCTGCACTGGATGTGAGAATGCAGAGGAACTGTCCACCGCCACAGTGTAGGGTAGTAGAAGCAAGGGTCGGCTGCTGGAGGAAGCTGATAAGCAAAACTACCTTTTGCAGCACCAAAATGAGCATTTATCCCTTGTAGGCAGAGATGTATAGTAACGAAGTAGAACTACTTAAGTACTGTACTTAAGTACCAAAATGCGGTATCTGTACTTTCCTAGAGTAGAATTTTTTTCTCCTACTTCTACTTTTACTTCACTACATTTTTTCGATGATTTCGATACTTCTACTCAAGTATTTTTTTTTTGTGCTGCATAGTTACTCGTTACTTTTAAAAAAATTACCACTGCCAGAACAGTAGATGGCAGGTTGCATAAAGCTCAAAAAAATGTGTATAATGTCATTTGTAAATCAGCGCATACGGAAATAAAGGCTGTGTATAATAAAAGCTGCTATACCAAATCTTTCCAACAAAAAGAAAATATGAAACAAACAAATAAATGGTGCTACAGCGCTTAAAGTGCATCAAGAAACTACTAACAAACACAGGTTAATCATTTGAAATAATAAAAAACAATATGATGCTCAAACGTTTGACTTCTTTCTTTAATAACTACATAACACAGTACTTGTACTTCTACTTTCAGTACTTGAGTAGAATTTTTTCTTCAAAACTACTGGTACTTTTTACTTTTAGTACTTAAGTAGCACATTTTTTTAAAAAACTACTTGCAATACTTAAGTAAAAAAAATTTTGAATACTTTAGTACTTCTACTTAAGTAACTTTTTCTGCGAGCACTTCCACTTCTACTCAAGTCACTTTTTGATCGAGCACTTGTACTTTTACTCAAGTAGAACTTTCGAGTACTTTATACAAGTCTGCTTGTAGGAGCAGCCGCACTGCAAGGGTGGATTTTTTCTTTCCCTGAAGATGCACTTTAAATCAAACATTTATTTGGTATAGACAGTCATCATAAGCCATTTAGTTTTGCATTTCCCAACTTGTGGAAAAGTAAATAATTTTCCGGACATCTCTGCACACAATCAGAACGCGGTATTTGAGAATCAGCATTTCCTCTGTACACAAAGCTTTGGCTACACCTATGCAATCAATAGCTCAAGCCTTATCTAAGTGAAATCTAAGTGTCCAGCTTACCTCTTCATTAATGAATCAATGTGATGCTGTCTAGACTTCATCTTACGGCCGGTACCAGCACACTTGGCATGGCTGCATTGTGTTCCCCCATCAAAGCTGGTCTGGGCTCATTTAAAGAAATCCATTTCCACAAGTTTAATGTTTACCACAAAATGTGAAAGTTCAATTAAACAGAGGCAGCTATTGAAAATTCGGAACAATTCATTTTTACTGCATTAATGAGACTAATAAAAATCATAACCGAATCCATAAAAGTTCCAGCCAAGTTCCCTATTTAAAAGGGAACTCAAGAAGTGTTTCCTTATTAACAGCCAAAATACATATTTTAAAATTAACATGATTTGTGTCGCTCAAATTAATTTTCTTTTTAATTCCAGGTTATTATTTTATTGAAGAATCAAAAGTTTCCTGATGCCCAGCTGCTCTGTGTAGATTAATAGACCCCACATCCAGGATCTCTAAGTGACAATGCCATTTTGCTGAGAGTATAATCCATGAGGTATGAGGATTTGCAAACACCATTAAGTCAGTGATTTCCAGTGGTTAGAGGCTTGTGGACCCTCTGTGCAGCCTGCATGCTGATGTGGCACTGCCCCCGTAAGGACTGCTAGACTTCACACTTTTCAGGTCCCCCTGAGCTACCAACAGCAACCTTGACATGAACAGTTTTCCACTTCTCCTTCTTGGCTCACTCCAATATTCAGTCCAGGGGTATTTGGTTGTTTTGTGTTTTATTATAAATTAGGGATGGGAGAGGAGAATAGTGGGATACTCCAAATTAGCTATGCGCAATATTCTAGCACTTCTATCTTCATGTACAGCCAGGCTGTTGATTCACCTTGCCACTATAGGTGAATTTGGGAATTAGGTCTCTTTCCTAAGATGACTTGGGGAGCTTGTAAATATCTTAAGGATACTCTCTCTCTAGCATGCTCTTTCTGTCCACCGCCAACACCCGTCCACTGACTATCCTACACGTGGGGTGGCCCCCCTCAGGTCAGGCCCTCGGCACAAGTCCCTGTATTCATGATACTGTGGTCCTAGGGTCTACAGTGTCTCCCCCTCAGTCAGCTCCCCTGGGCCTCTGGGTTCAGCTGCTCTAATCCATTTCTCTGGTCCTCAGGATGACCTCCTGCAACCACATGCCACAGCTACAGAGGAAGAGGCAGCCACCCCCTTCCTCTGGGACTCTGCTCTCCAGCCAAAGACCCCCCAGCACATGTGCTTCTGGCTTTTATACAGTATCCCAGAATGCACAGGCGACCTGCCCTCTGCCAATCACCAGAATTGTATCAAAGCCTATGCATCCATTCGACAGGTTTCCTCCCACTGTCCAACATGCCTCCCTATTGGACCAGTGTGAAACTCTCTCTAGACACAATGAATCGCATATTAAGCACAATTAGCAGACCTTACTAACCGATCCTGCTCTCTGGTAGGCAGAGAACAATATAGATTTACCTGCAGCCCCTCTGGTAAGCAGTAGGGATGATCGAACGGTTCGGGTCCACCATCGGTTCGCCCCGAACATTGGGTGTTCGAGGTTCGGCCGAATTTAGAACTTTTCGGCAACCAGAACTGACCAAAATGCAATGCTTCAGGAAATGGGCTTTAAAAGCCTGTGATTGGACCAGAACCATTAGCAAAAGCCAATTGAGGGGGTAGGAGAATGCTAGGAATGTGATTGGAGTGACTAGGGGGTCCCTAGACCAATCATTAGTGAATACGCCCCCCAGTGTATAAGATCACCCCCGCCATATTCCTAGCATTGTTATACTGGACATGGAAGAGAGTGGAAGCAGTTCTGTTAATTTTACTGTAAAAGTGTCAATTAGCTATTTATTAGTGTGAGGAAAGGGATATCTAGTGTAGTTAGAGTTTTTTAGTTTGGCATTTGTCTCTTCGGAAATTTTCGTTCGGAATGCCGGAATCGGCTGCGGAAAGTTGGGAAATCAGAAATTAGTACGATCGTTCCTCGAACAAAAATGTTCACCTGATTTTCTTATAGTGTTTATGGGCCATAAGAAGTTCCTGATGGTGGAGATTGATTTTGCTGCCCTCAGGTTACAACCCCAGAACACCTGTGCAGGCTACAACTGACCAGATTCAGAGAGGAACAGTAGTCAAGAGTTAGTAAAGCACAATAATGATGAACTCACAGGAAAGCAGAAGTGCACAGGATGCTGGGAAGTAAAAGTTGGCTGAGTGTTATACGGGAACCCACGGGAACTTGAAGACTGGATGGAGCTTAGATGCAAAGGAACTACATAGAAGAAGTGCTGGATATGGCTAGAGTGCACAGCGAACACATTGGAGCAGGAAGGCAAGAGGCCATTGAAGAGAACACATATGAGCAGGAAGGCAGGAGGCAGCTGGGGTGCACAGAAAACACACTGGAGCAAGATACAGGATGCAGCTGGGGTGCACAGGGTACACAATGGAGCAGGAAGGCAGGAGGCAGCTGGGGTGCACAGAAAACACACTGGATCAAGATACAGGATGCAGCTGGGGTGCACAAAAAATACACTGGAGCAAGATACAGGATGCAGCTTGGGTGCACAGGGTACACACTGGAGCAGGAAGACAGGATTCTGCTAAGGTGCACAGAGAACACATTGGAGCAGTGTAGTGCATCCCCTAAGGAGCTGCAGGTGAAACAGGATCCCCCACCCTGAACAGCCAGGCACACCAGATTTTTACAATCACGTCACAGTCAGAAAACAGTTCAGTACTTTCGTTTGTTTTGATGTGCTTGGGTGGGAATAGAGGTATTATGAGATGCCCACTTGACTTCAAACAACTTCAGGGACAACTTCTCCTATATACACTCATCACTTTCTGCAGCACACTTGCTTGCAGAACTCCAGCTGACACACTGACAGTTAATCTTACACAGATCTCATTTAGATTTAAAAGCAAAATACTTTATAGGCAGGGAACCCAGGCACCTTGGTTGTATAGCAAAGTTCAGGGTCCAGCTTAGATCCCTGTGGCTTCTGATCCCAGAACCATCTCTTCAGGCACTGCCAGCCCTTCTGGCTGCAGCTTCCCCTTTCACTAACTCTCCTGGCTACTTCTGCACTATCCTCCCAGACTGACACCACAGTCCTCCCAGACTGCTCACTCTCAAGCCAACCCGGCTGACTACTGGATGTGCTGACCTGCTCCCGCTGTCCTCTCCGTGCTCCCATGCCTTAAGGAATGATTTCCTCCATGTGTTATGGAGGGTCACTCCTGCACCTGAGTCCAAGGCCTGAGGTCACCCCACCCCAGACTAGGGGGCACCCTAAAAGGCCACCAACAGTCTCTTCAGCACTCCTCCATCATCCACCTGACTGCCCCTGTTGGCATGATTAATGCACATTTATGAGGTAAACAGGCCCCCTTACAGCCCCTTTGATTGGTCAAGGACCTCATAAACATTCCAAGAAGCTCCTCCTAGACCCCACACTCTTTTTCTGGAAGCTTCTCCAAGGTTCCATAGGAGGGGGAGTTACCAGAGGTGCTTCTTGCTGAGCCATGCAGCCTCCCTGAGTCACTCACCCCTGACCCAGATTTAGCCCAGGCCTGGCTCTCAGCCAAGTGAATTTTCCTACATTACCAAACCTATTTACATCTAGCACACAGCAGGAACAGAGGGTGCAACAGCAGGAAGGCCAGTAGGCCACAGGGGTGCACAGAGAACACACCTGAGCAGGAAGGCAGGAGGCTGTGCACAGAAAAAAAACACTGGAGAAAGATACAAGGTGCAGCTGGGGTTCACAGGGTACACGCTGGAGCAAGATGCAACTGGGGTGCACAGGGTACACACTGGAACAGGAAGTCAGGATACTGCTAAGGTGCACAGAAAACACATTGGAGCAGGAAGGCAGGATGTAGCCGGGGTACACAGGGAACACACTAAAACAAGAATTCAAAAGTAGTTTTGTGCTGTCTTCCTCAATGCCCTGGTACAAGGCTGAGGCTGCTGTGGGGGAATACCTGACCTTAAGTCAGACCTCTACTCTTAGAGAACAAACATCATGTGCACTTGCACTGCAACTGTTCTTCAGTTAACATCCAGTTCCCCCTGACAATGAACACCTTCTCTGTAATCTGCATTTAGGAGGGACATGCTGAGCTCTGTCCACATTCGCCTGTCCAGAATTCCCCACTACTACTCCCCAGTAGCGCAGAGGACTCTGTCTTGCACTCTACGTGGGCTCCATGTGTGCACCTAACTTAACCTAACTTGAACAGACTGTTGGTGGAAGAAGTGTCTACAACATCTTCCTCATTGCTAGAGGTCACTCCACCTATAACAGGTACATGCTACAGACAGGCTGCTTGTTATCTTCCGTTACCCTAGGTAACCACTTATGTCTTAATATTACTCCACTTCACTCCAATGTCTTTATACCCCAATGTGTTAAGACCCACTTGGTGAGGTGTGTTCCGGTTACTTGCACTTCTTTAGAAAATTCAGGCCAGTCAAAGATAATGTTTTAATTCTTTACTTAAGAAAAGTGCAAAATGAACACTGCAACATACAAGTGCAAGATTTTCCTTCGTACCTACACCTAACTACAGGCTTGTGCTGCCTCTGCATACCTGCAACAGTGAAGTATAAGCAATTTCAGTCCTTAGAAGCATTCTCATGCAGATGTTAGTCCTTCAGAGGCAGGCTCCAGAGCTGGTGTCTTCGATGTGAACCCCAGGTTCCGATGCCTTTACATCCTAGTGGTGATAGATAACCTCCTTCTGCTTCTCGCAGGTATCATTCCCCATCTCTCTCCCTTATGGACCCCAAATTCAGCTTTCTCTCTCTCTCTCTTGGGCTCTCCAAGGAAGAATCCCAAAATACTCCCCACCACCTCTCTGGGGGTTCTCTCACCATAAGTTTATCCATCCTTCCACTGAACCACTGTCCCATATTTATATATCACAGGATTAGGGGTCTGGACCCAGAGAAGTACCCACCAAAAAGGCCAAAGAACCAGAAAAAAGCATTAACTCCCACCCTCCCAGTTGAGACAACACCTATCTGACTAATTCAACCCTCTTACAAGAAGACAGGGTGCATCTGGGGTGCACACTGGAGCAAGAAAGGAGGATGCAGCTGGAGTGCACAGGGAACATATTGGAGCAGGCAGGTTGGATGCAACTGGGGTGTACAGGGAACACATCTGAGCAGGAAGGCAGGATGCAGCTGGGGTGCACAGGGACACACTAGAGCAGGATGGTAGGATGTAGCTGGGGTGCACAGGGAAGACACTAGAGCAAGAAGGTAGGATCACAGGGTACACACTGGAGCAGGAAAGCAGGATGCAGATGCCTTTAATAGAAAAAGTTCATTTGGGCCACCTTGTCCCAAACATACTATATAAAGTTAATTGAAACTTAAAATTCTACTTTAGGTGGATCAAAACTGCTCCTTCTTTTTAGTATGAGCACACAGATAAAAGGGAAGGAAATTTCTGGACAAAAAAGACACCAATTAGAATTGGGAATGTTTACCAAGGTATAGGAAAGAGAAACTTCTAAAGGGATAAAAATAAGATGTACATTACCAGAGTTCCTAGAAAGGAAGGAGAAATTCGTGATTATGCAGTAAACATTAGGAAATTGTGAGATCCATTTATAGTCAGGTTGCAATCAGTCTTTTCATAAGCAACATCTTGATTAGGTTAAAGGTGGCCATCACAGGAAGTATCAGCACAGATGTACTTCTCAATAATTGTTATTTGGTTCTGAGAGACATTAAAGTCCATCTAAAGACTCTAATTTTTTTTCCTTTGATAAACAAGACTGTTTGGCATAATAAATGTCTTTAAAGAAATGTAATTTACCTTCTCTTTTATCTTTATCGGCTATTAATGCTAAATTAATTTCTCCTCTCTATTTAAGGTTTTAAGGGTATGGCATGTAAAGCTGAATAGCTGAAATGTATTCATTTTAGGTATTGATATAGTGCTGACAATTTATGCCGCACTTTCCTTACAGTATGTGTACACAAGTTTCTGTCCCCAAGGAGGTTACAATTTAAGGTCCCTTTCTCAGGTGTATAGCCAGGTGCATTGCTGGTTATGCGATCCTCCACCTGTTTCCCCCCTTCCACCACTGGGAGTAAGGCAGAGCAGCAGTGCTGCAGGGTGTGTGTGTGTGTGTGCGTGTCTGCCCACTCCTCTCCCCTGACCTCCCCTTGCCTCCTAGTAGTGGAAGTCAGCCGTTGGGCACAGAGACTGATGACACAGCAGCCACTCAGGATACTGGGATATGTAGTTTGCTGGAGGTGCTGCTGTAGGTGAATGGGCTATGGACTACAAGAGACAAAAATACCTGCACACAGAGGAGGAGGAGGGATACAACGTTTCAGTAGAGTGGAGGTCATGGAGAGCAGTACTTGGAACAAGAGTGTGCAGATCTGGGACTAGTGAAGCCTGTGCCTAGCAAGAACCGAGCCAATAAAAAGGGTCTCCTGGCTGTGCGAGAACTGAGCAGTGCAGATCTGTAAGGAGAGCACCTATGCCTGAGAGCTGGGGATTAAGCCTTGGGAGTATCAGAGACTCCTCCAGGCAAATCCAGATGTGAGTTGACAGTTGGATAGCGGGACTGTTGTCACTGTATTATTGGGACTGGTGAGAGGGCATTGCTGCCATTAACCTATCATTGCTAGCAGAGACTAAGCATATAGGGACTGGCCATCTAACTATCAGCCTTACTAATTGCATGCAGACGATGCTGGGACTGTACATGTATGCACTACTGGAAGGATTGGGCCCCAACATTAGCCAGCTAAAGAATTTAGGACTGTCCTCTCAGATAACTGTTCTGTAAGGACTTTACTTGTCATCCAGAGTAAGAGGTTCAAAGTGCACTCTAAAGGGCCGTACACATGGGTTGAATATCAGGTGACATCGGTTGGTTCAAAAGAAACCACCTGACAATCAGCTTCTGTCGAAGGGACATGACCGAAAAAGGTCTGCTGATCGGCATCCGATCACCAGTGACTGCTGTGTTCTGACGGGGGAGCAGCAGTCCCCCTGTCAGAACACAATAGCTCAGTGGGGGAGATCACTGTACTAACATTGCATAGTTATTGCAGAATTGATCACTATTGTCTATGCCATTGTTTATTGATGATTTATAGCGTATCAGGTGTAGATCAATTCAACCAGATAGAACTGATCTACCTAGTGATTTTACTGTTTAGTGAACTGTGATTGACCTTCGTTTCTATTAACTCATTTGTGTTCATACTGCCATTTCCCTCAACCAGTTACAATACACTAAGTTCAATTATCATTAACCAGTCTGGTGTTTATTTCTGGTAATGAATTTTAACCAGTTGTCTCAGAGGGGCTAAGGATGTTCAGAGAGTCGAGGCAAAAAACAGAGAACCCAATCTACCAAGTGGATCCTGATGGGGTATTGCACGGCATACATACATACATTAGGGCCAATTTAGAGGGGAGCCATTTAACCTACTAGCATGTCTTTGAGGAATCTCACACAAGTACAGGAGGAACATGCACATTTTTTGCAAGATGTTTCCTGGTTGGACTTTGACCCCAGTGTTGAAAGTCAAATGTGGTACCCACAAAGCCTTCATCCTGAAGGGTGGTCACTAGAAAGGACCCGATTTATTAAAACCCATTTCCACTTTATCACCTATTTTTATAAATCTGTAGCCTCCAACACTTAGCAGTCTATTGAAAAAAAAAAAAAATGCTGTGTGAATGTCTTTTGCCTAATGTGTTTATTTCTTATTATTGTTATCCATCTAGTGGCCATAATGCAGTATTTTCCTAATTGAGGCTTTTCAGGAAAATGCTGATTTATGGATGGGGCTAAAATTGGGCTTTTTAGGATATTCCCAGGTTTTTGTCCATTTGTTATGGCCAGGACTAAAAATATTTCTGTTTGAGTCTGGAAAATAGAAAAGATAGCCTAATAACATTTTTGAGCTTTTTTGCATGTGTTTTTCTCCATCTATTTGCTCTTCTGTGGGGGAAAAAGACTGTTGTTTAGAGAACTCAATAGCTCAAGGTGAACTTTACATGCAGTATTGAACCTGGTGTGCAGTTATGTTGGAACAGGAATAAGCCATCTCCCAACTGTTCCCACAAAGTTGGGAGCATGAAATTGTCCAAAATGTCTTGGGATTGGGCTTGACTCCTTAGTTCCTGTAAAGGGAACTCCTTCCAAGGGTCAGCATACCAAGACATTTTGGACAATTTCATGCTACAGTATTACCTCAACGCCTAAGGTCCAGCCATCACTCCGTTTGTGTAGTGGTGGCTTTTGATGTGAGTCCTTTCTTTTATCATGGTTTATATCTATATACATTGTCAGTGTTGTAGAAAAGTTTTATTAAATTCATTTTAGTACTTCACTATGAGCCTTTTCTTTTTATTCAAACTCCCTCACATGACATGTTGAACAATCTACACTGTTGGAGGAAAATCTCGGTATTTGATATCATTGGATCTTGAAGCTTCCCAAGATCATGAGCGCCATGAATTCATACCTCATTGCTGTCCTATAACTTAGACAGCATTGGGATCTGGTGAGTGTGAAATCTACTCATACGGTGGAGGATACATCTGCACATGTGACCATTATGGTTTATTACTGCACTGGGACACTTTAAACTAGCACTGGATTGAACTTGTTTTTGAAATTATTTTCACCTGTCATAAGTTTATTATACATCCCTTTATTGGGATACTATATACATTTTGTCCACTTTAATGTTTTTTGCACCTTATTACCTTTTGAGCGCTGCATTATTTTTATACTACTGATATGTTTTCTGTTCTTTTATTTTTTAATAAAAACATTTTCTGATTTAAAAACAAAAGTTCATGTACCTGTAAAGGCAGGTGTCCCAATACTTTTGGTAATTTAGTGTATGTACAGTATATATCGAATTCAAAATAGAACTAAGCTTTGCGCGTGAACTCTAAACATAAGGTGCAAGTATGTGCACCATAAGGGCACATCATAAAAGACCCATCTACTATGCTGTCCTCTAGCAATAGCAATGTCAGGATCCTGTACTCCACCACTGGCATCTCTCCAAACACTGGATGGCCACTGGTGATGTATCCTGCGTAAGCATGCAGGACAGGTCTCTTTTTTTTGAGTTGGCGTCTGAAGTTTTTTGTTTTGTTAGTAAAAGAGATTTTGCATGACTCCTCTCCTGAAAACCTTTACCTTCTAGTGATTTTTGTTGCCAGACTTTATTTCAACTTTAAGAGTTGGCATTAGTTGCATTTAAAGCTGTATTTATTGGTTCTTTTTTTTTATTTCTGCTTGAAATTTCAACTTTACCTTAAACCAATTGATATTTATGAATCATAAGTCTAGAGCTGTTGGAAATTAACTCAGCCTTTTGCCTTTCTCATTCTGTTATGAGTTTTCTACTGGGATTATCCAGAGATCAGTCCACACAACTGTTCTTCTTGTTCCTAATAAAATCATTTCTTTAAAAATATGACTTTGTATGCAGAGGGGTTTGAAAAAAATAAATAAAAAATGCACCTCTTCCATTCCTTTAATTGTGTTTGTTCCTATCATTGGCTGACTTGAGGCACAGAGGGTATGCATATCTAACGGAGATGCTGGGAATTTTTTTTTCCTTTTGGGCAGACTGCCAGACATTTTATAGTAGACAGAAGGCAGTGATTTGACCATGTACTGGCATTTTCAATTTATTTGAAAGGTGAAATAATTTATTAAAGTATACTTATCAAAACCCAAGGAAAATAGTCACATATTACAGCATGCCAGTTGTGGCAACTACATTAGTTTTCTTTTCAGGTTTATTTTCTCTTTATTTTAACCTGATGATCCTGTAACACAGTTCCTGTCCTGGCATATCAACACTGACCCGCTGTACTATATCCACAAAGGAGCAGCATTAGGAATACAGTACAACCCTCCTATCTCCATGCCACCAGTGAGGCAAATTAAGTTAGTGCCTGTGGTGGGGGGGTGACACTGAGGCTGGAAAGTTCATACTATCCTCATTGAATCTCAGTAGCACTACCCTGCATGCATTGAGCAGTATTACTAAGCTGGTTGCTTGGAATGTCTAAAATATATATACAAAGTATATTCCTCGCGCCAATGGGAGAGTACTATAAATTGTGAATTAAAATATTGGTGGGTATTTTTATATAAAGGAAGAGCCTAAAATCAATAAATAGCAGCTGCTGTATAAAAAATGGTGTAAGGGATATCTATGGCCTTAGTTTAAGACCAAATTACAGAGCTTGCTCAAAGCAATGAATACCTGTATGTATTACCTATATTTCAATGGTAAGTATGATACCAGTATATATATTGCAAAATTGATACAACTGTGAATGAATATCTAATAAATATAGTGCAGATAATTGGTGGTTGAAATATAAATATATAAAAAACAAATATAAATGAAAATTGCTTCAATAAAATTATCTGTGAATAATTCAAAAAGATATATATGTATATATACAATCCAAAAAAGATTATTATAAAAGTGACTTCAGTGCTCAAAAAATAAATGAATAAATAATAAGTGTCCTTGATGACAAAAATTGTGAATCTTCAATTCAAAAAGTGCACGTGCTTTATCATAATTCACTGTGACATCAATTCCTTTGTGGGTAAATAGGCTGGGTCACTTACCAGATGTAGTGGGTTCTATATACCATATGGCATTAGAACCTTTCAAGCTTAAAAAGCCCCCTGTGCTTAATAGGTATCCCCTTTGGGTGGTCCCCAATGGCAGGTATTTCCGTCCGGGATATCGAGACGGTATGTGGAAGAAAAAAGAAGCTCCAAATAGCGTAATTCAATTTTTACTGAATCCTTTATTCCCCATATGTCGGGTAAAATAGGTTAAAAGATAATGTCATATCACTGGTGTTCTAGCGGTACGGGCTGCTCGTCCTCCTCGCGGTGAGACAAGCTACTTCCCTGGTTGCTTGCAATACTCGTGCCGTCTGCACCATAGCAACTAATGTGTGGCTTAGCAACCTGCTTCCTAGCAAACAATGATGCTGTGTGGTCCAATGAAGTTGTATGGACCTTTTGCCGCAAGCGACAATTAACCTCACATCCATAAAATAAGGCAAAGGTGTTTTGTATTCCACAGAGAGAACTAGGAACAATGCTAACTAATAGCAGAGAGCACATGAAGTTATCAACTTAAAGGTGTTGCCTAAGTGGTGTACCCAACATATGAAAGAACCACAAGACTGACTAGCTTGGTATGTTTTTTTATGATAAAGGGTTCAACAGAAATGGTCAACCAGCAAGACTCAACAGTCAAATATAATCTTGACACTACAAAGGTTGTAAGTTGCACTTTTTCCTTGGTTCCAGAATATTGTTAAGGAAG
Source organism: Pelophylax lessonae (assembly GCF_965119305.1). Classification (NCBI taxonomy): domain Eukaryota; kingdom Metazoa; phylum Chordata; class Amphibia; order Anura; family Ranidae; genus Pelophylax; species Pelophylax lessonae. Next base: position 26,031,694 of record NC_138778.1, read on the forward strand.
TAAAGTTTACTCCACAGTGATATAAATTCCACTTACAAATTCACAGTTTTACAGAAAAGCTCCATTAGAGGGGTAGCGATACGTTAACTGATGCTGGGTTCCAGCAGGTTACAGCGGTAGATGACGGCCTGAGGCTAACTGTCTAAAAATGGTGTTGTGTGAACACCCTGAAGCCTATGTGTTCCTACTTATCTGGAACCTCTTCCTACTACTACACTAGCACTTTCCATGCCCAGAGGAGTTATTTTCCCTTCCTACTGTCTCTCTGCAAAAATGATGTCAGTCTTCTGTGTATATATGGTACTCCATCAAGATGGCCGCCCAAAACTTTGGCACTCAAAAGGATCACCATCCTTCCCAAGATAGCCATCTGGAGCACTAGATATGATATATTCCCTCCCTATTTGGGTCTTTCCAACCTGTTGCCACCTTCAGATTGAAAGACATACTGCAACCTGCCTACAAGCTCATATCATTTCTGGCAGGATCAACAGGATTTTTTTTTTCAGCTCTCAATCACATTCACACTTTGTAATGTATCTATGAGGAATGGGGTTGTCACCTTAGAACATGATGTATGCTGGAGCTATAGGAACCCACCATCCTTATCTTTATAATCAGGGGCATGCTGCCAATAAGGCAAATTAGGCTGCTGCTTCAGGTGGCACTGAGGGTGGAGAGTCCATACCAGAGATGTATAGTAACTAAGTAGAACTACTTCACTACTGTACTTAAGTACCGAAAGGCGGTATCTGTACTTTCCTAGAGTAGAATTTTTCTCTCCTACTTTCACTTTTACTTCACTACATTTTTTCGATGATTTCAATACTTCTACTCCAATATTTTTTTTTTTGTGCTGCATAGTTACTCGTTACTATTATAAAAATTACCACAGCCAGAACAGTAGATGGCAGGTTTCATGAAGCTCAAAATGTGTATTATCAGCGCATACGAAAATAAATGCTACTGTATGTATGAATAAAAGCTGCATTTGAAATAATAAAAAACAATATGATGTTCAAACTTTTGACTTCTTTCTTTAATAACTACATAACACAGTACTTGTACTTTTACTTTCAGTACTTGAGTAGCAATTTTTTTTTTCAAAACTACTGGTACTTTTACTTTCAGTACTTGAGTAGCAAAATTTTTTAAAAAAACTACTTGCAATACTTAAGTACAAAAAATGTTGAATACTTTAGTACTTCTACTCAAGTCACTTTTTGATTGAACACTTCCACTTCTACTCAAGTCACTTTTTGATCAAGCACTTGTACTTTTACTGAAGTATGGGTTTTGAGTACTTTATACAACTCTGGTCCATACTGCATTTTTTGCACTTAGTGAATAGATATACCAAAACGTATTCAATCGTATAATTAACAGACCAAAGAAAAACAAATACGAGAAGTTAATTGTTTGAGGGGACATACATCTTTATCGCCATTCTATTCATTTGATTTCCTTCCTTTTCATTAATGTTAAAACCTTGCACAGGTTTGGGGTTGTGTAAGACGTTATGCACACATAGACAGGTACTTGCAAGTGAGAGGAATTAAATCAAGATTAGAAAAGATGGCGGTGAAAGTAGTTCAAAGAAAAAACAGTGACTCTTTCGACAGTGAATTTATTAACATTCAATGAATGCATAATCCGTCCACACGATGAGTGTTCTAAAGCCAATTCACCGAATCACTCCCAATTAATTTAACGAGAGAGAGGTAGCTCAGTGCACAGAAAAGCATTGTGCTGTATTTAAACTGAGTAAATGCCAGCACATTTTAATAAAACTCTTAAGCCGGTCACCCAGCTGAATTTCCCTCCATCTCACACATTGTCCCATTATCCTTTACTGCTGGTTCCCATCAGGGTTTTACTTTTACTTGTGGACTGATTTTCCTTTTTTGTTTAATCTTTTTTTTTTTTTCTGAAACTTAAATATCCATATTTAAAAGTGAAAAATTATTGAGAAGGAAACCATGAAATGTAAAAAAAAAAAAAAAGCAAGGGGGCTAATGGGGTTAGAGATTTATCAAATAGGGAGACCAAATGGATTTACATCGTAGAATCACCTACCTTGAAAAGGATTGAGTATCAAAATCCATATTAATTGTTTTATTAGTGACTTTTAGACAATTAATCATGTACGTGACTGTAGCTCTGTAATTTTAGACAATTGTATATGTATTGGAAGCTCTGTATTTTAATTCTATATTGTTTTATTAATAGGTAGGAATTATAATACTGCCATGTAGATGTGTGTAGGATGAGGTGGATTGGAGAGTTGGGGATGCATTGTTGAAAGAGCTCCAATCCGATGTATACATCTTCCTGGCAATGAAGTTGTATTATTATTGATAGGCTGTAGAGGTGTCCATATTGAGATGGATATTTTTGAATGGGGGCTACTTGTGAACATTGGACTATAATGGATTAAGTGCCAGAGCTGGGTGTGAATAAATCCTGTGTTATGGATCATCTAGTCACACCCTCAGAGAGAGTCTGAAGGATGTAACGTCAAGGCGTGACTATACAGCAACAGGAAGTGATGTCAGAGCCCCGGCCGGAAGTGATTTTGATGCTGATCCTGGTAGTGCGGTGAGATGTGGCTTGCTATGTGACCACATGGTTTGAGCCTGACTATACGAATGATAAGCGATTGTTTTAAGCTTTTTTTGTGAGTGTTATTTTAAGGGGCATATTTTACACATAGAAACATAGAATGTGTCGGCAGATAAGAACCATTTGGCCCATCTAGTCTGCCCAATATATCTGAATCCTATGAATAGTCCCTGGCCCTATCTTATATGAAGGATAGCCTTATGCCTATCCCATGCATGCTTAAACTCCTTCACTGTATTTGCAGCTACCACTTCTGCAGGAAGGTTATTCCATGCATCCACTACTCTCTCAGTAAAGTAATACTTCCTCATATTACTTTTAAACCTTTGCCCCTCTAATTTAAAACTGTGTCCTCTTGTGGTAGTTTTTCTTCTTTTAAATATGCTCTCCTCCTTTACCGAGTTGATTCCCTTTATGTATTTAAAAGTTTCTATCATATCCCCTCTGTCTCTTCTTTCTTCCAAGCTATACATGTTAAGGTCCTTTATCCTTTCCTGGTAAGTTTTTTCCTGCAATCCATGTACTAGTTTAGTAGCTCTTCTCTGAACTCTCTCTAGAGTATCTATATCCTTCTGGAGATATGGCCTCCAGTACTGCGCACAATACTCCAAGTGAGGTCTCACCAGTGTTCTGTACAGCAGCATAAGCACTTCTCTCTTTCTACTGCTTATACCTCTCCCTATACATCCAAGCATTCTGCTGGCATTTCGTGCTGCTCTATTACATTGTCTTCCCACCTTTAAGTCTTCTGAAATAATTACTCCTAAATCCCTTTCCTCAGATACTGAGGTCAGGACTGTGTCAAATATTCTATATTCTGCCCTTGGCTTTTTACGCCCCAGGTGCATTATCTTGCACTTATCCACATTAAATTTCAGTTGCCAGAGTTCTGACCATTCTTCTAGTTTTCCTAAATCCTTTTCCATTTGGCGTTTCCCTCCAGGAACATCAACCCTGTTACATATCTTTGTGTCATCAGCAAAAAGACAAACCTTACCATCGAGGCCTTTTGCAATATCACTTATGAAGATATTAAACAAAATTGGTCCCAGTACAGATCCCTGAGGTACCCCACTGGTAACATGACCTTGTTCTGAATGTTCTCCATTGACTACAACCCTCTGTTGTCTGTCACTCAGCCACTGCCTAATCCACTCAACAATATGGGAGTCCATGCTCAATGACTGCAGTTTATTGATAAGTCTTCTATGTGGGACAGTGTCAAAAGCCTTACTAAAATCTAGATATGCAATGTCTACTGCACCTCCACCGTCTATTATTTTAGTCACCCAGTCAAAAAAATCTATAAGATTTGTTTGACATGATCTCCCTGAAGTAAACCCATGTTGTTTTTCATCTTGCAATATTAGTGACTGCATACGTAAGGTTGAAGAGATCAATAAAATGGAAGACCTCATTCACACGGCTTAACACTATAGGGAAAAATACGATAAAACTTGGCTGATTTGGAACATGTTCGTTCTCTCTGACAGGGGGCAGAAACTATTGTGCTCTGATGTGGCCCATTGATCAACGCGACCTCCTCCCCCTTCCCTATTTCCCCCTTCCCTTCCCCTCCCCCCTTTTTTTTCTTTCCTTCCCCCTTCTCCTTGCCTTCTATATGCTATCCACTTTGTACTCTCTCTCTCCCTCCCTTGGGTTTTATGTGTCTCTGCTTCACCCCTTCTACTGACTTTCTCGTGCTCTCCTCCTCTAGATTCGGACTTCTGATGTCTACTTACTTAACAGTGACAGTCCTTATTTGGATATTCAATGTACCCTACACTGTTCATTTGGTCCATGTCGCTATTATCCCGTTATTTTGCTGTTTATCTGGAGTGGGGTACAGTTGTTTCTTAATTTTTTGTTGTTTCTATCGTTTCTTTTTTCCTGTAACTTCTTGTAAACCTTAACCACTTTACCACCGGAGGATTTTGCTGTCTTACGTCCAGGCCACTTTTTGCGATTCGGCGCTGTGCAACTAAAAACTATAAAACTCTAAAGCTCTAAGCAGTCCAGGCTATTTGTTACATTGGGATTACAGAGATAACCCCACTGGGACAAGGGTGACAGATGCATGCAATCTTGAGGGAGTGTTTAAATGGTTCCTTTATTAGGAATTACTAAGACTCCTAGGATCATTCAGCCAAGGTGCCTAGCTATCATAACATGTAGCTACAGTGAGGTGGGCTTTAGCATACGTAAATTCCATGAGTAGATGCTGGTTGAGTAATAAGGTGTTGGAGAGTAGGGGACAAATTGTTCTTCCAGTTACGTGCTTTAGCTTGTCTTACCGCTTTTAGTATGTGGGTTAATATGGAGTGGAAATGCGTAGGCCCTTCATCAAGTCCCAATCTCAGCAAAGCCAGCTGTGGGGAAATGCGTAGCGATAATCTTTTTAAGTGTGGTAGAGCACTGCTGGAAAAATTGTGAATTGCTCTTCTTATTTGTTAAAAAGAAAAAAAAAAGCAAATTGTGTTGGAATTATGGTATATTATTAAACTTGAGAACAAAGGCTCATGCTTTTAAAATAAAATCAGTACCGTTTGCACAGTTGCAAAAATCAAGCTCAATTTAAAGTAAAGATTAACTATTATATTTTAATAGATGTATACCAGGCATCACTAAATGGCGGACCACGGTCCGGATCTGGACCCAGTTAATGTCTCATACGGACCCCTGCGGTCCCACCTTTTAGAGTCGTTCTGCCCACAGTCATCACCACTGCCATTCTCACAGAGCCAACAGGTGGAGGCAGGACAGCTATAGACAGAGGGCGGGGGCTACAGGGAGGCCATCGCACAAACATGCGATTCGGACCCTTGCTGGAAGAATATTTTACTGACTGGACCTTTGTAAATTTTAATTCAATAACCCTGATGTATCCAATGAGGCTGGCCTAAAAGTAAAGAATGTATCGTGATTTTTTTTTTTTTTTACATATTTCTTTGCGCTTTCCTACTATATGAAACCTCCCTGTGGTGGCAGCACATTGACTACCCAGCAGTCTAGGTTTCCAGGTGTCTGACATGCCCACTGCACAATGCTCCAATCAGAAATGCTGCTCAAGGAGCATAAGGACAGCTTTAGACCCAGTCTGCTGCATTTTGTGTGAGAACAGTAATTGACACTCTGACGTGCTACCGGCATACAGTGAGGGAAAAAAATATTTTATCCCCTGCTCATTTTGTACATTTGTTCCCTGACAAAGAAATGATCAGTCTGTATTTTAATGGTTACAGTGGGAGACATAAAAACAACAAAACTATCCAGGTAAACACTTTTCAAAAAAGTTATAAATGTATTTGCATTTAATGAGTGAAAGAAGGTATTCAATCCCCTATCAATTAGCAAGATTTCTGGCTCCCAGGTGTCTTCTATACAGTTAAAGGGCTGAGATTAGGAGCAATCTCAGCTTGTTACCTGTATAAAAGACACCCGTCCACAGAAGCAATCAATCAATCTGATTCCAATCTCTCCACCATGGCCAGGACCAAAGAGCTGTCCAAGGGACAAGAATGTAGACCTACACAAAGCTGGAATTGGCTACAAGACCATCGCCAAGCAGCTTTGTGAAAGGGTGACAACAGTTGGTGCGATTATTCGCAAATGGAAGAAACACAAAATAACTCTCAATCTCGCTCGGTTTGGGGCACCATGAAAGATCTCAGAACTACACGGGAGAATCTTGTCAACAATATTAAGGCAGCTGGGACCATAGTTGAACAGACAAGGACTCACTGCTCAAGGTGGTGTAATTGCTTGATGACTCACACAGGTTCCCTTCCCCCGGCTCGCCTCCGTGAAAACTTGATAAAGGAAAAGGAATTGGCAGCACTCCAGGTTGAGTCAAAATCCAGATTTATTGACTGGACATCCAAATTATGACAATCGTGACAAGGTAGACGCGTTTCACACACTGACTGTGTGCTTAATCAATTATTGTGTGAAACACGTCTACCTTGTCACGATTGTCATAATTTGGATGTCCAGTCAATAAATCTGGATTTTGACTCAACCTAGAGTGCTGCCAATTCCTTTTCCTTTATCATGGGACCATAGTTACCATTAAAACAATTGGTAACACAACAAGTTCCGCAAGGTCCCCCTGCTCAAGGAAGCACATGTACAGGCCCATCTAAAGTTTGCTAATGAACAGCTGAATGATTCATAGGTGACCTGGGTAAAAGTGTTCTGGGAAGATGAGACCAAAATCAAAGTCTTTGGCATCAACTCAACTCGCCGTGTTTGGAAGAGGAGCCTGTGACCCCAAGAACACCATCCCCACAGTCAAACATGGAGGTAGAAACATTGTGCTTTGGGGGTGTTTTTCTGCTAAAGGGACAGGACAACTTCACTGCATCAAAAGGACGATGGACTGGGCCATGTACTGTCAAATCTTGGGTGAGAACCTCCTTCCCTCAGCCAGGGCTTTGAAAATGGATTGTGGACGGGTATTCCAGCATGACAATGACCCAAAGCACACACCCAAGGCAACAAAGGAGTGGTTTAAGAATAAGTATATTAAGATCCTGGAGTGGCCTAGCCAGTCTCCAGACCTTAATCCCATATGTGGAGGGAGCTGAAGGTTTGAGTTACCAAATGTCAGCCTCGAAACCTTAATGACTTGGAGGGGATCTGCAAAGAGGAGTAGGAAAAAATCCCTCCTGAGATGTGTGCAAACCTGGTGGTGACCTCTGTGATTGCCAACAAGGGTTTTACAACCAAGTACTAGGTCATGTTGTAAAATACTTATTTCACTCATTAAAATGCAAATCAATGTATAACTTTTTTTAAATGCTTTTTTCTGGATATATTTTTGTTATTCTGTCTCTCGCTTTTAATCTAAACCTACCAATAAAATTATATATTGTTTATTTCTTTGTCAGTGGGCAAACAAACAAAATCAGCAGGGGATCAAATAATTTTTTCCCTTACTGTAGGACAGTTTCACATAATGTCCTACTAAGCGATGCATACTAGCACATTATGACCTTACTTTGCAGGGTTTTAAAAAAACAAAAAACAGCTGCTTATTACCGCTTTAAACTTGTAACTTTTATGTTTACAGCTGCTAAGCAAACTTTATCAAAGACATGGAATTTGGCCATATCAAACACATGGTTCTTGATATGTGGAAAGCTTTCAGCGATGATTCTATGCATGAACCCTTCATGGTTCTAAGCACAAACTTCAAAAGATCTGGACAGTGGACCTTCACAAGGTCTTCTCCCTTTCACAATGGCAAACTGCCTTCAGATCACTTTTCCAAGCCACCCATTGTACCAGCCATGTGGAACTGATGGTAAAGATTACCAACAGGTGGTACTACACACCATATAGACTGGCACAGTTCTCTTCCTCCCATTCCCCTCTATGTAGGTGCAATTGCGGCCGGGTGGGAAATCTTTTACCCTCCCTTTGGGAATGCCCCAGTCTTACTAGTTCTTTGGAACCAGGCGTTTCAGTTGATATCTACATGTACGGGCTTTTGACTAGATCAACTCCTGCCCTTGCGCTCCTAAACTTTGGGAAAGATCTTTTCCCTCCTACACACCAACTGGTTGTCTCCCACAATATTACTTGCAGCCTGCCTAATGATACTTAGAAACTGGAAATCAGCCTTAGCTCCCAACCTCTCTGATATGGAGTGACTGGTTGATCAATGAATGGCAACGAATGCTATGAAGCTTGAGGCCTTCTCTAAGTCATGGAGTATCACGTACCTGGAGATGAGCCTGACACTGTGAGGAAGGCCTCCCTTGCTTCTCCGACTCGGGCCCCTGATAGTGCAGACAGGGGGCACCGGAGTGTAGAGTAGCACGAGCGCCTGGAGGTTTGCTTGAAGCGGACGATGGCTACTGGTGAAGGTCGCCAGAGAAGTCCGATGAGCAGGGTGTTGAGCAGGCAGCAGGTGCTGGAAGCAGGGGTTCCTGGGTAACAGGAGGATCTTCCTGAGCAGGATGGATGGATCTGGGAATGACAGAAGCGTGGTAAGACAAGCCGGGTCAGGAGCCAATCGGTAACGTAGAAGCCAGTAGGAGCAGACAGGAAGAGAGGTCACGGGATAAGCCAAGGTCAGTGCAGGTGGAGAGCAGAGAATCGTCAGGACAAGCCGGGTCTGGAACTGGGAACAAGATGCAGGTAAACAGGTAACAGGTATCAAAGGCTGAAGACAAAGCAGCACTAGAGCAGTGCAATGGCTGGGTTTAAATAGTCCCTTTGGCGCCAATGTCTAATGCACGTTAGCGTAATCGCGAACGTGCGTGCGCGGTTGCACATATTCGCGCATGCGCATTGGCCATTGTCAGGTTTCTGACAGGAACACGTCTTTGCACAGTAAACGTTCTCTTACATGGAGTCTTTGGATGAGCAGGCGGGAACCTCCCCTAGGCTCATCTAGTCAATAAATGTCATAAATGTCTTTTGTGCATATGTATCACTGGAAACGCGTACTTACCTACTTTTGTGATTTGCATTGTATTGTACTGTAGTCTGTTTGCATACCCTTTTTATATTATGTTTGTTAAACGCAATACAAATGTATTGAATAAAAAAAAAAAAAAAAAAGATCTGGATAGGATGGATAACACATTGGAGGACATTTTTTTCTTGACTAGACCAACTCCTGCCCTTGTGCTCCTAAGGGAGGAAGAGAACTGTGCCAGTCTATATGGTGTGTAGTACCACCTGTTGGTAATCTTTACCATCATTTCTTTCTTTCTTTCTTTCTTTCTTTCTTTCTTTCTTTCTTTCTTTCTTATTTTTTCTTTTATTTGTAATCCCTCTTTCTGATTCTTTGTCGGCACTAATCCCCCTTACTTCTGCACTATCACAGTTTATCATCTGCAGGCCCATCACCTCACCTTAACAGGCTTCTACATTGCTTGCTTGTGTACTCATTATCTATCCTGGGTGAATTTGCCACACATATCAACATATCATGGTTGCATTCTGTGCCGTCGCCTATTATGTTAGTCACTGGAGGAAATGTATCCTGCATGATGATATGCCTTGTTCACTCTCTAAGAACACAATAAAAAATTATTGTAACATAAAAAAAAAAAAAACATGTTTCTCACTGTACCTTGCCTCCAGCGCTGTTCTCCTACAGAAGCCGTGTTTCACTGCTGGTTCTTCTAGGTTGAATGACAGTCAACATCATTCAGCTCACTTATTGTGAATCAAGTCTGTCATGAACACACCAGGGGGTGCATCATCTTTTTGGCCTAGGCTCAAAGTACTATACTATAGAGCTCTGGTTCCCACCCTTCAGCCCAAGGGCTGCGTGCAGTCCTTTTGTATATGAAATTCGGCGCTTGGATGATTAGGGTAATAGCATTGATCTCTACTAGCCCTATGTAACGTGTTCTCAGTTTCTTTGGTCTTCTGCAGCATATCCCCCCACCTAAAATGTAGCATGTCCACACTCACTGACCCTCTTTTCTTCTTTTAGGTCTGCATTTTCTGCTAGTCCTCCCAAGCATTATATATATTGAACATTAGGTGTGTCCCTTTGGTGATATCAGGGACCACATTTGAGGCTCCTTTGGCTCATAAGTTGATAGCCACTGTTGTAGAGAGAATTTAAGCCTGCCCACTGCTGCTGCTACAGGGACAAGAGGAAGAAGACCCAAAGATATCATTAGACCTGACAGAAGATCACAGGAAAAAAAGATATGTATGAAAGGAATTAAAAAAAAAAAAAAAACAGGTGTGGGACGGCAGTGCAGCAAGTGCAGCAGGATGGAGATAGGAGTCAATATTCACTATATTACCAAAAGGATTGGGACACCTGCTTTTACATGCATATGAATTTTAACGGCATCTCGGTCTTAATCCGTAGGGTTAAATATTAAGTTGGCCCACCCTTTGCAACTATAACAGCTTCAACTCTTCTGGGAAGGTTGTCCACAAGGTTTAGGAGTGTGTCTATGGGAATGTTTGCCCATTCTTCCATTTGTGAGGTCATGCACTGATGTGGTCAAGAAGGCTTGGCTTGCATTCTCCACTCTAAATCAGTGGTCCTCAACCCTGGCCTACAGGACCCACTGACAGGCCAGATTTTAGTTATTACCTTGGGGAGATGCAGACTAGAGTACTGCAATCACTGAGCAGCAAATTATATCACCTGGGATGTATTTAAGTTATCTTGCAAATCTGGCCTGTTAGTGGGCCCTGTAGGCCAGGGTTGAGGACCACTGCTCTAAATCATCCCAAAGGTGTTTTATTGGGTTGAGGTCAGGACTCTGTGCAGGCTAGACAAGTCCCTCCACCCAAACTCACTCATCCATGTCTTTATGGACCTTGCTTTGTACACTGGCACTCAGTCATGTTGGAACAAGAAGGGGCCATCCCCAAACTGTTCCCACAAAGTTGGGAGCATGAAATTGTCCAAAATGTCTTGGTATGCTGATGCCTTAAAAGTTCCCTTCACTGGAACTAGCCCAACCCCTGAAAAACAACCCAACACAATAATCCCCCCCTCCACGAAATGATTTAGACCAGTGCACAAAGCAAGGTCTATACTCAATATTTAACCCTACAGGATGCCAATAAAGTTCATTTATGTGTAAAGGCAGGTATTCCAATATTTTCGGTAATATAGTGTATAATACTACAGCAACCTTTCTCAACCAGCGTTCCACGGAACCTTTTGGTTTCACCAGAGGTTCGTAAAAGTTCCTTTAACTGTGGCTGATTGACTTCCTATCTGATGTTACCTGCATATTTCTGGAGCTAACACCACTTGGCAGAGCCAACTGCATGACACCAATGACCTTTTTAGTTGCCTGTAAGGATGGAATTCTGACCACCACTGTAAGGGGGGGGCATGCTTCCCACTGACCTTGAATGTAAGGGTAATTCTTACCACTGGCCACTAACTGGTGGTTTTAGAAAGAGTTCCCCATGTCCTTAAAATTATTTCAAGGGTTCCTCTAAAACTTTAAAACATTTTTAAAAACTTTTAGAACAAACTTTGAATAACTCTATCAGATATTGGCTGTTACAGGTTTGACCTTTTTTGTTACAGAATCTCTTGTCTGTTTTTAGTTGACAGAAGATAAAAAGAAAAGACTTCTTTAATTACGTTATTATAGATCCACAGGTTTCGTAACAGTGGTTTATTATGTCTGTGCTTTTACATTATATAGAAAGCAGCACTTATTGGCATCGCTATAAAACACATGATATTGAAAGCAGAAATATTACCTGAGCTAGCCTGTGCGCAACTAATTTTAATAGCGTTTTTCTCAATAAGACTGTCGGGGAAATATAACCCTAATCATCAAGCAGCATGCATATATTCATAGCAATTTTTTTCTTTTTTTTTTTTTCCCGGCTTATAAGTAGCCTTGTGTCTTCTGGCGTGTGAAATTTCAAATGGCAGCTTAATGAATAAAACATGGATTGCATTTATAGGGTTATAATTTAGCCGGACTGTATCATTTCAACGAAGGCCAGCCTAAAATTGCCCTGATTGAATCAAATTGCATTCACCATATCAATATATTTTTTTCCCTTTCTGAAGGGTTGTAAAATAAAACAGAAACATTATTTATTTCGAATTTAGATTCCTCTGATGAATCAGACCTTTTTTTTTCTCCCTGTCCACTACATAATTCATAACTTAATTAAACTAAATGATATAACAGTTATTGCAATTAAAAATGCCGATACTCGCCAGAATATGCATTAAATAATGGAAATGGAGATGACTCTGTGAATGGGTTTTTAATATTTCACATTGGCTGCGCGCTATCATGAACAAAAATAAGACCGGATACAGCAAATGCTGGTGCAAGATCGAAGAAGGAAGTGTCATGTGTACAAATTTTAGTAAAGAGTAACTCCACTTTCGTGGGAATAAAAATATTGTAGAAAAAAAAATATATAGCATATATAACACAAGACATATTGTAATTTATTATTATTAAAAATTATTTTTCTTTTTCAATCTGCAGCGCTATAATTTTCTGTAAAATGTATTACAACATGGCATCCTGGAGGCATTCTGTACACAGCTGGTGTATTGAATGTCCCCAAAGATGTAATTTCATGATTGTATGATTGGCTCACTGATTTTCCAAGAATTCCACACAAGATACAAGTCAGATTTTAGGCATCTTCTGCAACGTAAATTTCAGTTTTGGGAGATGCTCATAAAGGCTTATTTACTTCCAAAGGAATTTAGACCATGCCACTCTCCTCATTAGAGCCCCACGAGTAAATCAGCTGATCAAAAATTAAAAAGTCACTCCCATTTAGAATCAGTTTTTCACAAGACATGACCTAACAAAGAGCTATTCCTTCTGAGCAGAAACAGGTAGGCCTCTGTGTAGGCAGGTGCGGTTACCCCTCCCTCTGTAGGTGGCGCTGTGTTGCTGACAGCTGTAGCGAGGAAATGAAGAATGAGAGGAACGTTGTTCCTCTGAAGCCTCCGTAGGTGTCACCTCGGGAGCAGTGCTCCAATTGGGCGCTGCAACACAGACATCGTCAAATATGAGACATAATAACATTATCATCACACCTTTTGTTAAAGAATATAAGCTAAGGTAACTAAGACTGTTACCATGTAAGGAAGCATGGATGGAGGGCCTATGGCAGTGATGGCAAACCTTGGCACCCCAGATGTTTATGAACTTCATTTCCCATGATGCTTATGCACTCTGCAGTGTAGTTGAGCATCATGGGAAATGTAGTTCCATAACATCTGGGCTGCCAAGGTTTGCCATCACTGCCTTATAACAACCATCCATAAGGGTGGAGACCAGTACAATCCAGCCAACAACAGGGGAAATATTTGTCAGCTATAGTATCTTGAACAAGATAATTCTTACCTTCGTAAAACAATATAATGTTCTCAGCAGAAGCCAAGTAGGGTTCATGTCCAACCATCAAACCACAGATCACATCAACCCTTTGCACGTCAAGAACCATGTCCACAACAAAAAACACAGAAAAATATTTGTTGGGTTTTTTTGGACTTTAAGAAGACCTTTGATCCAATGTAGCAAACAGGCCTGTTACTCAAACTACTGGAGAGTTCAAAAGGAGGAAAAACATATGATGTCATCAAGAGCTCGTATTCTGAGAACAGCGACACTGTAAGGGTGCATGGGAAGAACAGTGTACTTCTGATAGGCCTGTGGCGTTACATAGAGCTGCAGCCTAAATTCAACTCTCTATAACTTATACATCCATGAACGAGCTGCAGCTCTGGCATCCTGCTTAGCACCAGGGCTGACTCTACATGACACTGAGATGAACTGTCACGAACAGTGGAGGCCAAAAAGATAGTCTGTAAGTATAGGAAAAATACAGTGTGACATAGTCACTACCATAAACCCATACAATAAACCCAAATAATTCAAACAACATGGTGTCCAAAGGAAGAACACAAACTAATCAAAACACTCACACTAACAGATACACATACCACAACCTAGAGATGAACCAGTAAGTGAGTTTCAAGTCAGCTATGGAGACCCTAAAAGGCCATTATATACTGTATAAGAGATTTTCTTTGTGATTGGGTTCAGTTCTACTTTAAAGGTCAATTCCAGTCAAAAAAGTATTACCTAATTGTTGGCTAGTTAGACCAAATGTTCTCTTCTTACGTCTATGTGGTATAAGTTGTCCCAAGAGAATTCTCAGCTCTTCCAAACTGCTAAGGTAATTAGAAAACTAAGTTAATGAGGTCATAGTGCCCTAATGGATGGTCTTTATAATGTTGAGTAGTCAAACAACCGAGGAGTTCAGCTATGGTGGAGTGACACCTTAGTTATGGTCTTTTAGGAGAGTGGAACTGTGGAAAACATAGGTTGCTACTGGAAAATCATACTGAAATTCCTCACAAATGGTCAAAGCCAGGCAATGATCTAACCCTTGGGTGTCCATTCAAGGGTGAAATATCAGTTTTTAAAAAAAAAAAAAAAATAAGCTTTTAAGTAAAGTCATTATTGTTAATACCAATTCATATGCACTAAACCTTAGGCTCGCACAAGCTGGAATTGCTCATTCTTTATTTTTCCTCTTACTCATGAAATACTTTTGACATGCTCATTATGCAGTGAAAAAAAGTCCTTTGCTATGCCTATTCACCATGCCTAATGCTTTATTCATTCCCGATAATAGGCCTAGAATAGGAAGCTTTATAATAGCAGGTATAAAGGTAAAAAGTCTTAAAGTATACCTGTGTATTAGGTAGTCTTAAGCACAACTCAAGAATTTTGAAACCTAGTTTCTATTTCCAGGCACAATGAAGAGATCTGTCACGTATGTATTATAGCCACGGGAAATACTGCCAAGAAGTATGACTTCTGCATTGCATACCATTAAACCATCTGTATTTTGACAGGAGTCGGACTATTAAAATCAAACTCCCTTCTGTCTTGCACCATGATGATGTCACTGCTAATTTTTCAAGGTAATATATGGATTCGCAAACCCATTCGGAACATACAAAATGTATTTATATTCAAGGCCTTCAAGACATGATGGGAGATGTGGAAATTTGTAAAAATATCCTGTTTCATTTTTCATTTTGTCTTCATGTATGTTATGGCACAAGGTGACTGCTATCTTTAGCTAATGGAAGACCACAGGCACTGCTCCCAGGCCAACATATGTGAGAAGACCAAAGGTGTGTCCACCAGCCAAACACACCCATCTAACATTCAGAAGCACCTTGTAAAAAAAAGGGGGGCAGTGGAAGCTGATGAAACAGTTACATTTTATTGATTGATGAAGACACTGGTAGTGTGGTCTTTTTTCTTACCATGGTCATTGCATTTGGGTTGTTGAGTTACCCGTGAGGCTATAAATGATGGGATATGTTTCTGAGATTTATTAGAAAATAAGAAGCCATCTAAATGAGTGGTGCCATGGCTTCAATGTTACAGAACAAGTCCAATAAATGTTACTAACTACTACTGGGTACACCATGAATTAAGGAATTTTGAAAATGGCTTCAGCCAGAGGCTTATCAAGAACCTTTAGGACCCCGGTGCAAGAAACCATGAAGGTCCCTTCAAAAACAGCATTATTTTGATATATTTTTTTCAATATATAAAACAGTAAAACATTTCTGTTTCTGCTTTCAACTTACCGTGATTATCAACAGAGATAGTTTTGGGATAGTACATGGTAAGCCTTAAGGACAATGTTAACGACAGCTGCATGCGTGGGGACCTGAGTAGGTAAGAAGTTTAACTTACTTCCCTGCTCCGGTCTCAGGTCCTTTTTCATCAGTTCTGGGTCCCTTTTCACCAGTTCCGGAGGCCCTTGCCATTGGTCCGAGGGCCTGTGCCACTGGTCCAGGATCCACTGGACCCAAGGCCCTTTGAATTGGTCATGGGGCTCTTCCCTCCATGCCTGGCACCCTTCCCACTGACCTTGGGGCCCTTTACTCCCATTGCGGGAACTCTTTCACATTTTCTGCAGTGGGCTCACTTCCTGCCGTCTTCCTGCCCCCCCCCCCCCCCCCACAGTAGGGCCTGGTCACAAGATCAAACTTTCTGACCCTAGTAGTTCTGCCACTGGCTTCAGTCAGGCTACAGGTCTGGAAGTCATTGCCTGTTTTTCTTTAGGTCCTCTCACCTTGCAGAGACTTAATAAACAAAAATGTGTGGACATGTGAATGGTGTCAACTCTGGGGTGTCTTCCTCCAAGCAAGCTTGTTATGGATAAACAATGGGACTGTCCTCTGGAAATAATAAATTCTTTGAGGGTTACATAAGTGGGTTCAGTCTATGTTAATGAGAGATATGTAGGAGGGTTCACTAGAGGAATGGGAAGAGGGTTTATGCTTAAATTCAGACTTGCCCGGAGATGTACTTTAAGTGTAGAATCCTATTTCTGTAGCTTCCTCCTCCTCCACAACATTATCCTTACTTCTGGATACTTCAAGGGTTACATAAGCGGGTTTGGTCCATATTAGTGAAAGATGTATAGGAGGGTTCTCCAGAGGGGTAGGAGGAGGGTTAGGCTTAAATTCAGACTTGCCCGGAGATGGACTTTAAGTGTAGTATCTGCTTTCTGCACCTTCCTCCTCCACAGCATTATATTTACTACCAAATTACAGGGGCACTTTTAATATTAATGTAATAGACAGTAAAGCTAGGCAGAAAAGTTAATGCACAGGACTGTACTTTATAGAAGGCAAAGCCTTTCTTAATGTTGCCAAGTGTCCTATAAAGTGGCTGTATTTTTAGCTGAGACTAATTGTTCTGCTGAATGTAATCCCATGGTAATGAAGAACTGCAAAGGTCCATTACACCAGAGCATGCAGCTCCATTTGTTTATTGTCCATCTCTACTGTACATGCCAAATGACTTTAGGTTTTATGTCCTAGGACTTCTATAGGAGGAAAGATAGATAAATAAGCTTAATGACACATTGGTTTTGTGGAGACACAGATTATCTACTAAAGGAAAACTGTCCCATGTTTACAGTATGCTCACATCATTAGCTGCGCAATATAAACTGGAAGTTTTATTAGAAATGGTTTTACCATTTCTGCTCCATTGCTCATATTTTGCAGTTGTTAGCCACTAGAGCTCCCTCTAGTGGCTATGAATATGGAAGTCAATGTTTTCAGCATCCCAGCTGAATGGCTGTGGAGAGAAATAAATTATTATAGGCAAAATAAACACCTAGAACATACAATTTGTAGTGAAAATCTATAGTAAGAGATCTGTTCATAAACTTGCTCTGGTAAAAGGAGAGCAGTTAGGCACTGTACCATACTAATAAGCAGACATGGGCATGATACTTGCCTGGAAGCTTGGAAACAGCTTTGGCTGCAATGTTAGAATACCGCCCTTCATCTTTTCCCTGAATTATCTCCAGAAATGCAAAAAGATGATGTTCTTTTGTGGATATCCAGAAGAGGCTGAGAGAGAAAGGCCTGCATTATAGCATGCTATATCCTAGCAAGCTTCAGGTGCAACATAATGGGTTTACAAAATTACAGTATTTGATTCCCCTGCCATAGAAAAATGAAAGGGTCCTATCAAGACTTTTAATGCATTTTTGGGGTATGCACAAATCCACCTTCATTAGGGCTTATTATTATTGTGTGACTAGTATCCAGAAGGGTGGTTTCTCTTGAATTTAAATTCTTCTGTGGTTAAGAGCTAACTTAGTCAGCTGTCTGGTAGCAACTCAATAAGCGAGCTGCTAACCAAGATAATACTAAACCTTAAAGTGTTACTAAACCTATTAATGTACACTATAAATAGTGCACCCACACCCCCAGCAGCACACACAACCTCGATATGTTGTTATTTTGTTAATATATGTTTTTAGACGAGAAATATACAGCAGTCACGTGACTTCCAGCATTGTCCGGCCGAGCGCTGAAGGTTCTTGTAGGAAGAGACTTCTCTCTCCTCTGACGTGGATTGTGTGCTGACTGACCCCCGACCCTCTTTCTGGCCAGCGGTGAATGGTGCTGTACCAATGACATGTACAGTTCTAACAAAAAAAAAAAAAAAAACAGGAAATGTTCTCTCCAGCAATAGAGACCAAACTGAGCATGTGTAACCTGACTCCACACACTGTGTCTTATCCAGACTTGTCATCGGGACAATGCAGGATGAGGAGGGTCAGAGAAGACAGGATCAAACATCATTTTTACACAATGCAGATGATTAAGCCCTTAGTTTCAACAGTGAGTATAGCAAGCACGCTATTCTGCATATACAGACTGATTTTACTGTTGTGGGTTTAGTAACACTTTTATGAAGGGGGTTCGTACATAACCTTTGAAACATGTTGATCTTGATAAGACCTTTTTATTGTGGCAAAAAATAATGTATATCTGGACCAATTGCAAAAAACACACACAAGAGGGCTCAACTCCTCATGCATTTATTGAATTCCCAATGACAAATGAATACTCACAAATGGTTAAAAACAACAGGCATGTGGCTAATATGTTTCAGCCTTGGGTGGTGAGTTCCATAGCGAGAACATCTGATTGGAAAGCTAATGCTTTTCAGGTGTCAAGTCACCTTCTTCAGAGCTCTAAGGAAGGAGGATTGACTCCTGAAACGTAGTAGCTTGCCAATCAAATATCTAGACCAATCCTTACAGCTTGGCATTCTCATCCTTTGACCTCATACAAGCTTGATTTCCCAGGAACCCAACTAGCACCCCATTGGCAAATAGAGAGCTGCCACATTCCAAAAATTATTTGATTTATTTGGAAACTCCTCCATGCTTGGATTCCAGCACTCCACCATCTTCTCCATCTTCTCCAGTCAGCAGATATACAGCAGAGCCTGGTTGGCTCTGATCCTCCATCTTTCTGCCTAAAAATTGCTGTGCAAAAGATTACAGGATGAATACATTACAAACATGTGTTCCTTTTTAGAAATACTTAATTTCAATAAAGAATTTGTTTCATTTTACTATCTTCTGGAGTTTTCCAGGAAGGATGGTGATATCACACCCAGTGATAAAAAGATGAGGTTAAGGTGAATATCAAAAAATACTTTTTTCCTTATGGGTTTCTTTTGGACCTATTATCAGCAGGCAGTTTGTAGAGGGGGAGATGACCCAGACAGCACAAGCAGACCTTGCATAGCATTGCAAGGTCTGCTTTACATAACCTCTTTTACTGTCATGGCCATTGTATGGTCAGTAGGTGCATGTCTACAACATTTAGATTTAGCGAGCCATGTCAGTAGCAGTGTTAATTTCGTCGACTAAAACCGACCAAAACGTTTTCGTCGACTAAATTAACACAATTTTAGTCGATTAAAATACGACTAAAACTAAAACAATTCAGATGACTAAAATACGCCTAAAACTAAAATGGCATTTTAGTCTTAAGACTAAAATACGACTAAAACTAAAATGGCATTTTAGTCATAAGACTAAAACTAAATAAAAAATTGACATCAAAATTAACACTCGTCTGCTGGCCATTTCTATATCGGCAACACAATTCCATCCAGAGCATGTAATAATAGCACATTAAAGTTTAAACATGTATTGCACCACCGCATACGCATAAGTAAGGAGCATCTACTAAGCTGCTGAAAACTAAACAATTAAGAAAAAGGCTTTTCTTATATTTTTCCCTAATATTTAATGTTGGTAATATATTCAGATAATATGTGAAATGACATTACAGCCAATGGAGTTTACAGCAATGTTAATTTCGTCAACGAAAACATTTTCGTCACCGCTTTCGTCACCGGCATTTTTCAACTGACGAAAACGAGACACAAAGTATAGCACATTTTCGTCAAATGACGACAACTATAACGAAAATCAAATCCGTTTTCGTTAACGAACGAAAACTAAACGAGAATGTGAGGCAGGGACGTTTACCAAACTTCTGGTTTTCACCGAGCTCCGCCTGTGTGGCGTCTGGTGTGGCGTGCCCCGTGACGTCTGACGTAGGAGTGGACTACTACAAGAGAGTCGACAGGAGACCAATCACCTGACCTCACGAGAGCAATGCAGCTGCAGCACTACAGCCAGACGCGCCAGGCCTGACTCATCACACGGCACTGGCACCCAGCCACCACCACATCCAGAGCAGAGCACCCACTGTAAGTTAACAGCCAGGCCAGCTATTACTGCCTCCCTGAGTCCCCTCAGACCACTCACCAGTCACCACTGGCATCCGATTCCGCCATCCATCCAGGACTGTGTGCGTGCATATAGGCCGCTGAGGCCCGCCCGGCCCATCCTGTTCAACAACTTCAGTTCAGAGTCAGACCAGAGACCACCCTTAAACCTGAGACCCCCATCCAGCACTCTGAGCAGCACTGTGTCACTCACTGCAGACAGCAGCATTACAGCCTCCTCTCTGACCTGACCATGACCATTTAGATGACTAAAATGAGTTTTAGTTTGAGTTTAAATGTAAGCTGTTTTAGTCGACTAAAATGTACTGGAGTTTTAGTCAACTAAATTCGACTAAAACTAAAACACTTGCAGAAGACTAAAATGGGACTAAAACTAAAATGCAATTTTAGTCCTAAGACTAAGACTAAAACTAAATTGAAATTTGCTGCCAAAATTAACACTGGTCAGTAGCTATATCTACAGGAAATTGAACCTCCAAGTCCAAGAGTAGTGTAGGCTAGTCTATTCAGTTGTGTTTAAAAGGGTTCAGAAGACACAGAGACCATAGTTCTGAGTTCTTCTCTGCATAGATGATTAAAGATGATGTCAAATGGAAACGATTATTACTAATGATGAGGGGGTTGATTTACCTAAGCAGTCAGGTATTTTACACAGAGATTGCCTATTTGCTCCACTTGGCAAACTGATCTACTCGAAAAACTGGTGAAAGAGTACCTTAAGCTCCAAGTAGATTAGTACTGTATTGGGTAAGCCTGTGGTTCAGTAGGTCCCCTAACCTCCCCTGGTGACCAAAGCTCAGTGGAAGACTGAGCCAACAGATAATGACATGTTACTATAATGGGATAGTTCATGGGCACTTCACAACTAGCTGGTGATCCTTGAAGATGCAGATTTAAATTTGCCAGATTGATGTAGGAGAGAATCCATGAGCATTAGCTCATCAGTAATGATAACTGATGTATAAATTGATAGTAGTTAGATCTTTGATTTTATACTTCTTTAAGTCTTCCACTCATGAATTCAAACTCAAAATACAATTTTGGTATTAACCATTGGGGTAGTCAATATAGTCATTATGAATTGATTTCCTTGGTAGTCTTAGATCAAAAATAATACAGAATTTGGTTTCTAAAAGGGAGCTGAGCAATGGCTGCATTAAGATCCCACATGTAATACCCATTAACTCATGCAGAACACGTCCTTGCAGTTGAATAGAATCCAGCAAGTAACAGCTTATAATTTAATTTTGATATGTCGAACGGAGATAAATCTTATGAATTTGGCAGCTGAACTATTATCACGGTTATCTCAATCAATGAGTCAACAGGAATATTTGTCTTTCTCTCATAAAATGACAATGACTGCAAGTTAAGGCAAATCCCTAATGCCTCAGTCCATTTTTCAAACTCTTCTCTAGCCTGCTTCTAAAAGGGTCACCCGGCACATTTGCAGAGTTGGCGTGCGGTAAATCAAGAGAGACACCACTTTGTTAAACTGCATTATGAAAAAAACAACTCATTGATTTAAAGCAGGCAATATACCATTAGTTATCTTAGTCTTCTTAAAGTGGGTCTGCATTCAATTGCATAACATAAAGCAGTTTGCTAACAGTCTTGCTGGGATGGACGAAGAATTGGTAAGAAAAGAAATGAAACCCTTTCATTTTCTGAAGAAAATGTACGTTGTAGCTCCAGACTTCTTCCAGTGTTGACCGCTTTATTAAAAGTCTAGACCAGCTTTTCTCAAAAGAGGTTTTGTGGAACCCAAGGGTTTCTCCAGAGGTTGCTAAGGGTTTGTGGGCAGGGCCTACTTGCTCTGCACATGTTGGTACCTTTCCTTGTGTATGTGCTCACTAATTCCCAAGAGCAGGTGAGGCTCCGTTCATGTGGAAATTAAACATTATGGCATTACCCCAACTTAGAGATGAGCCAAACACTGTATGGAGTAGTTAAATACTGTATATAGCGTTCCTCAGTAAAAAGGACTGTCTACCTAGACTGCTATTAGAGCATTGAGATACTATACCAGTCGTGGATGGAGGTGGGTTGGGGAAAGTTTGGGCTGCTCCCTTCCACCTGCCTCCTATCCACCCATTAGCAGCCATGTGCTCCCAGAGTGGAGACACTCAAATTTAAAAGTGTTAGGGACTGCAGATAAAACAGGGTGCCGTGCCGCGGCTCTGCAGCTTACACATGCGTTTGCAAATGCGTGTCAACTAAACCCCTGTTCTTTATTTATATCGAGACAGGTCTACTTGGTTGGTGGCAGACTGGAGGGTGAGTACATCAGACTGGTGGCTGGCTGGCTTCCATGCACCTCTTTTAATCCTTTTCAATTAGTTTTTAAGGACTGTCTACCTTACTCATGTATGTTGCATTTAGATGGGACACTGCTGAGTTCTCTCCACCAGTCCAGTGTAACTCTGCAACCTCAATCCCTGACAGAATGAGGTCGTGTCCAGTACCTAGCGTGGACCTCATGTGTGCTCTCAATTTACTTCTTCACTCCCCCATACCATTCAGTTACGTATATAGGGCCTCCTTACCATGGGTTCAGTCCCAGATATTTGTGGGGGAACCGACTGCTAGGGAGGGAGCCAGGTCACCAACCCCCCTCGCTATCAGAGGACCTGTCACCTTGACTAGGTACCGCGCTGGCTGCTTTACACTCCTCACCAGTACTTGGTTACCCGTGGGGACTGCTCTCCAACTTCAAATTTACGGTGGACTTAACCTTCTGTAGTGGCCTTGATTTGTACCCCATATGTGCTTTACAGGCCCTGTTCCTTTGATACTACTACCCCATTAAGTAATTTCAGACCAGGCTTAGAACATTTCAAAATACTTTACTGAGAACTCTCTCTCGTGGCAATGTCCATAATTAAATGTAATTCATCCCTAACTGACTATGTTGAGACTGCCCAGGTGTCCCTTTATAGGGCGCAAGTCTAAAATTGGTGTCCTCCAAAAGCTTGATAGATGCTTTTGATGTCCAATGTTCCATGGGACTAAATGGCACAGCAGCCCCTACTTAGTATCTCATGTGCAGCGGTGGCCCTATGCACAGGAAAGGAAAGCAGGGCCCAAAAAGCCTGGGAAAGGATCCAAGACCCAATGGACTCCTTCCCAGCATGGGCAGGCTAACTAATCTTTCTAAAACAGACCCATCTTTATAGGCCCTGCCTATAGGTTCCTTGGGCAGTGAGCAATTTTTGCCTCTAAGATAAGTGATTGCTGACACCAATTTTCTTTTTAGCTATCTGCAAGGTAGGGAATCTTCCCAATGACCACAAACGTTAGGAGCATTCTTCCCACTGACCATCACACTAATGCAATGTAGATATAATAATTATTAGAAGGGATTCCTTAAGACCAGAAAGTTATTTCAAGGGTTTCTCTGTGTTACAAAATGTTAAGAAATACTCGTCTAGGCACTTAGCTACATGATCTCTGCTAAGAGCTCAGAAATTATATTTATATAAATACATAGATCGCTAATGTTGTTTTTCTGTTGTAGTGTATCCAAACTTCATTAACCACTTAAGGACCAGAAGGTTTTACCCCATTAATGTCCAGGCAAAAATTTGCGATACAGCACTGTGTTATTTTAACTGACAATTGCGCAGGCGGGCAACGCTGTACCCAAATAAAATTGATGTCCTTTTTTCCCCACAAATAGAGCTTTCTTTTTGTGGTATTTGATCACCTGTGCGGTTTTTATTTTTTGCGCTATAAACAAAAAAAGAGACAATTCTGAAAAAAAAAAAAAAAATCTATATTTTTTACTTTCTGCTTTAAAACATTCTCAATAAAAAAATTAAAAAGTCTATTTTTTTTTATCAATTTAGGCCAATATGTTATCTGCCACATATTTTTGGTAAAAAAAAATCCCAATAAGTGTATATTGATTGGTTTGCACAAAAGTTATCGCGTCTACAAACTAGGGGATAGGTTTACTGTATGTCATTTTTATTTATTTCTTCTTTACTAGTAATGGTGGTGATCAGCAATTTTTAGCGGGACTGCAACATTGCGGCGGACAGATCAGACACCTAACTGACACTTTTGAGGGGATCAGTGACTACAGTAATCAGTGCTAAAAATATGCACCGCTACTGTACTAATGACACTGGCAGAGAAGGGGTTAACACCAGGGGCGATCAAAGGGTTAAGTGTGCTACTAGGGAGTGTTTTCTAACCGTATGGGGGATCGATTCCCTGGATGAACACAATAAATAGAAGGAACACAGGATCCCTGGTTTACATGGGCAGACCGCCATTCTGTCTCCATGGGGAGTGATCGCGGACGGCCAGTGGACATTGCATCTGCCGGACCCACTGATTGGCTCCCCCTCTGAACAACTGGCACGCGTGAGAGGCTCCAGTGGCGCGTGTGTGCCCCCCTTAGCAATGTACTGGTACATCGTTTCACCTGCCGCAGTAAAACTATGATGGTTGATCAGCAAGTGGTTAATCTCTGCTGAAAGGCTTCCTGATGACAATCGGATCCAAGCACTTCGGGTTTAGGTGGCCAATCACATCTTCCGGGGCTCTGTGTGCTTGATGACCTATGCTTACTATTACATTCAATTCAGGCACAAATGCTGCAGGGGAACAATTGTCAACTTGTCTTCCCTAACCATTTCCACCAGCGGAACCCTCCTCTCAGGGGCTGCACAGATTGGACCTTTTTTAATTTTATATCAGATCAGAGAAAAAATATAATCAGAAAATACCTATTTAGGACTCAGTCATTAGGCCAGTATGGCGTTCCAAGGTCCTCTATTTACCCCTAATTCTTTCTTCTCTTCCATCCTCCCTTCCCCTTCCTCCCCCCCCCCACCCTTTTTTTTGTCATTTTAATTTGGGCTGCATAGCTTTTGACCTTCATTTTTTGCTGACCGTATCGATACCTGTTCCTTTGCTCTCCTCTCATTAGGATGAATCGAGCCTTGATATACGCCAAAGGTATGTGCTTTTCAGGGCTCTCCTTCGGATTGGGCTGAATCTAGATTTCTCCAAGGTCTGATCTGCCATCCTTTTATACGTTACTCCTTTGCCATATGAACTATTGAAGTCTTGTTTACATCTGTGTATATTTGATATTGGTATAAGGACGTTACAACCCCTCCTGCTGCATTTTGTGCAATTTTGTAATGTTTTTGTATTCAATTCTTGCACAATTTTCAAACTTTCAATAAATTGTGTTGAATCAGAAAATTTAGGGATTATGGAGCAAAAAGGAGGATATGGTGAGTTTCAAAGTAAAACCCAACACCCAGAGCTAAATAAACAAGTGCACATCTCCTTCTGAGTTGATTATCACCAATAGGGACCATGTGAAAGAAACATACCATTGGCCTTTGATACTGTTGACAACCCGCTCCTTCTCAATAAACTCGGTTCCCTTGGCCTCCAAGATTCTGCTCTATTCTTGTTCTCCTCCTACCTATCACAGGCACAGCGCTTCTTCAGTGTTACCTACAACTCTGTCTCTCCTCTCCATTTCCTCCTTCTGTAGGCGTCCCCCAAAGCTCTGTTGTAGGACACATTCTATTCTCTGTCTACACCTCTTCCCTTGATCACTTAATAACCTCCCATGGCTTCAAATACCATTTCTACGCCGATGACACCCAAATCTTTCTGTGTACTCCTCACCCAACTCCTTCAGTCTCCCCCCGCATTTCTAACTTAAAAGCTGAAATATCAGTTGCACCACTTCTGTAAACTAAATATCTCTAAAACCGAGCTGATAATATTCCCCCTGACCACGCCTCCCTCCATGACTTTTCCATCAAGGTCAATAACGTAACCATCAATCCCTCCCGTCACGCTAGGGTGCTAGGTGTAATCCTAGACTCTGGCCTTTTCTTTCAGCCCCAAATCCAATTGTTTTCAAAAGCTTGTAGACTTTACCTCCGTAACAACTCTAAAATTTGCCCCTTTTTAACTAATGAAACCACCAAGCTACTCAATCACTCCCTTGCAGACTTGTATAAAGTACTCGAAATTTCTACTTGAGTAAAAGTACAAGTGCTCGATCAAAAAGTGACTTGAGTAGAAGTGGAAGTGCTCGCAGAAAAAGTTACTTAAGTAGAAGTACTAAAGTATTCAACATTTTTTTTTACTTAAGTATTGCAAGTAGTTTTTTCAAAAAATGTGCTACTTAAGTACTAAAAGTAAAAAGTACCAGTAGTTTTGAAAAAAAATTTCTACTCAAGTACTGAAAGTAAAAGTACAAGTACTGTGTTATGTAGTTATTAAAGAAAGAAGTCAAAAGTTTGAACATCATATTGTTTTTTATTATTTCAAATGATTTATTCAAATGATTAACCTGTGTTTGTTAGTAGTTTCTTGATGCACTTTAAGCGCTGTAGCACCATTTATTTGTTTGTTTCATATTTTCTTTTTATTGGAAAGATTTGGTATAGCAGCTTTTATTATACACAGCCTTTATTTTCATATGCGCTGATTTACAAATGACATTATACACATTTTTTTGAGCTTTATGCAACCTGCCATCTACTGTTCTGGCAGTGGTAATTTTTTTAAAAGTAACAAGTAACTATGCAGCACAAAAAAAAAAATACTTGAGTAGAAGTATCGAAATCATCGAAAAAATGTAGTGAAGTAAAAGTAGAAGTAGGAGAAAAAAATTCTACTCTAGGAAAGTACAGATACCGCATTTCGGTACTTAAGTACAGTACTTAAGTAGTTCTACTTCGTTACTATACATCTCTGCTCCCTTGTTATCTCTTGCCTTGACAATTGCAACTCTTTCCTCATAGGCCTACCTCTCCATAGGCTATCCCCTCTTCAGTCTTTCATAATACTGCTGCCAAACCGCTCAGTGTGTGCCACTCCTCTTGGCCAATCTCTACACTGGCTCCTGATTGTCCAGTGAATCAAATTCAAAATGTTAACAACAACATACAAAGAAATTCACAACTCTGCCCGAGTTTCCAATCACTGAGATCATCAATCTTGTCTCCAAATATTACTCAAACTGTCCTCTCCGCTCCTCTCAAAACCTCCTGCTCTCAAACTCCTTTGTCTTCTCCTCCCATGCTCGTCTCCAGGACTTCTCCAGAGCCTCTTCCATCCTCTGGAACTCTCTACCTCAGTCTGTCTGGCTATCTCCTACTCTGGCTGCCATTTGGCAATCCCTAAAAATGTATCTCTTCAGGGAAGCCTATCCCACCTCCAACTATGTTTTATCACTTCCATCAGCTCATTCCCCACAGTTACAACCTTTTGTACCACTTGCCCCACCCTATTAGATTATAAGCTCTTATGAGCAGGGCCTTCCTGTCCCTTTTGTATTTTATTGTTTAGTAACTGTACTGTCTCCCTTTTATATTGTAAAGTGCTGCCTAAACTGTTGACACTATATAAATCCTGTATAATAAATCCTGTATAATTATTGTCATTGGGCATATTACACATACGTAAAGCAAAAGAGATAAGAGGGGCCAGAAATGTCTCTTTGTACATGAGCTCTGTGGTTACTTTCTGCCACTGAATGTGAAATTAGCGATGTAAACAGATATGCTCAGCTGCATATTGGACCATTTAGTTAAACAGCTCTGGATCGTACAATGGCTTTACGCCTTCAACGGGCTTTTATCAACAGCAATCATTCAGTTGGCAGGGAAGTGTTGCGTTATGATGTCCAGCTCAACATTTTTGATTAATTTATTACAGTAATACAGAGCAACAGAATCATTAAATATGTGATTAAAGCTGAAATCCAGGCTAAGCAAATATTGTCTAAATAAAAGAGCCATGTGTGTTTTTTGAATCTTGATGTCCTTAATATATTTTTTCCAGAACTGTGCAGTAATCTAGCATCGATTAAAGGAATGGCTGCACACCGTACTGGAATCTAGGTCCATTTTAATAAAGTGACTGTATGGCACACTTTAGATGACAGAGACAACAGGAGGTTGACGCGTTTCACACAAATACGATGTGCTTATTTAACAGTGTTAGGAATGAGCACACCTTATTTGTGTGAAACGCGTCAACCTCCTGTTGTCTCTGTCATTTGGTGTGTGTCATACACTCACTTTAATAAAATTGACCTAGATTGCAGTATGTTATTGCCATAAAAAGTGTATTGGGACCTGGGTAGTGCCTTGGAGGACATGTATCAAACCAGCCGTATGCTGCGCTTCAGCTTTGACAGCTATTTTATAGGCAAGGGGTGGGGCCACCCAGTTACATCTACTGTGACGTCATGTGACTTCAGAAGGGGGAGTTACCACCATGTGACATCAGAAGGGGGCGTTGCCACCGAGTGACATAACCGGGTAACCCTGACCCTTGCCTATAAAAGAGCTGTCAAAGCTAAAGATCGGCATACGGTGGGTATCCTCAAAAGAGGCAAAGCGTTTTTTAAATGTTTTCTATTTTTCGGGTTGGCGGGCATCGTGATTGACGATGGATTTACATTGAGGGACACTATTTTTTTTTTTTCAATAAAAGACTTGTCAAAAACTGTTCTGTGGTTTTTCCTTTTTTACAATTTTTGGTGAATGGGTAGGAGTACAATGTACCTGACACCCATTTACATGGGGGGGCAGGATCCTAGGGCCCCCTTGTTAAAGGGGGCTTCCAGATTCCGATAAGCCCCCCACCCACAGACCACCACAACCACAGCCCAGGGTTGTTGGGAAGAGGCCCTTGTCCCCATCAACATGGGGACAAGGTGCTTTGTGGGGGCAACCCAAAGCACCCTCCTCATGTTGAGGGCAAGCGGCCTGGTATGGTTTAGAAGGGGGGCAGTCGCTTGCCCCCCCTTTTTCCTGGCCTGCCAGGCTGCATGCTCAGATAAGGTCTGGTATGGATTTTGGGGGGGACCCCACGCCATTTTTTAAAACAAAATTGGCGTGGAGTTCCCCTTAAAATCTGTACCAGACCCAAAACACCTAGTATGGATTCTAGGGGGGACCCCACACTGTTTTTTGTTTTACTTTTTGGTGTGGAGTTCCGCTTTTTGGGGGACCCTTGCTGTGTTTTTTTTTATTCTGTCATAGGGTTCCCTTTAACAACCTAAATACAGGGCACTTTCACCCCCTTCCCGCCCAGACATATTTTCAGCTTTCAGTGCTCATTGTCATTTATGGGAAATATTGGTGAGCTTGGCATGGCACTGCTCCCTGTCTTAAATATTGGGGTCTTTGGGTAATCTAGGTTAGCTTGGCATGGCCCTGCTCACGAACTATAAGTGACAGGGACACAAAACTTGGGGAACAACGAGAGGGGACCCAGGACTACAACATATCTGTACATTTTAAAAGCGGGGTATGCCTAAACACTACACTGACTGCACTAAACTGACTCAACAACACACTATCCACTACCTGCCAAATCTTTATTATAACACACTATACATGGCTGCCGTGTAAGCAGCAGCCTTATATAGTTTGGGGCGTGGACTGCCTTTGGCCAATCATGGCTATAACAGGACATTGTGCTGTGATTGGCCAAAGCATACAGGTCAGGTGCATGCTTTGGCCATTCATCAGCAACCAATGCACTGCAACAGCACAGTGCATTATGAGGCGCTCATCGGCAGGCGAACTTGTCGCTGAGCGACACATTCAATGAACACACGAACAGCTGATGTTCGAGTCAAACTTTTTTTTGACTCGAACATAGAGCCCATCCCTACTGCTGGGTCTGCATCACTTTAGATATAATTTGCCTTTGAGAGTTTCTCACCAAAAATTACATTTTGGTTGAGGGATGTCTTGTATTTTAGTGCATACACACAAAGAAATTGCCCACGGGATTTTAACGAGACACAGCCGAGTAAATGAAATGTACAAATATTGTTTTATTCAAACAAAAGACATAAA
The DNA here is from genome assembly GCF_965119305.1 of Pelophylax lessonae. Taxonomy (NCBI): domain Eukaryota; kingdom Metazoa; phylum Chordata; class Amphibia; order Anura; family Ranidae; genus Pelophylax; species Pelophylax lessonae. The sequence goes on from NC_138778.1 coordinate 26,061,788, forward strand.
AAACATACATTTAAATGTATCTTAGTACATAATTGTCATGGATCACAGTCCATGAATAAATTAAAGTTGAGCTTCCATGCGGTGAACACTATGTACTCATTCTATATGGAACGCATGTCCAAAGTTTGGCCCGCGGGCCAATTGTGCCCCCCCGGGCTGCTTTAATACGGCCCCACAGGTAATTTGGAAAAATACATTGGCATCATTCATGACTTTTTTTGCTGCCATCATTAATCATCATCGGTGGGTTCATATAGCGCTTATATGTGATTAACCCTTGTGTGACTGATTAGGGAGCACGCATGCTCCGGATTGAGATAAATACATTGTAAAATCTCAGTTAATGTCAGTTGGTCTAAATCAGTTATCAATATATTTGAACACAACATGTATACTTGGTGTTATGTTCCTGTTCATATTTTTTATTTTTTTTTAACTTAAAAGTTGACAGACAACCTTTATTACCAATAATATGTAATGTACTTTACAATGTTCCTGACATATATTTTTCGGCTTCCTGGATTTTTTTTTCATCTGGCCTTCAGATATGAATGGCAGAGGGATTTAACACCTGTTTAGAATTGTCATCCATGTGATGAAATGAAAAGTATGCCGTTTGCAATAAACTTTGCATAAAATAGTTAGTTTGAATTTCATTTTAAGAAAAGAATGTCTGGTAAAATGATCGGCCCTCATGCATGTTCACTTCATCACTTCATCAAATCTGGCCCTCTTTGAAAAAAGTTTGGACACCCCTGCTCTATGGGTTTCACTTTGTATTTTAGTTCAGACTTCTGGGAAAATCAGTGAGCCAATCACACAAGCAGGAAATTATATTCCTGGGGGGGCGGGGGGGTATTCTGTGCACCATCTGTGTACAGAAAACCTCCAAGCAGCCATATTGCATTGCATTTTACAGAAAATTACAGCGGCTGCAGACTGAAAAAGAAAGGTAATTTTTAATAACATACCATTACTATATGACTTGTGTAGCAATTGTATATGCTATATTATTTTTTTTTACTTGCTATTATATTTTCTACAGAAGTGGAGTTACCCTTTAAAGTGTATCTACCCGACACACAATTACGTTACTTTTTCTTAAATAGGAATTGCAGAAATGACACTATGATCCAGTAAATATCATTTGGGATACTTACAAACATTACTATTGACAAAAACATGAATTATATCCAGCAGGTGCTTTTTTTATTTAGAGAGGATCTACCCTGAGGATCTAATTACCCCTAAATGAACTAATTTAACATGAAGAAAAACTACAGATATCTACCATATGGCTTCAATATTATTTAGTCAGTAATATATGGTTGATATCTACATTTTCCAAAATACTAGTGTTTCTGTTATCAATTAGTGACAAACTAGACTGTATGAAAGAATAGGATTCTTAACTTTTTTAGTTCCCTGATACCCAGGTGCCCAAAATAAATGAAGGAGTTTCAGTATGTGTCAGCTGACTTGACAGTGATTAATTGCCTACCTAAATAATAATAAACACATGAGACTTTCATCTTTAATTATTTTTAGAGGCTGCCAAATGTAAATAATTTGAAAAAAAAAAAAATATATATATATATATATATATATATATATATATATATATATATATATAAAATGTAGCAGGTTTACCAGACATTGGGCCTGATATGGGTCTGCCATGGTTACCGGTGACACCTTCAGCCCATTTAAGCTGAATACCCAAGTGTGAGATTGGAGACAATGACCATTCCGGCCTCTTTGGTTTGTTTATTTGATTTTGGGGATGGGAGAAGGGAATGAGTGGGATATTCCTCTGGCTCAACTAGGTACAAATGGGACACTTTGTGAAAAAATGCCTTTCAGTGCTGTCTTGACGCCGGCTGGATGCCGACCGGCGCTTGCTGGCGCTTGAAAAACACCGACTTGCTGAACTGTACTTGAACTTGACTTCTGATGCTCTGGTCAACTCTAAAGTCCTGGACTGTACTTGAACTTAACTTCTGATGCTCTGGTCAGCTCAAAAGTCCTGCATACAGCTCCCTGCAGTCCTTCCTGACTGAGGTAGCTCCTGTAACTGCTTGTGCTGCTGCAACTCTTAACACTGTACACTGCACGCTGTACACTTTAACACTTCAGGGCCCAACCGCAGGCGTCCCCTTTGCACTTCAGGGTCCTCTCATTAGGCACCTCCTCTACACTTCTGGGTCCTCTCACTAGGCACACCCTCTACACGTGCTCCTACACCGGCTAACTAGCTCCTGGATCCCTCTGACCTTCACCGGAGTGATCCCCTCTCACTAGGCAGAACCCCAGGGGCAGTTTGCAGTACCCACGAACTGGGAATGCTTTCTTGAAACTGGACCCCTCTTAGCTCCACTGGTCCTCGGCACACCGGATCCTCTCTGCAGCTCAGCTCAGCCCTCTGTCACCTCAGGCAAGCCCCCTGGGACACCCGATCCTGCTGACATGAGGAGAGACAGCCGCACTCTCCCTCCTGGGACTCTGCTTCCTGCCAAAGATGCTGCGTCATGCGTTCCCCTCAAACTTATACCCACTCCCAGAATGCTGTGTGGCAGAATCTGCCTTTCTAGGGTAGATACAGGCCTGAGTGCACCATTGGCTGGGTTTCCTCCACTGCCCAATGAGAACCCTCTCATGGAGCACAGTAGGGAGACTCCCCAGTCTCAACAGCTATACCTGGGAGACATGACATCCCAGCTGAAAATCATGGCCCTGCTGTTTGTTATGAGTAAGCGACTTGTGTCTTGAATCACGCACACATCCAAAATAACAAAGGCGAGGCTACAGGACAACTCTGCAAGTCCTTAAGTGGTCCAGCCAAAGCCCAGACTTGAACCCGATTGAACATCTCTGGAGATCGATCTGAAAATGGCTGCACACCAACACTCCCCATCCAACCAGGTGGAGCTTGCGGTTGCAGGGTTCTGCAAAGAAGAATGGGAGAAATTGCCTAAAAATAGGTGTGCCAAGCTTGTAGCCTTATACTCAAAAAGACTTGAGGCTGTAAAATTGGTGCCAAAGGTGCTTCACCAAAGTATTGAGCAAAGGCTGTGAATACTTATGTACATGGATTTCTTTCTTTTTTTGTTTTCTTTTAATAAATTTGCAAAGATTTCAAACAAACTTCTTTCATGTTGTCATTTATGGGGAATTGTTGGTAGAATTTTGAAGGGAAAAAATGAATTTAATCCATTTTGTAGTAAGGTTGTAACATAACAAAATGTATAAAAAGTGAATCGCTGTGTATATATATATATATATATATATATATATATATATATATATATATATATACATACATATATATATATATATATATATATATATATATATATATATATATAGTCCTGGAGCACTCATTACTGTTTCTTTATGTATGTATTAATATTTTGGTGCTGACATCTAGAGACAGTTCAATGTAACTACAGCTTATTATTTTATATATTTGTTAATGGCATACTGAAGATTCCCTGTATGCTGGGGCTAACTAGTTTAGTCCTTAGATAGACCACATTATTCGTCTTCATGTTCCAACAGTGAACTGCCAGTTTTCATAGTAGGCATAGGGCTGAGAAGATTATTATCTCTTTAAACTTCAAATGATCAGTGAACATCCAATGTACTGCATTTAAAAGTAAAACTACCTTGGATTAAGTCCTTGGATTACCTAGTCCTCCACTCTATCCAAAACTTTAGAAAAGTTTTCTTTTTCTTAGCTTGAAAAATATAACACTTTTCATTGTTCAGTTTCGCAAAAGCGCATTCAGTGAAAGGCCGATCTTTTCAATCTCAATTTTTCTGCTTGGAAGTCATGTAGCAACACGTAATTACTTTCCTTGAAGATGAATGCTGACTTCATAGTAATTCATATGTTTTTTATGAATATGCATGGTCTACCCTTTCAAGAAACATGTATTAATCTATTGACACCCAGGGGAAGTATAATATATTGATTAAAATGCAGTTGAGAAGGGATTGGAAAGACTTTAAATGGAAATTCATTTAAAACTGCTTGAGTCAGCCTTTACTTTTTTACTGAATAGTTTGTTAAAGCATTAAATACATGTGAAAAGTACTTTGCTTCATGAAGGTTAATTTAAAAGCTGTTGTCCTACTTACACACAGCTGAAATTTGATAAGCTGACCTCCAGGTAAAAATAAATAATTAAAAAGTAAAAAAAAAAAAAAAAAAAAAAAGCTTTTGCTGCAATGCTTACTTTTTATCCGGAGCTGTCCAGCAGAGTAATTATAATCAACACTAGCAAGTATGAACCGAAGGTCTGGGGGGGGGGGGACCTTTACCATTTACACATCCCAATACTTTTTATACTAGAAAATTTTGCAAGACATTGTCCTGCTAAGGTGGACTTTAACCTCTTTACGACTGCCCGCAGCAGATGTACTGCGGCAGGCAGCCACTCCTGCGCAAACTGCCGTAACTGTACGTCGGTCGTGAGCAGGAGGCTAGGGGAGCCAGCGGGGACTCCGATGCAGCGGGCAGGCGGCTCCGATTGCCGCCTGACACCCGCGATCGTTCCCCACTGAGAGAACGGTCAGCTGTTGTAAACACAGTTGGCCGTTCTTCTGCCTGGAATGATCACAGAGTGCCTGTGATCCTTCTATATAGGAACACATGTCTCTATGATCATTTCACAAGCCTTGCCCCCCCACAGTTAGAATCACTCCCCTAGGCTCACATTTGACCCCTTGAGCACCCACAATGTTAACCCCTTCCCTGCCAATGTCATTATTACAGCAACAGTGCAAATTTTTAGCACTGATTGCTGTAGTAATGTCATTAGTACCCCTAAAAGTGTAAAAAATGTCAGTTAGGGGTCCGATCTGTCATGCCGCAGTGTCGCAGTCCCGCAAAAAATTGCAGATCGCCGCCATTACTAGTAAGAAAAACAAATATGACATAAATCTTTCCCGTAGTTAGTAGACGCGATAACTTTTGCGCAAACCAATAATAATACGCTTATTGCAATTTTTTATTGACAAAAATATGTAGCAGAAAACAAATTGGCATAAAATGTTAAAAATTTTTGATTTTGAACTTTTTTTTTTTTTTTAGAAAGTCATATAGCAGAATGTGAAAAATATTGTTTTTTTTTTTTAAATTGTTGCTCTTTTTTTGCTTATAGTGCAAAAAATAAAAATCGCAGAGGTGATCAAATACCACCAAAAGAAAGCTCTATTTGTGGGAAAAAAAAGGACGTAAACTTCGTTTGGGTACAGCATTGCACAATTGTGCAATTGTCCATTAAAATAATGCAGTGCCGAATCTCAAAATAGGGCCTGGTCATTAAGGGGGCAAATCCTTCCGGTCTTAAAGTGGTTAAAGAAAATAGAACAGCAGTGCGGGATCTTTATTAGCATAGTAGTGTGAATTTATTGAAAAAAAAAAAAAATTTTACACTTGTACAAATCTCGATGTTCAGCATGGAAACAGTGGGTCCTCCAGGGAGGAAATACCATCCGGCTTTACCCAGCAATAGCTAGTCATGCTCCTTAGCCTGCAAGGCGAGAGCTCAGATCTGACAGCCTGTCAAGAAAGGCCGCCAATACCTGACGTCTAACTCCACTGAAACTGCCTCCTGGAATACTCAAAACACTGATAGAAGGAGAGGACAGGGGGCGGTCTTGAGGTCCGTAACGCATTTCAAAAGGAAAGTCCTTCTTTCTCATAACCTTCTTTGTCTTTGTAAAAATGTCTGTCGTATCTTCTTAAGCGACCCGAGACTCATTTGTTTTCTCCCTATGGTAAAAACACTATTGAGGTATTTGTATATCGCTATCATATCTCTTGTTGGGTGTCTCTTCTTCAGGGAAAATAAGCCTAACGTTTGTAGTCAGTCCTCCAGTCCCCACATTAGCTTTGTTGTCCTTCTCTGGACTCTCTCTAGTTCCAGCACATCGGTCCGGGAGGGCATTCCAGAAGAGAAGATGGCTCCCTCAGGCAGTTGGCTGTTCTTGGCTCTTCACATGCACAACGGAAAGATACACAAGCTCGTGCTCACATGCATGTGCATTTCCACACACGTATGCATGCCAATGTGCATAAGAATGCTAATAGATATGTGCGGGCACACATTTGCATGCACACTCACACCCCGTGACAGATGCTGGCACCAAATGGGCTATTTAAACTGGGCCAGTGCCGAGGATCAGTGCTGTACTGTCTACAGCGTTCCTGTGCTAGCCTGTTATTCTGCATCTGTCTCCAGGTATTGACCTGGCTTGCTCTGACTACTCCTGAACTCCACCTGCATCGACCTTGGCTTGTCCCTGACCTTGCTTCTGCCTGCACCTATTACTGCTACTCTGCTGATTGTTACCAACCTGGCCCGTGTCGTGACTCCATTCCTGCCTCCGCATCTGTACCTGATCTGTCCGCCTGTGTATGACCCAGACTCTGAGAAAGAGGCTAAGCCTCGAAACGTGTCAGTGGTCATCTCAACCTGACTATGGACAATTACATGGACTATTCCTGACACTCAAGCTACTGAGTCTGATATGGTCATTTTTAACTTCTGTTTGTGAGTAGCCATTTTTATGTTATATTAATAAAGCCACATTATTAAGGATAATGCGCTAGGTCGGTGCACCCTTCTTTGTTTTTTTGTTTGTTGCATGACCCGGACTGTCTGACCCTGTCTGTGGTCTAGTCATTACTGGATTTCCAACCTGCAAGTATCTGTCTGTTACCCACTGGTGCCTGTTCTCCATCAGCCTGCTATCTGCCCGCAGTTCACCTGCTTGCTGCCTCCAAGTGCCAGTCTGTTCCTGTTTACAGTTCATGCTATCTGGCATCTGTGCATGCTGATGACCATCCACTATCTGACCGGGGAAGACTCTGTCCAGCCCTACAGCTAGCAAGACCATCAGGCCCCGTGGCACTCTGCAGTCCTGCACTACCTGTCTACTCTATCAGGAGCCCTGAGTCAGAGGTGTAAGACATGCCTTCCTCATCAGATCAGGCTCTTCTACCAGGTACGTGACAGCATCCTTCCTAAAGGACGGGTGACCAGAACTGACTGGCATACTCAAGATCTGGCTGGACTAGACCAAAGTTTTGTAAAGTGGTAGGAAAATATTGTTATCTCTTGAGTGTCTCCACCTGAGTGCCTCAGTCACTATACACAATCCGTTCTTTTATTACATAATTTACTATTGCCTATTGTAACTGATTTCTGCTAATCACTGGATAATAGAGAGGCAGTTTACTTAACATCTGCAATCAGCGACTAGTTTATTCCCCATGGAGTTTATTGTTAAGTGGGAAATAACAGGTGGAAACCAAGCTTGTCAAGATTTCAGGCTTGGTGGGATGCATGCCGTTGTTTTGCAAAAAAAACAGAAAAAGTATATAAATGTTAAAATTTAAGTCTGATCAAACAGAAAAGGAAGATGTGGTTTTAATAAAAAAAAAAACTGCTTGTAAAATCACTAATGCAGCTTTTTTTTAAGTAGTTACTGTATAGTCTAGGATCTGACAACCTCTAATTGATTACATTTTTGATAGTGAAGGGTGTGCACAAGTTACACAGAGAAGAACGTACGAAAATCCCATTAAGGTTGAATTCCCACCTGTGCATTGGTGCACATGTAGCACTGCCCCCTAGGGAGCTGCTGAGAATTACACTTCTTGGGTTCCCCTGGGTTATCACTAGCAACTGAAAGCAGACACACGGCATTAAAAGTTCTCGGCTCAGACAATGAACAGTCCAGGGGATTTGGTTTTTGTGTTTTATTTTAGAACTTGGACGGGAGAAGGGGTGAGTGGGATACTCCAACATGAACTATGAACAATTTCTGAGGACAACTGACTGCAGAATGCGGCAAGGCCACTGCTTCACTTTGCCACTGAAATGAAGATGAAGAACGTGGACTCTTTCTAAGTTACTCTTCAGGCCCTAACTTGGCACCTCCTTTCTCACTGGCTGTGTGTGCTTAACTCCTGTCCACTGACACCTCACTGGAGCGGTCCACTTCCTGGGCAGACCCCTGGCAGGCTCCCTGGTACTCACAAACACTGTTTTTCCTCAGGTTGTTCTGCTCTCAGCACAACTTGTCAGCCTCCTGGACCTCCTGGCTCAGCACCACACTTTGGCTCACTAGGACGACTGCCAGTGACCACCTTCCTTGCAAACAGGAGGACAGACAGCCGGCACCCTCCTCCTGGGACCTGGCTTCCCGACCAAAGTCACATGTGCCCTTCGCTTTTATGACCTATCCTAGGATGCACCACTTCTGTGCCAATCTGACAGCCGCAAAAGCCTGTGTGTCACTGGCTGGGCTTCCTCCACTGTCTAACAGGCTCCCCTATTGGATACAGTGGGGACACTCCCTCAGACCAAGTGAATCACAAATGGACACATGTAACAGGCCTAACTATTGATTAGACTCTCCTAATAAGCAGGCAGAGCAAAACTATCCTTTTCCTAGCACCTACCTAGGAGGGTGCTACACATGCATTCACTAAACACACAGAAAACGCATTTCCTGCTTGTGGTGCCATTCATTGTTAAGTAGAAAAGCGGGTTTTGGGACTTTGTATGAAGCACATGGTCAGACAGATCATGCGCCTCCATCTCTGGTATATGTTTAAAAGAAGAAAGGGAATTGGGACTAAATGAGGAGTGTGACACGCAACTTGTAAAATTAATACACAATGGCACATTTATTAATTCATAGGGGTACACATAAAGAAACATGACACATTACAGAAATTAAAAATCATAATGTGAGCTGATATGCATTCCTTGACATCAGGTTATATTAAAATCCAATATTGCACAAAATACCATAAAACTCATGTATACAATCTAATTAAGAACACATGATTGTATGATAGCTGCATCCAAAAAGCTTGACCCATTTCGTGGACTGTAATCCACTTTCTCAGGAGCAGGTGCAGGATACGTATTTGCAAAAAATATATTTAAGAATAATAATATGGTCTGATAGAAAAAAGGGGGGCAAGGGGAATCCACCCTAAGGTTACTTACAAAGCAGCTCAGAACTCAAAAATGTGGCTTTGAGAGTAGGGATGATCGAACAGTTCGGGTCGACCATCGGTTCGACCCGAACATTGACTGTTCGAGGTTCGGCCAAATTCCGAACTTTTTGCTGAAAAAGTTCGGAATTCGGCAACCAGAACTGACCAAAATGCAATGGGACAGGAAATGGGCTTTAAAAGCCCGTGATTGGATCAAGACCATCAGTAAAAGCCAATTGAGGGGGCAGGAGAATGCCAGGAATGTGATTGGAGTGACTAGGGGGTCCAGAGGCCAATCATAGTTAGGCCTCTGGACCCCCTAGTCACTCCAATTACAATCCAGGGTGACAAAACCCTTCCATTTCAGGGTGACCGCTATAGAGAATAGATTGTTTCTCTTAGAACACTTATAGAACCGGATAGTGGCTTCGCCCCTGTCACCCTGCTTTTTGTTGCAGGCGTTTATAGGGCTTTTTTGAGGACATGTTTGGAGTCAGGCATGACATCTAAACTTCTGTGTAGGGGTATATACACACACAAACATGTATGTATATATACACATACACATATATAGGTGTGAAAGTAGCAGAACACTATGCTTGCGCTAATGAAATAATTAACACCCATATGGCTTCTCTGCTATAACACCTATATGTGTGTATGTGTATAATACATATAAGTGTGTGTGTATATATACCCCTATACAGAAGTTCAGATGTTTTGCCTGCCTCCAAAGACCCCCAAAAAATACCCAAAAAAACGCCTGCTGCAAAAACACACCTGGGCGTTTTTGTAGCTGGAGTTTTTTTGGGCATTTTTTTGGGGTCTTTGGAGGCGGGCAAAACATCTGAACTTCTGTATAGGGGTATATATACACACACACTTATATGTATTATACACATACACACATATAGGTGTTACAGCAACAATTCTGAAAAAAGAACCCAATATTTTTCACTTTCTGCTATGCCTTATAGCAGAAAGTGAAAAAAATTGGTTCTTTTTTCAGAATTGTTGCTCTTTTTTTTCCCAATAAAAAAAAAAAATTTTTTTTAGGCCAATTTGTATTCTGCTATATATTTTTGGTAAAAAAAAATCCCAATAAGTGTATCTTGATTGGTTTGCGCAAATGTTAGCGCATCTACAAACTAGGGGAAAGATTTATGTCATTTTTATTTATTAACTTTTTTACTAGTAATGGCGGTGATCAGCAATTTTTAGCGGGACTGCAACATTGCGGCAAACAGATTAGACCCCTAACTGACATTTTTGGGTGACCAGTGACATTACTACAGTAATCAGTGCTAAAAATATACACTGTTACTGTAATAATGACACTGGGAGGGAAGGGGGTAAACACCAGGGGCGATCAAAGGGTTAAATGTATGCCTAGGGGGTGTTTTCTAACTATGAGGGGGATGGGCTTGTGGAATCAACACAGAGACCTGTGTTCCTAAATAGGAGGATCATAGGAGCTCTGTATTGATTGCTGACAGAACAACGGTCTGCTGTGTTTACAACAGCAGGCTCCTGTTCTATCTCCACGGGGAGCGATCGCGGGTGAATCAGCTTCCCCGCTGGTGAAGGGGGCGCACACGCCCCCAGGATTGCTCCCGCGGATCGCACTACAGTTACGGCAATTCCTGCAGCCAAGTCAGCCTGCTGCAGGATATATGCAGCAGGTGATCGGCAAGCGGTTAAAGCGGTAGTAAACTCATACAAAAAAAAAAAAAAACCTGCAAGACAAAGGCATAATGAGCTAGTATGCATCGCATACTAGCTCATTATGAAACACTTACCTTAGAACGAAGCCCCGACACGGACCCCCGGACACTGCTGTGGGAGCTGACATGATCCCTCGGCGTCTCTTCCGGGTTCGGCGGCTCCGGCGCTGTGATTGGCCGGAGCCGCGATGACGTCACTTCCGCGCATGCGCACGGGAGTCATTTTCCGGCAATTTCCGGCAAGGAACTCTGAAGGTCCCCCCGGACCTTCAGAGCGCATACGCGGCACGCGTCATCGGCTGCATGCAAAGCAAATATCTCCTAAACCGTGTAGGTTTAGGAGATATTAATTGTACCTACAGGTAAGCCTTATTATAGGCTTACCTGTAGTTAAAAGTCAAAAAAAGCGGTATACTACCGCTTTAAGCATAGAGTCATATTCATAAAAATGGCAAATACATTTGTACACTTTACTCAACGCTGTGAACAAAATGAACCTTCTTCCGCACAGTGAATGCAATAACATTTGTAATACCTCTATTATATATTAAACAATGGCGTACTTATATTCTGTGGCTTTTTGCAGGGAAATCCTTTGTTGCTAGCCATGCAGTTAAATTTTGAGATAGAAATTAATTGTGTAATACATTTATAATACTCAACAATGGGCCACAAAGCGAGTCAGGTTTGTAAGTGTCAGGCTACTGCTATAAATGTTTTGTGCACAGATGGCACAGGGTGACCAAATTCAACAAACCTTGTTTATAAGTGGAACACACAAATTATAGAGCAGTAAAAATAAGTCAGAGGGAAACAAGTTAACAATTCTATAAAAGCCCAGTGCAAAGAATAAATACAAACTACAGGCGGTCCCCGGGTTACGAACAAGGTTCTGTAGGTTTGTTGTTAAGTTGAATTTGTATGTAAGTTGGAACATTTTTTAGGTGTAGCTCCAGCCAACAAAATATTTTTTAAGTTTTTTTGGACAGCATAGGGAAGGGTTAACACCCCTGTAAGGTTTGTTTTGCTGTCTGTGCCCCTGTCCAGAAGATTTCACCTCACTTTCTGTCCCTGGCAGCCAGGCTGCTGATTTACCCTGCCACGAGGTGAATTTGGGTTAAGTCTCTATTCAGAAGACTTAATGAACTAATTCTCTTCAGGATACTCTCCTAGTATCCCCTTTCGCTGGACACACTGACACCCCCACTCCAGGGTGACTATCCTACTCCAGGGTGGCCCCCCTCAGGTCAGGCCCCTTGACACAATCCCCTGTACTCACGATACTGTTTTTCAAGGGTCTTCAGTGTCTCTTACCCTCTAGTCAGTTCTCCTGGACCCCTGAGTTCAGTTCCGTTCCTTTGATCCCCAGGCCAACCGCCTGCGACCACGCGCCACCACTACAGAGGAGGAGGCAGCTGCCACCCTCCCTCTGGGACTCTGCTCACCAGCCAAAGACCCTGCAGCACATGTGCTCCTGGCTTTTATACAGTATCCCATAATGCACCAAGACAGCTGGTCTTCGCCAATCACCAGGACTGTATCAAAGCCTGTGTATCCATTGGTCAGGTTTCCTCCCACTGTCCAACATGCCTCCCTATTGGACCAGTGTGAAAAACTGTCTAGACCATGGGTGTCCAACCTTTTGGCCTCTCTGGGCCACATTGAGTGTAGAGAAATTTTCTCGGGCCGCATATAAAATATATACTATAGTTAAAGTATACAAGGAATAAAACGTCGTTGCGCCCTTCCCGCGCTGCCGCCCCCCCCCCCCCAGCACTAATTTAACACAACTAGAGGATGATCCCTTCCGAGGCAGCTTCTGACTACAGTTAGTTGGAAGCCGCTGTGGCCGTGCCCCTGACCCAACTTCCTTCCTCCCCAGAAAAAAAATAAAAAATTGTCAGGGGGCAGTGGGCCGCATTGCCTGCGGTTCTGGGCTGCATGCGGCCCCCGGGCCGCAGGTTGGACATGCCTGATCTAGACCCATTGAATCACACACTGAGCACACTGAGCAAACTGAGCAGACCTAATTCACAGATCCTGCTCTGTGGTAGGCAGAAAGCAATATAGATTTGCCTGCTGCTCCTCTGATAGGCAGACAGAGACAAAAACTATACTCTCTCACTAGCACCTACCTAGGAGGGTGCTACACTTGGATTTTGCAAAAGCGTTTGACACAGTTCCTAACACATGGCTAATGTGTAAGGTAAAGTCTACAGGCCTGGGAAGATCAGTTTGTAAATGGATAGAAAACTCTGAATGGTCTAAGGTTATGAGTGGTGTACCCCAAGGTTCAGTGTTGGGACCCTTACTTTTTAATATCCTTATCAATGATATAGGGTCTGAAAATAAAAGTACAATTTCAGTCTTTGCAGATGACACCAAGCTATGCAGTGGAATAACTTCCTTACAGGATTTCTCCAACTTACAAGCTGACCTCAATGCACTGTTCATTGGGCAACTATGTGGCAAATGAGGTTTAATGTTGATAAATGTAAAGTTATGTACTTGGGGGCTAAGAATATGCATGCATCATACATACTAGGGGGAGTAGAACTGGGGCAATCCATAGTGGAGAAGGATCTGGGGTTTTTGGAAGATCATAAACTTAATAATAGCATGCAATGCCAAGCTGCTGTTTCCAAGGCAAGCAAAGTCCTTTCTTGTATTAAGAGAGGCATTGACTCCAGAGAGAGAAATATAATTTTGCCCCTTTACAAATCTTTAGTAAGACCTTATCTGGAATATGTAGCTCAGTTTTGGACACCAGTTCTCAAAAAGGATATTGGCGGGAACTTGAGAAAGTGCAGAGAAGGGCAACCAAATTGATAAGAGACATGGAGGAGCTCAGCTTTGAGAAAAGATTAGAGGAACTGAATTTATTCCCTCTTGAGAAGAGGAAATTAAGGGGGGATATGATCAACTTGGTGTTAAGTTCTTCCCGTTAAGGTCATCACAGAGGACGGGGGGGGGGGGGGGTGAGGAAAAGAGATTTCATCTCTAAATACGGAAAGGTTTCTTCACAGTAAGAGCTGGGAAAATGTGGAATAGACTCCCTCCAGAGGTGGTTCTGGCCAGCTCAGTAGATTGCTTTAAAAAGGCCAGGATTCTTTCCTAAATGTACAAATGTACATAAAATACTAACATTTAAAGGTAAAGTTGATCCAGGGATTATCCGATTGCCTCCCTGGGGATCAGGAAGGATTATTTTCACCTGCTGGAGCAAATTGGAAGGTTTTTCACCTTCCTCTGGATCCGCTGTAGGTATTAGATTGTGTATATGGGATTGTATGGTTGTTGTGTTTTTTTTTTTTTTTTTTAAATTGGATGAACTAGATGGACTTGTGTTTTTTTTCCAACCTGACTAACTATGTAACTATAGGTAACATTGCCTTTTTAACCACTTGCCGCCCGCCGCCCGACTATATACGGCGGAGGTCAGCCCCTCCCAGGCAAAGTGACGTACCGGTACGTCACTAGCCTGGGAGCGAATAGGGGGCGAGCGCGCGCCGCCGGAGGCACGCTCCCGCCCCCCCCCTCGTACCCGAAGAAGCCGGCACGTGTGACCGGCGGACCCGATGTCCGCCGGTCACTCGCGATCGTCGGGTGGAGAGGGAGAAAGGCAGGCGGCTAATGCAAACAAAGCCGCCTGTCATTCTCCCCTGTGTAAAAGCCCTGATCACTCGGTCCTCCTATGTAGGACTGTTGATCTGTGCTGTTACACACAAAGCCACATCCAATCACAGTAAGAAACATGCCCCAAGGGACACACTTAACCCCTCCCTCTCCAATAAAGTTAACCCCTTCCATCCCAGTGTCATTTTTACAATAACAGTGCATATGTATAGCACTAATTACTGTAGTAATGTCACTGGTACCCCCAAAAGTGTCAAAAATGTCAGTCAAGGGTCCGATATGTCCACCGCAATGTCGCAGTACCGCAAAAAAAATCGCAGATCGCCGCCATTACTCGTTAAAAAAAACAATAAAAATTACAAAAATCTTTCCCTTAGTTAGTAAACGCAATAACTTTTGCGCAAACCAATCAATATACGCTTTTTGCAATTTTTTTTACCAAACATATGTAGCAGAAAACAAATTGGCCTAAAATGTTAAAAAATTTAGATTCTTACATTTTTTTAGGGGAATTTCATATAAAAAAATGTGAAAAATATTGTTATTTTTGCAAAATTGTTGCTCTTTTTTTGTTTATAGCGCATGATCAAAAAATCACACAGGTGATCAAATACCACCAAAAGAAAGCTCTGTTTGTGGGAAAAAAAGAATGTCAATTTAATTTGGGTACAGCGTCGCACGACCACGCAATTGTCCGTTAAAGTCAGGCATTGCCGAATCGCAAAATAGGCCCTGGTCAGGAAGAGGGTAAAATCTTCCGGGGCTTAAGTGGTTAATTATGTATTTTATAAAAATGTCAATAGGCGTAATGCTGTACTGTGGAAAAAGGAGGTTCTTCTTAGGCTTGGTAGCTGGTATTTCCCCCTTTAACAGTAATGACTTCTTGAAGGAGCTTTGCATAGCTACTTACTAGTCTTGAGTTGCTACCTCACTGATAACAACCTTCTCCACTCCCTACAGTCTGGCTTTCACCTGCAACATTCCACTGAAACTGAACAACTAAAACTCAGTTAACTTAACTTACGTAACTAGCTTACTTAACTTACCCAATGAAGTATTCTAATGTTGCAGTTAGTCGGCTACCCTGCTGTCTTGTGTAACACTCACTAATGACCTTTCAACAGCTAACACCAATGGCCATTACTCTATACTCGTACTCTTAAGCCCCGTACACACGTATCGATTGTCAGCCGAACGATCGGCAGTCTTTTGTGCGGTGTTGTCCTGATGGTTGAAAAGTGCTAAAGACTGCACACGAATTTTGTTGGCCAACAACAGCCGACTGCAGAAGTGATGTCATGTGATGTTTAACTTTCAGTGTCTTTTTTCTTTTCTGAGCATGCCCAGTCTTGCTCATCTGCTGTTTGTCGGCCGAAATTCTGTACTGACTGAGGAACAATCGGCCGTTCTGGTGTTGGCCAACAAAAATTTTAAAGCCTGCACACCAGATTCTGTTCGGCCGAAAAGTCGCAGTCGGTTGTCGGAAGCATCATACTAACAAGCCGACAATCGGCCGATCGGACGTTGGCCGAATATTTACGGCCGACAATCGCTACGTGTGGACGGGCCTTTAGACCTTTCCTTTGCCTTTGACACAGTAGACCACTCACATCTCCTTGAAAACTTTCTCTCAGTATCTCTGCTCCATCCTGGTTCTCTTCCTACTTATCTCAGCGCACCTTCAGTCTCACATACAACTCTATCTCCTCTGCTCCTCTTCTTCTTTCTGTTGGGGTACCCCAAGGCTCTGTCCTTGGGCCCCTCCTATTCTTTCTCTACATTTGTTCCCTGGGCCAGCTGATAACCTCCCATGGCTTCCAATACCACCTTTACGCCGAAGACACCCAGATCTATGTCTCTACTCCCCAGTTCATCTCTCTACTCCCCAGTCCACCCTCTCAATCTCCTCACATATCACAAAATGTATTGAATGACATATCAGTATGGATTTCACACCACTTCCTCAAATTCAGTCTGTCTGAAACTGAGCTTGTAATACTTCCCCAATCCCCTCTCATTACTTTCCCATTGAGATCAATAGCACAATCATTGTTCTCTCTGCACAAGCCAAGGTGCTGGGTGTAATCCTAGACTATGAAATCTCTTTTGGCCCCACATCCAATCACTGGCTAAATCTTGCCACCCTAACCTCTGCAATATTTCCAGAATTTGCCCCTTCTTAAAGTAAAACAACCCATTCAGTTTAAAATAGCAATGAAAAGCTAACAATTTTTGTATAGATATAAAAACACATTATAAATTCTTTTTTTTCTTTTTTTATAAGTGATCACATTCCCTCTGTTCTCAGCTGCATAAAAGCTGGGGGGGGGGAGCACACTGAGCTTCCCAGTGAATGACTGTGCAGGAGGGGGCGTGTCAGGACAAGTCTGATCATTGGAGGAGAGCATACTGAGTTCACAGCATAGATAAAGAACTTACCACGCTGTGCTCTCCTGCTTAGTGTGGTCAGTGTTTAATAGGAAAGCAGATGGACTGGCAGGAACACCAGGGATTTCACACAAAGGAATCAATATAAAGAAAACATGATACTTTCAATTACAAGTACATGGTACAGCAGGCATTGATCAGGAATATGAAGTGTTGGGGTAATTACAAACACTTTAACTAATGATACCAAAATCAACATATTCACTTCCTGGTTATCTCCTGCCTTGATTACTTACTAATTCAAAATACTAACCACAACATACAAAGCCATGCCTGTATGTGGAGCATGGATCGCTAAGGAGGGGGCTAAGCTCGCAACCCCCCCTCACTACCAGGGTCTTCCATTACCCATGCCATGTCACCAAGAATCCCGATGGGTGGCTGCTTAAGCACCCAACAATGCTGCCCCTAGCAATGGTAATATAGCCTTTCCTCATTCAACTGCAGGTTGGACCCTTGTTATGTGTTCCCATTGACTCTTCTTCATCTCCTTCTGTTCTTTGATACGCCATGCATACACCCCTTTAGTGACCTCAGACCAGGCAGATTGGCCAATAACAATAAAGTTCTTTACTGAAGCAGTTAAATATAACAGATTAGCAGTTCTCAGCAACATCTTCTATACACCTTTCTGTACAAAGTCCTCTAAGTGACCTTTTAGTGTGTCCCTGGTGCTCCCTTGTGGCCCATGAGGTGGTCATACCTACACAAGGTGAAAAAGACCATTAATCCATTTGGCAGAAAAGTCCACATCCCTTGGAACCCCAGACTGGGCTCCCACAAATGGGTGGTAAAAGTAGCAAAGTGGTGACTACATCCTCAGTAGCACTCTCCTTCTCTTCCCATGCAGAGAGCAAAGACAAGATCCTGACCTAGATAGAGCTCCCGTTTTTATATGCTTTGTCCAGCAGAGGGCAGTACTCTTCAGAAAAGCTTGGGTAAACCTGAATAGCAGTGTTAACCCTTGCCCATTAAACAACACCACTCCAGCTGGGCTACATTAACTAAATAGTGCAAACTAAACTTAACCTATAAAATAATGAACATAATCCACTTAGTAATGCCTCAGTAAGCTTTATTGTTTTTTCTTGCATGGAATGCCCATTTTAAATCCCTCCTCCCCACAGAAATGTCAATGGGATTAAAATCAGTGTTTTCACTTGGCCAGTGCATAACCCTCTATTCCAGGGATCCTCAAACTACGGCCCTCCAGCTGTTCCGGAACTACACATCCCATAAGACATTGTAAAACTCTGACATTCACAGACATGACTAGGCATGATGGGAATTGTAGTTCCTGAACAACTGGATGGCCATAGTTTGAAGACCCCTGCTCTATTCCTTCTTTTTGAGCCCTTCTTGATGGGTTTGCTGGTATACTTCATATCAATATTTTCATGAAAGTTCTATGTCACCCTTAACTTTTGAATGGATAACCTCACATTCTAACCAAGATCAAGGACTAAAAGCTCCCCAGGCCTGAAGCAGCAAAGCAACCGCAAACTTAACAATTTCACCACTATGCTTCACAGTTGGTATGTGGTACTTTTCCTAAAATGTTGTCTTTAGTGTGTGCCCAACATGCATACGGTTACTGTGGCCAAGCAACCCTATCCTTGATTCATCAGTCCAAAGCACGTGTTCCTTGTCTTTGTTTGTATGTTCAGTGGCCAACTCTAAACTGCTCTAATGTTCTTTTTGGCGAGTGAAGTTTTTTTTTTTTTTTTCCTGGCATACCTCTTTTGCAGGTTTAATTAACGCAATCTCTTTTTGACTATACATGTATGCATTTTGCAGCCACCCTGTAACAAGAGTTACCAGGGGATCTTGCAATTAAATTTTGGGGTTCTTAAGAACTTCTATCAGCGTCAAGCTGTGAGTTAAATTTTCTGGGCCAACCAGCCCTGGACAAATTAGCAGTTCCTTGGAATCCACTTATTTTATCTATTTTCTCATCTATCCAAAATGAAAAAAAAAAAAAAAATAGCTTTAGATGTTCTTATAGCTAGAATTGGGCTTTATCTACTTTAGTCTCATGGCAGGGTCTTTTTAACCATGAAATTGTAAACTGCTGATTCCCTACCAATTAAATAATACTGGTATCCAGGCGGAAGGTTACCCAGGTCACTTTTGTTTCTTTTAAATTAAACACTGCAAAAAAAAAAAAACACATTTTAAAAGAAGTTAAGAAGCCAGCCAGCCGCATTAGTGCTATTTACTGAGAACCACCATTGAGAAACAACCAAGATCTGCAGAGAACTGCAAACCCAGGGGATCATTTTGTTCATTTTTCTGCATGGGTTTTTTTCTTGCTTATTTCTCAAAAAATGTAACTTTTTTTTTTTTTTTATCCATGCCTGGCCCATTGACATTTACATCTTGTTTAAATATGCATTTTGGGTAGCACTTAAAGCTCCTAATCGCTAAAATTCCCTGAGATGCCAAAAGTTGCTGAGTACTTTCATATCATTTCAGCAGGAGAGCATGTTGTTATGTGGATTTATACCTAAATATATAGTTATTTTACAGGAGCAGCACTTTAAAGTCCTTAGCATCATTCCACTGGGATTCCGTGAATAGAGCAGTCCTCCTTTATTTGTAGGATGTATTAGTGATGCACACTCTAGATTTTTATTTTTATACTGTATGCTGGCAGTTTTCTTCCAAAGTGCATATAAATTCTAAGTTCTTAGAAGTGCCTAGTAATACATATTTGGAGCATTCTATTGCTTCTTCCTATGCTATTAAAGAAAAGCTGATTATTTTTCTTTTTCCTTTTTCCTCTCTTCTTCTCTCCTCTCATCTCCCTTTTTCCTTTCATCTGCTTTCCTTTCTCCTTTTTATTCCTATTCTTTTCTCAATTTCCCTTTCCTTTCCTTTTTTTTCCTTTTCCTTTCTCCTTTTCACTCCTTTCCTTTTTTCTTCCCCTTCCATGTCTCTCCTTTTCTTTTCATTTCTTTCTCTCCACTCCTCTCCTTTCCTTTCCATTTCTTTTTCCTTTCTTCTTTTCTCCTCTTTCCCCCTCCCTTTGCTTCCCCTTTCCTTTTCTCTCCTTTTCTTTTAATATTTTCCTTTCCTTTCTCACATTCTTTTTGTTTTTTTTTTTCATTTTTCCCTTTTCTTTCTGTTTCCTTTTCTCTCCTTTTCTTTTCATTTTTTTCTTTCTCTTCACCCTCTCCTTTTCCCTATTTCCTTTCATTTCATCTACTTTCCTTTCTCTTTTTTTCTTTCTATTCTTTTCACCATTCTCCGTTCCTTTCATCTGCTTTTCTTTCTCCTTTTTCTTTCTATTTTTTTCTTCATTTTCCTCTCCTCTCTTCTCCTCTCCATCCTTTCCTTTCCTTTTTTTATTTTTTTTTCCTTTTCCTTTTCCTTTCCCTTTCTCCTTTTACCTTCTTTCCTTTTTCCTTCCCCTTCCCTTTTCTCTCCTTTTCTTTTCATTTTTTCTTTCCTTGCCTCTCCTCTCCCCTTTTCCTTTCATCTGCTTTCCTTTCTCCTTATCTTTCCATTCTTATATCCATTCTCCGCTCCTCTCCGATTTTTCCCTTTTCGTTTCATCTGCATTACTTTCTCCTTTTCTTTCTATTCTTTTCTCCATTCTCCATTCCTTTCATCTGCATTACTTTCTCCCTTTCTTTCTATTCTTTTCTCCGTTCTCCATTCCTTTCATCTGCTTTACTTTCTCCTTTTTCTTTCTACTCTTTTCTCCATTCTCCGTTCCTTTCATCTGCTTTACTTTCTTCTTTTTCTTTCTATTATTTTCTCAATTCTCTGTTCCTTTCATCTGCATTACTTTCTTCTTTTCTTTCTATTCTTTTCTCCGTTCTCCATTCCTTTCATCTGCTTTACTTTCTCCTTTTTCTTTCTACTCTTTTCTCCATTCTCCGTTCCTTTCATTTGCTTTACTTTCTGCTTTTTCTTTTTATTCTTTTATCCATTCTCCTCTCCTCTCCAATTTTCCCTTTTCCTTTTATCTGCTTTACTTTCTTCTTTTTCTTTCTATTATTTTCTCCATTCTCCGTTCCTTTAATCTGCTTTACTTTCACCTTTATCTTTCTATTCTTTTATCCGTTCTCCTCTCCTCTCCAATTTTTGATTTTCCCTTTTCCTTTCATCTGCTTTGCTTTCTCCTTTTACTTTCTATTCTTTTCTCCATTCCTTTCATCTGCTTCACTTTCTCCTTTTTCTTTCTATTTTTTCTCCATTCTCCGTTCCTTTCATTCTCCGTTCCTTTCATTCTCCGTTCCTTTCATCTGCTTTACTTTCTCCTTTTTCTTTCTATTCTTTTCTCCATAGACTTAGACATAGAGAGATAGAGAGACATAATCCAGCCCCATACACAGCAATAGTAAGATCTCATCCTGAATATGTAATGCAAAATTTCACAAAAAAATTTCACAAAAAAAGCTTTTGTGCAGCTGGAGTACACAGGAGAGTAACTAAACCTATAAGAGGCATGGCGGATCTTAGCTATGAGGTAAAAATAACTAATCTGAATGTATTTTCCCTTGATATGAGGCGATTGATTGCATATAATCGCCTTGTATAAGTACATAAATAGTTTATAAGCAAGCTTGGTTCAAAAGCTGCCGATATTCTGTTCCTATAAAATTGAGATTTCAATGCCTGTGTTGTCAAGTTTGAAAATGTATTTCTCCACAGTGCTTATGGGTACAGAAATGAATAAGGAATTGCTTTAGGTTGCTCATTCTGAATATGTAAATACTTTAGTGTGAATGATCTGGCACAGGTTTACAACATACTTTACATTTTCTTCATTTTCTGCACACCAGCAAGCACTAAAAATAATGCTGACAAGGGGATTATCAGCTGAAATGAAAGAACAGAAAAAAACAAAACAGTGAATCCTCATAGATTTAGACTTGCAGTTCTCCTATTTGCAAATACATTTGAAATCTTAGATTGGAAATTACAGTTTATGAGAATGGAAGTGGAAGAGGTAACAGGGCAGTAGATCATTTTTTTTCCTCGGGGGGGGGGGGTTCAGCCTTGAGTACCCAGAGAACAATAATTAGCACGCTTGCCACGCTGTGACAAATTGTGGTGTGTATATATATATATATATATATATATATACAGTAAATACATTGCCCCCAGCTGGCACATGTTAGTGAAGTAAATAGTAAACATGGCTTCAGTGTCAGCCGGGCCCTGTCTGTCAGCCTCATGGATGAGACAGGTGGTCTTCCCAGTGGCAGTTCGGCTCCCGCAGCCAATAGGCTACACTAGCCTAGCTGCTGTGAAATTGATCATTGCTCTGGGGGGGGGGGGGGTTTGGACCCCCCGGACTCCCCCCCTTATCTACGCCCCTGAGAGGTAACTATGGGGGAATTGAGTGCCATTGAACACTGGCCTTTTTTTTTCTTTTTTGTCGGCATATTTTGGATCTGCCATTATATTTGCTGTTTATTTTGGAGGAAGTTAAAGCAAAATTCTGATATAATTTAGAAAAAGGAAATGTGTTACAAATAAGTGTTATTTATAATCTGACATCTAATTATATGCATACATTGCTTGTGTGAATGTTTGGGCTGTTCTAAATAAAACCTGGATCTATAAGGAGAGAAGCAGTTAATTCTGTACGCAGCATAATAACAACACACACAAATATTTCCCCACTTCTTCCAAAAGAAAAATAGTTTAATTAGGCACAGTGTAAAGAAACAAATATAAACGAGCAATAAAGAGGATGAATAAAGGTCATTGGATATATTGAAATGAATTTCTTTGAAACATTAAGCTAAATTATTAATTGAACGATATATTTAACAAGTTGGAATAATTTGGAGGTGCTTAGGGTAGTTGTTTTTTTGAAGGGTTCAACTTTTTATCTTGTTGCCTGATTAGCTTATACGACAGCAGGCACTTTAATTGTTGCCATGGCCTATGGTATGGGAAAAAAAACAAGTTTGATAAGCTAACATTGTTTTGCTTACCATTTTTTGCAAAAAAAAAATATTTATTATATTTATTATTCCGCTGCTTTTCCCCTCACATTGAATGTGCATAGTTTAGACCACAGAATACATGGTGTCTGAGTAAACTCTGAGAAAAAGGTTAAAAAAATAAAAGAAAACAAGAAAATACATTTAAAAAAACTACAAATGTTGAAAAAAAGGGGAAATGCAATGGACCACTCTGTTTTCTTGCCGTTACTACTTTATGTTTTTGTGAGCATGCAGAAGCTTAGAATTATAGGCATTGAGCAGGTCAAACACTGATCATCAATGTTTCCAGTTTGGCAATGAAAGGATATACAGTATTTACAAAACGGGTTTCCTAAAAACTAGCATAATTAAGGATAAATTATACAAATGCTGTGGTTCCTTTTTTAACCACTTCAGCCCTGGAAGGTTTTACCCCCTTAATGACCAGGCCATTTTTTTTCGGTATCACACTGCGTTACTTTAACTGACAATTGCGCACACATGGGACACTGTACTCAAGTAAAATGTATGTCCTTTTTTCCCACAAATAGAGCTTTCGTGTGGTGGTATTTTATCACGTCTGTGATTTTTATTTTTTACGCTATTAAAAAACAAAAACCCACAGTTTTGAAAAAATATATATATTTATATTTTACTTAATGACTTAATTAATAAAACACACCCAATAAAATTTTTTTTAAAAATCAAATGTATTCATCAATTAAGGCCAATTTGTATTCTGCTACATATTTTTGATAAAAAAAAATCCCAATAAGTGTATATTGATTGGTTTGCACAAAAGTTAAAGCGTTTACAAACTATGGGATAGATTTATTTATTTTTTTTATTATTTTTTTTTTTAACTAGTAATGGCCAAAAATCCACAATTTTTAACAGGACTGCGATATTGCGGCGGACAAATCTGACATTAAGTGACACTTTTTGGGGACCAATACAGTGATTATTGCTAAAAAAAAAAAATGCATTATCACTGTATAACTTACACTGTCAGGAAAAGGGCAACATCAGGGGTGATCAAGGGGTTAAGTGTGCTCCTAGGGAGTGCTTTCTAACTGTGTGTGGGGGTTGGCCTAACTGGAGGAAGACAGAGATCCGTGTTTGCAGAAACACAAGATCTCTATCTTCCTCTGTGACAGAACGGCGGTCAGTTCTGCCTCTCCTTTGAACAATCAGCAGGTTCCGGTGCACATCGTGGTCCCCAGACCCGCTGATTGGCACCCGCTGTGTCCAATCACAGTGGAAGGGGGTCTGGGTCGGCGCACGCATGCAGGTACATTGGTTCGCACAGGAGGGCCGCCCTGCCACAGTATATCTGCGTGGGGCGGTCCTCAAGTTTATAATCTGAGCTACATGCACACGCATTGGGGTTAAAGTGATATTAAAGCTTGTTTTTAAAAAAAATAGAAAAAACCGACATGGTATACTTACCTGCTCTGTCCAGTGGTTTTGCACAGATCAGCAAGATCCTCTTCTTTTTGGGTCCTCGCTGGTGCTCCTGGCTCCTCCCCCTCCAGTATTACCCCCAGAAAGCCTCTTTCCCTGGGGGGGCACCGCTGCGTGCTCGCTCCTAAGCCGTGGTTCTATGCATCCACAAGGCACATAAAGCCCCGGTTTGGCCACGCCCCCCCACTCTCTCCTTATTGCCTCACTGGCTGGGATTGACAGCAGTGGGAGCCAATGGGTGTCTGCTGATGTCTCAGCCAATGAGGAAAGGGGGTTCAGGGACAGCCGAGTCTCTTGTACACATCGCTGGATCAAGAGGGGCTCAGGTGAGTATTGGGGGGCTGGGGGGGAGCAGCATACAGAAGGTTTTTTGCCTTCAAACATAGAATGCATGAAGGTAGAAAACCTTTAGCCTTTAGAACCATTTTAATTTACTAACGGCAAATAGGCTGTTCACTTTGTAAGGGAATTCCCCCTTAGTATGGTCAAAATTCACTTTGTGAAAACTTAATATTGTGCAAGGGAAAAAAAAAAACAAAAAAACAGTATTTTTGATAGCACATGATTGGGTGATGGTAGTTAGCAGTGCCCCACCTCCTCCAATAAAGTGGTTGTAAGCCTCAGACATGAAATGTGAACAAAGCATTTCCCTCTAAGGTGTGTCTCAATAGAGAGCACTAAGGGTTTGATTTATAAACTTGGAGAGTGCAAAACTGGTACAGCTCTGCATAGGAACCAGTCCAGGTTTTTTTGTTGAAGCTCATTTAAACAAGCTGAAGTTAGAAGCTGACTGGCTACCATGCACAGCTGCACCAGATTCTGCTCTCCAGTTTTAGTAAGTGAACCACTAAGTGCTATTTCTGTTTGCTGTACTGTTCCCCTTACTATCAGCATGAGTCACTTCTGAAAAGTTTTATGACACCAAGAGAAAAAAGGTGACAGGCTTTGTTCCTGTGTACTGTGTGAGGGGGGGGGGGGGTGTTCCTTCCCTCTAATCAGCTGTCAGACCTTCCTCACCAAGCTCTACAGTATGTCATTTCAGCCCCTACCCCCTGTTTTCGACAGCTCGGACAAGCTTTATAACTTCTGGTCTTTGAATGGATGTAGTGAAGAGAAGACTTCAGATAGACAGGTACAACTTATATAAGAGGATTTGTTTCATCTCTGTGTATCACACGAGACCAGGCACCTCATTGGGTATATGTAAGGGTTTACATCCACTTTAAAGGAGAAGTATAGCCAAACCTATTTTGGCTGTACCTCTCCGATGGATCATAGGAGTGCAGTTAGTTAAAGCCCACTGTCGGATGACATCACAGCAGTGGCGGCCCGTCCATTTGGGGCGCAGGGGCGCCGCCACCCCTATCCATGCATCCGGTCCACTAATCTACGTGCAGGGTGCTGAACGCATGGATTCCAATGTTTTTTTTTTTTTGAAGCATGTGATTAGAGCCAGAGGCTTTAACAGGCTTCAAAAAAGGGTGGGCTCGGGGAGCAGAGCACTGCACCCTGAGCTCACCCAGTTGTGTGACAATAGAGAATGAATATTAACTATTGCCACACTGATTCTCCTCCTGGCCAATCAGGAAGCAGGTCCTGAGACCTGTTTCCTGATTAGCAGAAAGGGGAAGCCATGCTATGGGTCAAGGAGGAGGAGGGGGGAGGAGATGCAGGGGAAGCCCACCACGGAGGAGACCGCAACGGCCTGCCCAGGGTGAGTGAGCCAGCAACGGGGGGGGGGTTGGAGCTGGTGTGGTCTGGGAGAGGGGGGGGGTGGTGGTGTGGTCCGTCTGCCGCCCCCCCCCCCCCCCCTGGCCCTAAGAGCCGCCAGCCCGCCACTGCATCACAGAGCTGGACCAGGCCATATGGTCGACATCTACCCAGAACCCTGGACCGGCAGCTGGCTCAGCCTCTCAATGTGCCGATGAGAGCCCGAGCCAGCCGCTCCCCTACACTCTACAGCTCAGCGCTCCAGTGGTCTTTTATCACTCTGTTCTTGGTGCAGAGCTGATGGGGGACATTGGATCGATGCTGCATCCGCTTAGGTGAGTATCATTTTTTTTTGTTTTCTAAATACCAACCTTCTCTTTATTTCTAATAGATCTTTATTAGAGTTCTACATGTAGAACAAAAAGTAAGACAGTGTAGCTGCATCATAACAGAGGTTCCATCTGGAGTATAAGTGACTTGGTTAATCAAGCAAAATAGGTAATTATAAACCTGGAAATGAGTAGAGGCAAACATGTTCAATATCCAAACTTCTCTTTTTAATGCTAAGGGAAAATCCCCTTGCACAGTGAACAGCCTATTTGCGTTTAGTCAATCTATTCCAATTTCTCTTTGTACTTCCATACCTGAAAAGATAAGGTTTGATTTAATAAAGACAAATAGGGGGAGATTTACTAAAATGGGTTCTGTCAGAATCTGGTGCAGCTGTGCATGGTAGCCAATCATCTTCTAACTTCAGCTTAATTAATTACACTTTAGCAATAAAACCTGGAAGCTGCTTGAATTCTTTGCAGAGTTGCACCAGATTTTGCACTCTATAGTCTGTTCCCTTTGTAAGGAAATTAGCCCCAGAGGGAAGTGAATGAGGTGAAGATCTATTGGCTTCATCCAATCACATGCAAGAAAAAAATGCAGTTTTTTTTTTCTTGCATATGATTGGGTATTTTTTGCAAAATGAAACTTCACCACATTCACTAGACTCTCAGGCAAATTCCATTGGAAGGTGTATAGCCTATCTGTCTTTGTGAATTAATGCCATAGAGTAAAGTGCATATGGAAAGTATTCACAGCACTTTACTTTTTCCACATGTTGTAATGTTACAGCTTTATTCCAAAAAAGGGTAAGGGTAATTTTTTCCTCAAAATTCCACAAACAATACCCCATAATGACAATGTGCAAGAAGTTTGTTTGAAATCTTTGCAAATTTATTTAAAATAGCAAATGAAAAAAATCACATGTACATAAGTCTTCACAGCCTTTGCCATGATACTCAAAATTGAGCTTAGGTGCATCCTGTTTTTACTGATCATCCTTCAGATGTTCCTACAACTTGACTGGAGACCCCCTGTGGTAAATTCATTTAATTGGACATGATTTGGAAAGGCACACACCTGCCTATGTAAGGTTCCACAGATAACAGTGCACGTCCAAGGAATTGTCTGTAGAATTCTGAGACAGGATTGTATCGAGGCACAGATCTGGGGAAGGATACAAAAAAATGTCTGCAGCATTGAAGGTCCCAAGGGGCACAGTGGCTTTCATCATCCGTAAATGTAAGAAGCTTGGAACCACCAGGACTCTTCCTAGAGCGGGCTGCCCGGCCAAACTGAATGATTGGGGAGAAGGACCTTAGTCAGGGAGGTGACCAAGAACCTGCTGGTCACTCTGACAGAGCTTCAGCATTTCTCTGTGGAGAGAGGAGAACCTTCTAGAGGAACAACCATCTCTACAGCACTCCACAAATAAGGCCTGTAAGGTAGAGTGGCCAGATGGAAGCCACTTCTCAAGGCACATGACAGCCTTCCTGGAGTTTGCCAAAAGGCACCTGAAGGACTCACAGACCATGAGAAACAAAATTCTCAGGTCAGATGAAACAAAGATTGAACTCTTTGGCCTAACTGGCAAGTGTCATGTCTGGAGGAAACCAGACACCACTCATTACCTGGCCAATACCATCCCTTCAATTAAGCATGGTGGTGGCAGTATCATGCTGTGGGGATGTTTTTCAGTGACAGGAACTGGGAGACTAGTCAGGATCGAGGGAAAGATGAATGCAGTAATGTACAGAGACATCCTTGATGAAAACCTGCTCCAGAGCGCTCTGGACCTCAGACTGGGGCAACAGGACAACGACCCTAAACACACAGCCAAGATAACAAAGAAGTGGTTATGGGACAATGAATGTCCTTGAGTGGCCCAGACTTGAACCTGATTTAAAATCTCTGCAGAGATCTAAAAATGTCTCTGCACCAATGCTCCCAATCCAACGTGATGGAGCTTGAGAGGTCCTGCAAAGAAGAATGGGAGAAATTGCCCAAAGATAGATGTGCCAAGCTTGTAGCATAATACTCAAAAAGACTTGAGGCTGTAGTTGGTGCCAAAGGGGCTTCAACAAATTATTGAGCAAAGGCTGTGAATACTTATGTACATGAGATTTTTTTTATTTTTATTTTTAATAAGTTTGCAAATATTTCAAACAAACGTCTTTCACATTGTCATTATGGGGTATTGTTTGTAGACTTTTAAGAAAAATAATGAATTTATTACATTTTGGAATAAGGCTGTAACATAACAAAATGTGAGAAAAGTGAAGCGCTGTAGATACTTTCCAGATGCACTGTATGATAGAGAGGGAGAGACCATGGGCTGGCAGCCTTGTAAGTCCTTTCAAAGCAGTGTCTCTCCTGCACTCAAGTGGTATGCGAGTGGTCTTGTGTGGTCTTTGTACACACCACATATATAAACAACACACTTTGTACACACTTTGTACATAAACAACTTGAGCTGCAATGTAAATTTTCGGAATTTGGGGGCCCTGTCTCCCCTTCCCTCCCCTTCCCAGTTTTTATTTATCATCGTTTTTGCAATTTCCTTATATATATTTTTTTTTCATAGATATGTATAATACATCTACTCCTGATGAAGTAGCGAACTCGGTCCATGAAACGCGTTGAGTCTGTTGATGCTTGTTGATTATATCAAACTACTCTACTACTCCTTGGAATTTTGCTATGTTGGTTTTTATGAATTTGGATTTGGATTTGGGGACCACATACCAGCTCCCTTATTACCTTGGTCATCCAATATTTTATTACATGTTATGTTTTCATATCTGTATGTACCAATAAATGTGTAAATCATTCCCTACCAGCCTTGTCATGTCCCACTCAAAGTCCCAACTTCTTTAACTACTTTACCACCGGAGGATTTTGCTGTCTTACGTCCAGGCCACTTTTTGTGATTCGGCACTGTGCGACTTTAACGGACAATTGTGCGGTCGTGCGATGCCGTACCCAAACAAAATTTACGTCCTTTTTTTCCCACAAACAGAGCTTTCTTTTGGTGGTATTTGATCACCTGTGCGATTTCTACTTTTTGCGCTATAAACAAAAAAGAGCGTAAATTTTGAAAAAATAACAATATTTTTCAAATTTTTTTATATGAAATTCCCCCCCAAAAAAATGGAAAAATCAAAATTTTTTTTAATTTTTGGCCAATTTGTTTTCTGCTACCTATGTTTGGTAAAAAAAAATTACAAAAAGCTTATTTTGGTTGGTTTGCGCGAAAGTTATTGCGTTTACTAACTAACGAGTAATGGCGGCGATCTGCGATTTTTTTGGCGGGACTGCGACATTGCGGCGAACAGATCGGACCCTTGACTGACATTTTTGACACTTCTGGGGTTACCAGTGACATTACTACAGTAATCAGTGCTATAAATATGCACTGTTACTACAAAATGACACTGGCAGGGAAGGGGTTAATTTTATTGGAGAGGGAGGGGTTAATGTATGCCTGGTGCTTACTAACATGTGTGGGGGGGAGGTGACTGAGTGACACAAGGACAGATCGCATGTTCAGCTACGCTCCTCCCCTGCCCCGACTCGAGCTGTGAATGAATACAGCGGGAGCGAGCATCCGGCGGCGCGCGAGCATCCGGCGGCGCGCGAGCGCCGCCCACAGGGGGAGGAGTCCAGCGACGTAGGTCTACTTTGCTGGACGATAACTAACCACTTTGCCGCAGTAGAGCTTGAGTGAGCGGTCGGCAAGTGGTTAATTTTCCACTGAACAGGGATGGAGGCGCATGGCATGTCCCACCGTGAGCCTCATTTAAAGTCCCACACCTCCCCCTTCTATTTTTGTACACACCACCTAAGGTCTTGGTGCCCCCTCAGGACCAAGGGTATCCAAATACAATGAAAAACAACAACAAAAAAAACTTACTTGTAAGAAAAGCTTTTGTTTTCTGGAGTTACATATTTTCTTAGAAAGAGACTTGGACTGTGTAGCTGGGCTAGACAGAGTAAGGTTTATATTTGGAGTATGCTCTTCTTTTTAGCTAAGTTGCTTGAAGCTACAAAAAGCTGCCTATGTTTATTTACAGCTAAAAATTGCAATAAAGCTAATTCACCTTTGAAAAATATGGCAAAGAAGCTGAATGCGGCCCCCAGGGTTGTTTACCCCAAGAGGCGAAAAAAAAAAAGCAAAGTCTACAGGTATATCATATGAACCTTTGATGAGGACGTTGAGAGTTCTGAAAGGTGCTTGTGTACTTCGAAAATCCATTTATACTTTATGTTCTCCCTTTAGAAATGAAAGCCTAGTTCATGGCATAGTAAAATCAGAAAGGTTCCCTAATGAAATGATCTGCCAGGACAGGCTAGTCCTGCATATCCTTGCCAAGGTGCTCATTACAGCTCATAAAATACATCTCGCGCTCATCTCCGTTGCCCAAGTATATTTTTTTTTATTTGAAATATTTGGTCAAAATATATTGCTTTGTTCCTTTCTGTGAATCACTTTTTGAATTAAACCAAAATGAAAGTTTGTCAACTTGAAATATAAATGGAGACTCAAAATGAAATATTTAAAGCTGGAGAAGAGCGCAGTATTTAAACTGCAGGCTAAAACGTGTTTAACTGCAGGCACAGCAAACTGAAAATGAGAATATTCAAGGCAAGAAATAATTGAGATCAACAGATTAACAAGGAATGTTAAATATTTCATTCATCCATAAAACATTTTGTTCTGGTCTGTAATGGTTAGAAAGTGAACACGCTTAGCAATTTATTTCTTCAAACTATTTCTTTTATCATTTTATTTACTATTTCTATTATGCATGTTTAGCTGGACTATTGTCCTCTACAGGTCAAGGGCAGCCCACAAAACTGGCAATTGGACTGCAGCAGTAGCAAAAATAATACATGGAATAAGTCATATTCCCTTCTTTTGCTTCCCCTTGGAATAAAGTCATGTGATCCCTATTAACAACATCTTCCAATTCACTGACACTATGGCTGCTCTTTACCCCCCCCCCCCCATCCTAATTTCATAATGAAGGGGTTGGCTTATCCAAAAGCCCCTTTACTGGCCCTCTTAAGCCACTGGTCACAACTTAGTCAAAGGCCGTGTAGTGCATTGTAGGGTAAAATTTCCCAAACCTAATTTCTGTTTATTACATCATCATACATATGGAAAAAGGAGAGAACACATGCCTTTCCCGAGGTGGAACAATATAAAAAAATTGCATAAAATGTTATCCAGTGATATAAAAGAGTCCATATATGAAAAATGTCCACCAATTGTAAAATAATAATACTTAAGGATATGTCCAAAAAAAGTTCATCCAAGCAAATACAATCCTATGGAGGGGGAGACTATAAAAAAAAATTGGGATTTTTAGGTGCCCAAAAAGTAATAAATCAATATAGCAAGGACATATAAAATCACATAATATTTTTACAAAACGGTAAAAAAAAACAGCAGGAGTTTAGGCTCCATGCAGGAATACCAAATACTAAACAAATCTCCATTATAACCATCTGTGCTTGAATGGATGGTGAAATGTGTATGGATTAACATGTTTCGCCCAGAATAAGGGCTTCTTCAGGATCCACCTTGTAGTATGTACAGATCTTATAACTGGTGAATAATACAGAAAGTAGATTAATAATAAAATTACATACATCATAAACATATCATAAAATTCTCATGTATAAGTATATCAAAAACAATTAAGTTATAACCACAAATTATCACTTCATAGGAAGAAAAAATAAAAAAGAAGGTGGTATGAGGGACCGAGAGTCGGTGGGGGATAAAGCAAGGCCTGCATATTTGGGGAACACATAGAAGGAGAGGGAGAGAGCAAGGAAACTGGACATAAATCTCCTCAAATAATAAACAATTTTATTAGGTGCAAAGAATACAAGGGGCCACTCACATGGAGTAAAGTAAAACAAGCTCATCAGGAAAAGAAGTCCGGGATGTCCATGATGTGGACTGACTGGGTCCACTGCTGCATGGAGGAGACCAGGCAGAAGTCCTCAGTTGGAAAGTCGAGCAGAGGGAATGAAGCTGAACAGCGGTGTGTACAGCAACACGTGTAGATGACGTCATGGGACGCAGAGGGAGGTCGCGGCACGTTTCTGAGTCTGGGCGATGCTGGCCTTGAGCATGCATACTCCTTCCTTAGGCCAGAAGATGGAGTGTGCATGCCCAGGACAGTCATCGAGCAGACTCAGAAATGCGTCACAATCTCCCCCACTTCGGTGACATCATCTGCACGCCATGGTCCAGCTCAATCCCATCTGCTCGACTTTCCATCTGAGGACTTCTCCTGGCCTCCTCCATGCAGCAGCAGACCCTGGCTGTCCACATCGTAGACATCCAGTGCTGACATCCAGGACTCCCCTTTCTGATGAGCTTCTTTTACTTCACTCCATGTGGGTTTCCTCTTGTATTTTATTGCACCTAATAAACCTATAAACTGTCTGCAGAGGTGCTTTTTCTTCTCTCTCCTGGCTGTCATTTAGGCTTGCTTCTGCGAAAAAGCCTGCCCTAGTGCTTGGACACCATGTCTCAGAATCCCCCCATTCTTGCTGGACCACTTTTTATACAGGACTGCCGCTCCCTCCACACAGGGTCTGGTTAACTGTTGGTTACCTGTTGGTGCCTTCTATCCTTGTCCCCCCTCCCCCTGTCAAAATAGGTTACCGTAAATAATGCGGCACATCAGACTGAGGACATCTAGTGGCAGAAAACAAGTTCTGAGGCATACAGCTTCAGATTGAAGTTGAATATTGCAGCAAAACCTGCTATTTTTTCATATTTTATTGGTGTATTTATTTTCATCCTGTTATTTTTGGCTAGAGGGATTCTTTTTGGACCCAGCTTTTCTACCTTTTTTGAATTTCACTCAGCAAAAAAGAATCACCCTTTAGTTCATCCTGCTGCAGGCCATCCATAATAGTTTTAGCCTTGTGTATTCTAGAAACCACTCCAATCATTTTTTTTTTCTTCTTTTGTAAGAATAATACCGGAATAAAAGTAAAAATACATTTGAAATTCACTACACGCCAATCCAAATAAATGACACCCTATGAATGGAATACATTTTAGGGTCCTAGGGTTATTCATACATAACCATCCCTTAGATTCATGTCTTATTAGGTTCGGTTGGGTATTCAACCTTTTAGAAATTCAGAGCAACAACAGAATAAAATCTTTCCTGGCAGAAAATGTAGCGCGGTGACACCAGAGCCCCACCGTGGAAAAAATAAAAAAATAAATAAAAAGTTTGCAACTTCTGGCTTTGACCGAATGTTCTTATTTGTAAAGAATTGGAAAGAAGGTATCACCTTGCAGCATATCCTTCTCTAGGACATCAACAAATACATTGGTGATCTTTTATTCCAGGCACCATCCTTATGCCAATTATGCTTCAAAAGCGTATAAAAGAAACAAAAGAAAAATGACTTTTGAAATGCCTCACACATCCATCCGAGGCAAGTAGAGAAGTTTGTAATTAGAAGAAAAGGAAGCTATAGAAGATAACAGGAGTCAGGAAAATCTTAACAATACTATCTCAGCCACTGCAGTTTTTTTTGTCTCCGCCGTAGCATGTATCTCGATGCTTTCCTGAAATAGAAAACGGAATAAAATAATTCCACGTGTCTTCATTGGCAAGACAATGATGCCGATTGACATGCATTTTAATGATGAAACTCATCACTATCACAAAAGGTGATAATGAAAAAAACGTATAGGCAAATGAGGACTTATTGTAGCGTTTAACGTACAGTTATTAAGTATATTTCCGTCTGACAGCTGTCATAATGAATCGTAGAAAAGGAAAATTGAAGAGATAAAGGATTATACTTAAGGTGTCCTTGAAAATGTTTATCATAGGCTGGCTTTATCGGAGCGTCTCTTTTATGAATGTCAATCCAGTAAAGAAGAACAAATTCATCCCTTTTACAATAGACTTTTATTAAACTAGCTTCGATTACAAGGGAGCCCGGTGAGAATAAATATCACCAGAGAGCTAACATAAAATCAGTTTGCGTGCACCGGGGCTTCCATTATTAATTGTCAGTTGTATTGCGGGATGTTTTCTCTTTTCAATGTCTGAGAGCGCGCTTCGAATCAAGAGAAAAGGTGGGTTGCTGGGTGGAATGGTACCATGTACAATGACTATAGGTTGTTTGAGACTCAAAAAACTTTGAATAATACATTGAGAATTCATGGATTTATTGGGCTACTTGTGTCCACCAAAGTTGAACTCTAGATAAATATATTTGAATATATTTGAAAAATTTGAATAATACATTGGGAATTCATTGATTTATTGGGCTACTCGTGTCCTCCAAAGTTGAACTCTAGATAAATATAAAAAAAAACTATTTAAATCATTTAAATAGTTATGTATAAAAAAAATACCATTTAATTCAGTTTTTCAGTTTCAAATTAACAGAAAAGTTGGGTTGAAAAAAAAATAAGAATAATACATTGGGAATTCATTGATTTTTTGGGCTACTTGTGTCCTCCAAAGTTGAACTCTAGATAAATATAAAAAACCTTTTTAATTCTTTTAAACAGTTATGTAAAAAAAAAAAAAAACTATTTTATTCAGTTAAATAATTATGTAGAATTACAATATTAATATTAATTGTCAGTTGTTTTGATGGATGTTATCTCATTTCAACGTCTGAGAGCACGCATCGAATCAAGAGAAAAGGTGGGTTGCTGGGTGGAATGGCACCATGTACAATGACTATAGGTTGTTTGAAACTCAAAAAAAATTAGAATAATACATTGGGAAATCGTGGATTTATTGGGCTAATCGTGTCCACCAAAGTTGAACTCTAGATATATATTTTAAAAAAAACGTATGTATAAAAAATACCATTTAATTCAGTTTTTCAGTTTCAAATTAAGAGAAGGTGGGTTGCTGGGTGGAATGGCGCCAGGTACAATGACTATTTGTTTTTTGAAAATCAAAAGAAATTAGAATAATACATTGGGAATTCATTGATTTTTTGGGCTACTTGTGTCCTCCAAAGTTGAACTCTAGATAAATATAAAAAAACTTTTTAATTCTTTTAAACAGTTATGTAGAATTACCTTAATAACATAAATTGTCATTTTTTTTTTTTTGCGGGATGTTATTTCCTTTCAACGTCTGAGAGTGAGCTTCAAATCAAGAGAAAAGGTGGGTTGCTGGATGGAATGGCGCCATGTACAATGACTATTTGTTGTTTGAAACTCAAAGATATTAGAATAATACCTTGAGAATTCATTGATTTATTGGGCTACTTGTGTCCACCAAAGTTGAACTCTAGACAAACATAAAAAAAAAACATTTAATTCATTTAAATAGTTATGTATAAAAAATACCATTTAATTCAGTTTTTCAGTTTCAAATTAAGAGAAAAGGTGGGTTGCTGGGTGGAATGGCACCATGTACAATAACTATTTGTTGTTTGAAAATCGAAAAAAATTAGAATAATACATTGGTAATTAATCTATTTATTGAGCTACTTGAGTACACCAAAGTTGAACTGTAGGTAAATATAAAAAAAAAACATATTTAATTCAGTTAAATAGTTATGTAAAAAAAAATGCCATTTTATTCAGTTAAATAGTTATGTAGAACTACAATATTAATATTCATTGTCACTTGTTTTGCGGGATGTTATCTCTTTTCAACCTTTGAGAACACGCTTCGAATCAAGAGAAAAGGTTGGATGGCACCATGTACAATGACTATTTGTTGTTTGAAACTTAAAAAAAATAAGAATAATACATTGGGAATTCATTGATTTTTTGGGCTACTTGTGTCCTCCAAAGTTGAACTCTAGATAAATATAAAAAACCTTTTTAATTATTTTAAACAGTCATGTAAAAAAAAAAAAATGCCATTTTATTCAGTTAAGTAATTATGTAGAATTACAATATTAATATTAATTGTCAGTTGTTTTGCGGGATGTTATCTAATTTCAAAGTCTGAGAGTGCGCATCGAATCAAGAGAAAGGTGGGTTGCTGGGTGGAATGACACCATGTACAATGACTATAGGTTGTTTGAAACTCAAAAAAATTTGAATAATACATTGGGAATTCAAGGATTTATTGGGCTACTCGTGTCCACCAAAGTTGAACTCTAGATAAATATTAAAAAAAAAAAAACGATTTAATTAATTTATATAGTTATGTATAAAAAATACCATTTAATTCAGTTTTTCAGTTTCAAATTAAGAGAAAAGGTGGGTTGCTGCGTGGAATGGCGCCAGGTACAATGACTATTTGTTTTTTGAAAATGAAAAGAAATTAGAATAATACATTGGTAATGAATCTATTTATTGAGCTACTTGTGTACACCGAAGCTGAACGGTAGGTAAATATAAAAGGACATTAAATTAAATTCAGTTAATTAGTTATGTACAATTACGATATTAATATTTTCAGTTGTTTTGCGGGATGTTATCTCTTTTCAACATCTGAGAGCACACTTCGAATCAAGAGAAAAGGTGAGTTGCTGGGTGAAATGGCACCATGTACAATGACTATTTGTTGTTTTAAATTCTAAGGAATTAGAATAATACATTGGGAATTCATTGATTTATTTGGCTACTTGTGTCCACCAAAGTTGAACTCTAGATAAATATAAAATATTTAATTCAGTTAAATAGTTATGTAGAATTACCTTAATAATATAAATTGCAATTTTTTTGCGGGATGTTATTTCCTTTCAACGTCTGAGAGCGAGCTTCAAATCAAGAGAAAAGGTGGGTTGCTGGGTGGAATGGCACCATGGACAATGACTATTTGTTGTTTGAAAATCAAAAAAATTAGAATAATACATTGGTAATGAATCTATTTATTGAGCTACTTGAGTACACCAAAGTTGAACAGTAGGTAAATATAAAAAAAATCTATTTAATTCATTTAAACAGTTATGTAGAAAAAAAAATACCATTTAATTCAGTTAAATAGTTATGTAAAATTACAATATTAATATTTCCAGTTGTTTTGTGGAATGTTATCTCTCTTCAACCTCTGAGGGCGAGCTTCGAATCAAGAGAAAAGGTGGGTTGCTGGGTGGAATGGCACCATGTACAATGACTATTTGTTGTTTGAAACTCCAAAAAATTAGAATAATACATTGGGAATTCATTGATGTATTGGGCTACTTGTGTCCACCAAAGTTGAACTCTGGATAAGTATAAAAAAAAATACTATTTATTTCAGTTAAACAGTTATGTTGTGCGTTATACATTTGAGAATAATTCCCGAACGATAATTATAACGAGTTCTTTTTAATCGATTAATTTCTTTTTAACAGCATATACCAATCATAGGGAATGCGGACTAAATAGGGAATATATATATATATATATATATATATATATATATATATATATATATATATATATATATATATATATATATATATATATATATATATATTTATTCACATGACATGTATTCACAATAAATAGTTAGATATGGGTGACACAAAAATATAATCTCACATAAAATACAAACTTTAATTATAACCCTAGTTAAATTGGTTTTGCTCAGCAATGTAAATCAAATGATTGGATTACTTTTTCCCCAGAAGGAGTAAAAACCATATATCAAGAAATATATATCAGACAAAAATGTCTGTGATTTGCGTAGCCAACAAGTATTCCTCTGCAGTTGGAGTGAGAGTAGACTATGCAAAACATGAGACTAATTCACTAATATAGCGCTTATCCAAGAATAAAAAAATGTATAAAAACAAAAATAAAATTAGGGAAAAATCCACAATGGTTGTTACCACTGGGAAGGTAATCTGAATATCCTGAGCATACAATATTTATAGCATACACAGAATCAAAAATCAGTGCAATCAATAAGACATAATTATCATTCCAAAATGGCTGCTGGCTCACAATGGTCATTACCAGAGTCCTAAGATGGCTGCCTTTTCCAAAATGATGACTGGTTAAGGAGGAGCTTGTGTCAGGCGTCAAGCGGACAGGCGGTCCGCTCTCATCCGATCCCCCATAGAGAGCATCGGGAGCTGTGACACCTCCCTCTCCGCACTGCAAGCGGAGACGGGGCTGTCATCCGCCGGCTCAGTGGGGATCGGCGGATCGATCCCCGCTGAGCAGCACGGATCCGCCTACGGAGGTGGACCGTGTGAAAGAGCCCTAAATGAAATAATAAAAAATATTGACTATTATATATTAGAAGAGCAGCAACTCAACTGTGAGATAGACACAAGTAATAAACAATATAAAAAAAACAGAGCTGCCCTATACTGATACTGAATAAAGAATATCCATAAACAGTGAACCATTAAAGGATTGTAAAAATGGGGATATTGCTGCGCTAAAATGTAAAGATAAAAACATACATGAATAAAAAGTCAACAGACCAAATGAAAGCAGCCAGCACCTGATCTAGAATCAGAAATACCAGATCTAAATAGCAATATAGAATGGGATTGGTGCAGCGCTAACACAATTGAATCCACAGTCCATACAAATGTTCAAATGGATCAAATACAAAAGTGAAGTAAACAAAAGTTCATCAGAGAGTGCTCCAATAAAGAAGGGAAACTGTCCACCACTTCAAACTTGGAAAAAGCCCCGAGTGCAGGAACCGCCACCAAGATAATAAATGGCCTCTTACCAAATTGCAATGACCCCCATTACAAGGATCAAAGACAGCCTGTGTGATCAAATCAGTGTCCAGATCGACATGTATCGATTCCCAGTGTTCCCTCAGCAGCTCCGACCGGAACAAGTGAACATAAGGAAAAGAGGGACAACTCCAATAGTGAAGTACGTTCACAGGTTTATTCAGTAAAAGCAGAGTGGCAACTCACGTTTGCATGAAGAAATCACAGCATGTCTCGGAGCTATACTCTCAGAACCTTTGTTTCCAACCAATAAAATGGCTGCCGTGTCTCCTTGCTGGCCTCAGCACGACGAACCGCAGGCTCCTCCTCCATCAATCCATTAAAGGATTGTGCAGTGAAAACAGTGAAACTTGTAAAAGAATAAGAATAAAGAATAAAGAAAGTCCTTCCACAACGGTGATATGATACCAGTGCAAAAATATATCCAACAGAGTAAAGTTAAAAAATATTTTTGAAAGATCTTCTATGTGGTAATAGCACCTTCTACCACTGAGAGTGTGATAACACCTCACCGATAGCAAAAATGCCTGCTTACCAGATTGCATGGACCTCTTACAAGGAAAGGTTAGTAGCGCTTTCGGCTTAAACCCAGCCTGGGCCTTTTGTTTCTCCAAGGAAAATGGAAAGTTAAGAGGCTTCCACCACACACAAGATGATCACAACACGAAAACAGCAGACGAATAGATGCTGTCACGGATATGGTCTCCCTTGGAACTCATGCAGCATATGGTCCGACCTCAAATACAGTGACACTCCCTCACAACATTTTCTGTTTGTTCAATGCCAACAAGTTCTCCAGCAGAAGATTCCTGAGATTCAGGACAATGATGAGAGCTCTCAGAGAGGGGCAATCCTTAAATGATTGTACTTCTGCTTGTTCTATGCCAAAACGGAGAGCTCCCACAATGGACATCCAGCCTTCCTCCTTATAGAGTTTTAATATATGTCATCCTAAATAGAGAGAAACATCCATCCATCTGGGAGAGATCCAAAGTGTTTTATGACCTCCTGTGTTATCAGGTTCTGGTAAGAAATTTGGTGTGCTGGTGGCTGGAGCACTGGAGTTGGTCAAAGTGATTTGACCACTTCTGGACCAGAAGGATTTGCCCCCTTAATGACCAGGCCCTTTTGTTGCGATTCGGCACAGCGCTAATTTAACGGAAAATTGCGCGGTCCTGTGGAGCTGTACCGAAAAAAAAAATTGATGTCATTTTTTCCCCACAAATAAAGATTTCTTTTGGTTGTATTTGATCACCTGTGCAATTTTTATTTTTTGTGCTATAAACATAAAAAGAGTGACAATTCTGAAATTAAAAACTATATTTTTCAAAATCTGCTCTATAACATTCCCAAAAAGAAAAAAAAAAGTTAAAAATCGAATTTTTTCATCATTTTAGGCCAATTTGTATTCTGCTACATATTTTTGGTAAAAAATATCCCAATAGGTGTATTTTGATTGGTTTGCCCAAAAGTTATCCCATCTACAAACTAGGGGAAAGATTTATTTCATTTTTATTTATTTTTTTACTAGTAATGGCTGTGATCCGCAATTTTTTTGGGACTGCGCCATTGCGACGGACAGATCGGACCCCTAAATGACATTTTTGACACTTTTTGGGGGGCCATTGACATTACTACAGTAATCAGTGCTACAAATATGCACTTACTGTAATAATGACACTGGCAGGGAAGGGGTTAACCCAGGGGTGATCAAAGGGTTAAGTGTGAGCCTAGGGGAATGTTTTCTAACTGTATGGGGGAGGGACTTGGGAAATGATCATAGAGACCTGTGATCATAAATAGGAGGATCACAGGGGCTCTATGATCATTCCAGAGAGAAGAACGGTCAGCTGTGTTTACAACAACTGCCTGTCCTTCTCTCTCAGTGGGGAGTGATCAGCATCCCCACTGCCAGTGGGGGGCGCTTTCCCCCAGGACTGCTCCCACCAACTGACGTATGGGTATATCTGTGGCGGGCGGTCGGCAAGTGGTTAAAGTTGGAGCTCCACAAGTGGATTCAATTTTTAAGATTATTTTGGGACTTTCATTATGGACACACTTTGCTTTTCACACTTGAATTTGTTGCAGTGTTGATAATTTATACAGAAAAGGGACAGTGGTCATGGTTTGGTGGTATTGTTGTTTATTTTTTTTTTTGGAGAGATATTTGTTCTATTCTTTTCATATACATGAGATCTTTGTATTTTAATAGAAGTCTACATTTACAGATATCATTTTTAAATCAAGCTCCTGATGAGTGGACAGAGATCCACGAAACGCGTAGTGCCCATAGATATGAAGACATACTATTTGGGGATTGACTATGTGTCATTTATGATTTATATATTTTTTTGTTTGTTTCAATCTTTTTTTTGCTTCAATATTTTTATTAGAAAGGTTTGTGCAATGAGGTACAATAATGCCTAAACATAGGCAACAGTAATTTAAACTGAAAGTACAGCAAAGTCAATGAATGCAAAATCTAGTTGCCATGCAGAACATAATAATACAATGAAGGGTGTAAGGGCCAGCAAAATAAAACTCAGACACCAAAAATAGCAATATACTTCAGCTAAGTGCCGGTTCACACAGGCGCGACCCGACTTGCGGGGGCGACCTGTGAAGTCGCGGTGCGCAGCTCGCACCGCGACCTTGGAGCGGCCGGCACAGACTTCATATCATTGAAGTCAATGCAGGTCGCTCCTGGTCGCCCCAAGGAAGCTCAGGACCCTTTTTCTAAGTCGGAGCGACGTGTGTCGCTCCTATTAGAACGGGTCCTGTGCTACTCTATGGCAGGCGACCCACGGCGACTTGTCAGGCGACCAGGTCGCCTGACAAGTCGCCCCAGTGTGAACGGGGTCTAATAGTATGATATATATTTTTTACGATATATTTATTTACTATTATAATATGAATTGTATCAATACATGGAATTTATTTATTTTAAGTCAAATTCTCTATTTATATATGTCTGTATCTTATCTGGATTTTTTTTTATATAAATTGTGTTAATCATGAAACATCTAATAAATTATTATTCTGTGACTTTATATAATCCTGTCATTTAGTAAGTGACCCACCTCATTTAAAGTCCCATGACCACTGTTCCTTTTCTGTATGTGTAATTAGGGATGGAGGCTTGTCACCGTGTATACCTCAGATCATATCATTTTTTTTCTTTCTGTTGATAATTTATATTTAACAGCACAATACATTTTTTTTATGCAATGTGTTTTGGATTCCACAGTATCTTTATATCAGTGCTGCTGTTATCTCAGAAATGCTGATTTGAATTAGCACTGAGCACAGTTTTTTTATTATGTATAAAAAAAATCCCATTTAATTCAGCTATACAGCTATGTGTAAAGAAATGCCATTTAATTCAGTTAAATAGTTATGTATAAAAATGCCATTTAATTTAGTTAAATAGTTTCATATAAAAATACCATTTATTTCCTTTAAATAGTTACATGCAAAAAATATTATCGAATTCAATTAAAGCATAAGATTCAATTAAACAGCTAAATACTGTACATAGATGAAATACATATAAGGGAGATGTTTTATCTGTCAAATCATTTCTGTCCATCCAGTCCAGAGATTTCCAGCTCAACGACAATGTGATGTGATGACAATTGTTTAACGTTATGAGCTGAAGAAATAGATATTCCCTCTTTGTCCTCAGCCCACTGATTAGACACTGAAAGAGCAGCTGCAGACTGAAGATATCAACCTTCTTCTCACTATGCTCTCTCCTCCTATCAGCAAGTTTCTTGGCAGTATGTTTGCATGCAGGACATCTGATTGGCTTCCCATTATGCCTTTTCCTTCTCCCAGTCTGCGCTGTTGTACAGACGATTTAAAGAGTCTGATTTAAAAATAGATTTAAAATATAACTGAGGGCAGGTTTGCTGACCAAGCTGTATCACCTACCTTCTCTAGAGAAAAATGATACCACCTACCTTGTTATGCTGTCTGGATGTGAAGATGGGATCCCAAGATTGACAGAGCACATTTACTAATCTTATGGTAGATACATCCCTTTTCATATGTGCATTGCAACATGCATGCTAATACAATGTTAAGTATAACGAGGGATGAAGAACCTGGCAATGGCTTATGGGATATAGACATTTACTAAGGCTGGGTTTCACCACAGTACTACCTGCTACCAACAAATCTTGTCTCCCCTCCTCTTCCACTACAACCATCTTTCTGCAGGCTACCATTCCTCCTGATACCCTCAAACTCAAGGGTTTGGACAAGGCTCAAACTGCCATCGATTTGACCTCAGGGTACACCCATAGTCCTCATGTGTCCCTTGGGCAACTAACATCCTTTGATCACCTGTGCGGTTTTTAGATTTTGCACTATAAATAAAAAAAGAGCGACAATTTTGAAAAAAACACCATATTTTTTACTTTCTGCTATAAAACATTCCCAATAAAAACATTTAAAAAAATCTATTTTTTTTTTTATTATCAGTTTAGGGCAATTTGTATTCTGCTACATATTTTTGGTAAAAAAAATCCCAAAAGCATATTTTAATTGCTTTGCACAAAAGTCATAGCGTTTACAAACTATGGGATAGATTTTTAGACTTTTCATTTAATTTTGTTTTGTTTTTATTAGTAATGGCGGCGATCAGCGATTTTTAGCGGGACTGCGACATTGCGGCAGACAGATCGGACCCCTAACTGACATTTTTGACACTTTTTGGGGACCAGTGACATTAATACAGTAATCAGTGCTAAATGTTATGCACTTTTACTGTATAAATGACACTGGCAGGGAAGGGGTTAACACTGGGGTTGATTAAAGGGTTAAATGTATGCCTAACTGTGCTTACTGACTGTAGAGGGGAAGGGCTCTGTGACAGGCACAGAGAGATCGGGTTTCAGCTTAGCTGAGATACATGATCTCTCTCTGCCTGTGTAAACAAAGCAGGCGGGTCTTCTGTCAGTTTCTGAGATGATCGCGGGAGGCCGGCGCTCCTCCCGCTGCCTGACTGCCGCTGTGAATAATCACAGCGGGAGCGCAGTCTCAGTGCCACGCGTGCGCCGCCGAGACCATGTGCACATAATCATGTACATCAGCCGAGCCGCCCTGCTGCAGTAAATCTGCTTGGGGTGGTCAGCAAGTGGTTAAGG
Source organism: Pelophylax lessonae (assembly GCF_965119305.1). Lineage (NCBI taxonomy): Eukaryota > Metazoa > Chordata > Amphibia > Anura > Ranidae > Pelophylax > Pelophylax lessonae. Next base: position 26,105,883 of record NC_138778.1, read on the forward strand.
ACTTGTGGGCAAGCCAGCAGTGGTGAAACACGTCACGGTTGTATTCAGATGGAGACTAGGGATGATCGAACTTTTGAAAAGTTTGGTTCGACCAGAACACCCGAACTTCCCGAAAAGTTCGGCCCGGATTTCAGAACCCCATTGAAATCAATGGGACCCGAACTTCGGTAATCAAAAAACACAATTTTGAAGCCCTAAAACCCAATAAATGCCCCTAAAAAGTGCCTAGAGTTCTGGGTCATGCCCCAGGGACTATTAATCACACAAAAAAAAGTTCTTAAAATTGTCATTTTTGATAGAGAGCCAATTATTGAAAGAATTATTGAAAAAAATTAGATTTCTTTGGATTTAGTGTCTGGGGGGTCTAAAAAGTGTACCTGTGAAGTTTCAGCTCTGTAGCATGTCCAGGACCAGAAAAAAAAAGTTTGTTTGTATTAGAATTGCAGTAGAGCAGGATAGTGGCTCCGCTATTTTCACAACCGGCTTTTTGTTGCAGGCGTTTATTGGGCTTTTTTGTGGACGTGTTTGGAGGCAGGCATGACATCTGAACTTCTGTGTAGGGGTATATACAGTATATACACACACACATGTATGTATATATACACATACACATATATACTGTAGGTGTGAAAGTAGCAGAACCCTATGCCTGCGCTAATGAAATAATTTGCAGGCATAGGGCTCCGCACCTATCACACCTATATGTGTGTATGTGTATAAATACATATATGTGTGTGTGTATACCCCTACACAGAAGTTCAGATGTTATGCCTGCCTCCAAAGACGCTCCAAAAAATGCCCAAAAAAAACGCCTGCAACAACACACCTGGGCGTGTCAGAGTCCCATGCATCTCTGTGTGGAATCGGATGACCGCCGGTCCGCTCTCATCCGATCCGATCCCCTGGACGGATGGAAAATAGGGTTTCCATCTGTCCGGATTTCAAGGACAGGATCGTATGCGGATGGCAGCGGGTGTCAGAGGAGATGTCTCTGCTGACATCCGCTGCCCCATAGGGATGCATGGAGGATCCGATCAGATCCGCCTAAAAAACTGACAGGCGGATCTGATCGGATCGCTCGTGTGAAAGGACCCTTATATCTTCTAAATTTCAGCATTAATTGCGTTTTAAGTAAACTTGCACAGAATTTTACTTGGGCTTGTTTTTGTTTTGTTTTTTTTTTTCTTCCTTTTTGTACCTTTATTTTTCCAATATTTTACTCCTTACCTCCTCTGTTTACTTAATTGGTTTTTACAGTTCTTTGAAACATATCAATTTTTCCTGCGGTCGGAAAGCTGGATATACCAACCAGATCAAATTTTCAACTCCAGCGAGTTTCTCAACACATGAAAGGTTTAAAACTTCAATTCTCCTGCTATACCTCCTATTGATTGCTTAGATGCAAAGTGATTGTGCATATGGGATTTCCTGTAAGCTGTGTCTGACCAGACTGAAGAGAGAGAGAGAGAGAAAAAAAAAAGTTAAATAATTTATTTTGCAGTACACAGTCCCCATAGGAGGTGTTGGCAAAATACATCTGACTTAAAAAATAAAGTTTTTTTTTTTTTTTTAAAGTGCAAACATGTGTCAACATTTTACCGCAAAAGCAACATCTCTTCTAGCCTGTAGTATGTACTTATGTACTCTATAGTATATAAACTGAACAAAATTATAAACGCAACATTTTTGTTTTTACCCTGATTTTTCATGAGCTGAACTCAAAGATCTAAGACTTTCTATGTACACAAAAGGCCTATTTCTCTCAAATATTGTTCTCAAATCTGTCTAAAGTGGGGTACGCACTATAAAGCCTCATACACACGATCTTGTGTCCGTTTTTTGTTGCATGCTAGTCTCATGTTGAAAGTGAAGAGGTTACTTTCATATGAAAATTCCCGTACGACAGACTTCAACTTCAGAAGTGATGTCATGTATTCACGCCCCCTGAAGACATCGTAGTGACGAAACGCGTCGGGAGGAGCTAGCCAAGCGTCACCTGCATCACACCCGGAAGTCAAAGGTCGGCCATGTTTTTGGTTGGTATGTGAGGAATGTTGTCCAGCGTTTTGGCTTACATGTTTACATGCGTATGATGCTTTTAATTTTGGTGAGTGCATGTCCTACCTTTTATTAATAAAGCTATCTAAGAATACTACACTATGGGCTTGTCTCCTTTTGGTGTCTTCCCTTATCTATGAGGTTGATTGCCAATCAGAACACCATAGGAGTAATGGGTGCTTTTTTACACGTGGAATAATTGGAGATTGGAGGAGGTTGCTTCAGACAGTGGATGTCCCCAAGCTACTTGGTGCCCGTGAACGGGGTTTAGCGGTCCCAATTGCTTACAGCTGTATACACCTTTACCCGTCGGTAAGAGTCTGTGTGTGGTAGCTGGGCTGTGTCACTGTGTATGCCTTACCAAGCACCTGGGTGAAGAGTCTAATGATCTACATCCTTGGCCTCACAACCTACAATATTGTTCTACCTTTTATGGACTTTATTGTTTTATACAATTTCTGACTTAATTACTAGCGCTACTCGTATGTGTATTTATGTATTGAATATGTGTTCTTTCATTTCTGAGCATGCCTAGTCTTGCTCTTATGATTTTTTACGGACGAAAACCGTAGTAATTAAACTAAAATCGGACGTTGTGTTGACGTACGATAACAATTTTATAGCCTGCACATCCAGTTTTTGTCATCCAGAAATTCGTAATCGGCTGTCGAAAGCACTATACTAACGATCCGAAAATCTGCAGATCTTTCATCGGATGAATTTTTTCTTCTGATTTTCGTATCGTGTGTATGGGCCTTTTAGTAAATCGGGTGAACTATTGTCCGATTTTACTCGTTGATTTCACAGCAAATCGGAACCAATGAAAGAATTTTCTTATGAAAATTTGTACAAAAATTCTCGTACGACGTGTTGTTTATTGTTTCTGATCATGCGCAGTCCTTCTTTTCTGATTTTTCTTGTACAAAAATCGTATGAAAACGGTAAAAATTAAACGAAGATCGTTCGTTTGTTCCCGTACGAGAAAACGTTTGGAGTTTGTCCCTTTGGGAATTTTCGTACGAAAATTCTGAATCATCTGTAGAAAGGTCTGTACGCACTATACGAAAATTCTTTGGATGAAAATGATTTTCTTCTAGTGTGTAAGAGCCTTAAATCTGTGTTAGGCCCCTTTCACACGGGCGATCCGTCAGTTTTTCAGGCAGACCTGATTGGATGCTTCATGCAGCCCTATGGAGCAGCGGTTGTCAGCAGAGACATCTCCACTGACACCTGCTGCTATCCGATCCGATCCTGTCCGTGAAATCCAAATAGATGGAAACCCTATTTTCCATCCGTCTGGAGATTCGGATCGGATGAGAACATATAGGCGGTCTGTTCTCATTCGATCTCCCCATAGAGAATAGTGAGGATCTGACAGCTTCTTCTCTGCACACAGAGCGGAGACGGAGCTGTCATCCGCCTGCTCAGTGGGGATCGGCGGATCGATCCCCCGCTGAGCAGAACGGACTCCTTTGGGTAGTGCGCCCGAGTGAAAGGGGCCTTAGTGAGCACTTCTCCTCACTTCTGCCGAGATAATCCATCCAGCTTACAAGTGTGGCATATCAAGATGCTGATTTGACAGCATGAATATTGCACAGGTGTGCCTTAGGCTGGCCGCAATAAAAGGCCACTCTAAAATGTGCAGTTTTATCACACAGCACAATGCCACAGATGTCACACGTTTTGAGGGAGCGTGCAATTGGCATGCTGACTGCAGGAATGTCCATCAGAGCTGTTGCCCGTAAATTGAATGTTCATTTCTCTACCATAAGCCGTCTCCAAAGGCGTTTCAGAGGATTTGGCAGTACATCCAACCAACCTCATAACCGCAGACCACGTGTAACCACACCAGCCCAGGAACTCCACATCCAGGATCTTCACCTCCAAGATCGTCTGACAACAGCCCCCCGGACAGCTGCTGCAACAATTGGTTTGCATAACCAAAGAATTTCTGCACAAACTGTCAGAAACCATTTCATGGAAGCTCATCTGCATGCTCCTCATCCTCATTGGGGTCTCGACCCGCCAGCAGTTCTTTGTCATAACCAACTTCAGTGGGCAAATGCTCACATTCAATGGCGTCTGGCACTTTGGAGAGATGTTCTCTTCACAGATGAATCCCGGTTTTCTTAGATCTTTGAGTTCAGCTCATGAAAGATGGGGGCAAAAATAAGAGTTGCGTTGATAATTTTGTTCAGTATAGATCACTTACAAAGTATCAATATCTATACCTATTTTTTTTTCTTTCAAATTTTTGTTTGTTAAAAAAAAACAGAGGGGTTGATTTACTAAAGGCAAATAGGCTGTTCTGAATTTCCCTAGAGCTTAGAGAACGTGGTGACTCTGCTGACTTCCATCATCCAATCATGTGCAAGCAAAAATACACTTTTTTCCCTTGCCTGTGATTGGGTATACTTTGCAAAGTGAAATTTCACTACATTCACTAAGCTATATTCCTTTGCAAAGTGCAACTTCCCTTGCAAAGTCAGCAGCCTATTTGCCTTTAAAGAGGAAGTAAACTCTGCATTCCCTATGGTGCTTTTCATCTATTTTGCTCTACTCACTTGTTTGCAAGCATCACATAGTCCAATTCAGCAACAATTGCCTATTACTTACTTTTTTTTTTTTTCAAATTTGAAAAATGTTGTCTTCCGGGCACTGTTAATGTTAGTTAGTGTTAGTTGACTAAAATGTTTTCGTTGACTAAATAAACACAATTTTAGTTGACTAAAATACAACCAAAACTAAAACAATTCAGATGACTAAAATAAGACTAAAACACAAATTCATCCAGAGCCTGTAATAATAGCACATTAACGTTTAAAAATCTATTGCACCACCGCATAAGCATAAGTAAGGGGCATTTACTAAGCTGTTGAAAGAGAAAAAATTAAGAAAAAGGTTTTTTCTTAATATTTAATGCTGGTAATATATTCAGGTAATATGTGCAGTGACATTACAGCCAATGGAGTTTACAGTTTTTTGGGTTTTTTGTTTTTTTAAGTTGCACTTCTGTTTGTCAAAAAGCAATATTTTTGTTTGTTTATGAAACTTGGTTTTATTTATAAAGATTTTAGATATCACAATGGCTAAGTGCCGGTTCACACTGCCGCGACCACTAAAGTCGCCTCATAAGGTGCGACTTCTAGCGCGACTTTTAGCGCGACTTCAGCGTGACTTCAGCGCGACTTAGCGCGACTTCAGCGTGACTTAGCACGACTTCAGCGCGACTTGTGAATTATTTTACGTGAGACGACTTTGTATGACTTTGATTTTGGCCAATCAGAATATGATGTGTTGTGACCTAATTTCCCTTTCCTGTTTTTTTTTTTGCTGGCATTTATCGGGGATTTTTTGGGCGTCTTTGGAGGCAGGCATGTCTTCAGTGTCTGGGGGGTCTAAAAAGTGTACCTGTGAAGTTTCATCTCTGTAGCATGTCCAGAACCAGAAAAAAAAAGAGCATTTTTCTTATAATTTTTATGAGCACATGAATATGGCTTCTCTCCACCTGGCCGTTTTCCTTGCAGGCATTTATCGGGCATTTTTGGAGGCAGGCATGACTTTTTTTGGATTTTGTGTCTGGGGGGTCCAAAAAGTGTACCTGTGAAGTTTCAGCTTTGTAGCATGTCCAGAACGAGAAAAAAAAAGAAATTTTTTCTTATCATTTTTATTAGAACAGGAATATGGCTTCTCTACACCTGGCTGTTTTTCTTGCAGGCATTTATTGGGCATTTTTGGAGGCAGGCATGACTTTTAATCTGTGTCTGTAGTGCGTGTTCAAACCTTAATACTATAAATAATAATATATTATTAGATTTTTACTCCAGGAGTATATAATTAGTTTTGAAATCCTAGAGAAATGTTTAACCACTTAAGGACCATCCGCCACAGTTATACTGCGGCAGGCAGCCCCTCCTGTGCAAACCGACGTAGGTATATGTCAGTCGCGCGCTGCCGGCGGCACGCTCCCGCCCCCACTTGCCAGCAGGGACCCTGATGCATGGGGCAGGCGGCTCCGATTCCTGCCTGACACCCGCGATCACTCCCCGCTGAGAGAGAAGAACGGTCGGCTGTTGTAAACACAGCTGACCATTCTTCTCCCTGGAATGATCACAGAGCACCTGTGATCCTTCTATATAGGATCACATGTCTCTGTGATCATTTCACAAGACCCTCCTCCCACAGTTAGAAACACTCCCCTAGGCTCACATTTAACCCCTTGATCACCCACAGTATTAACCCCTTCCCTGCCAATGTCATTATTACAGTAACAGTGCATATTATTTAGCACTGATTACTGTAGTAATGTCACTGGTCCCCCCAAAACTGTCAAAAATGTCAGTCAGGGGTCCAATCTGTCCGCCGCAAAGTCCAAGTCCCGCCAAAAATCGCAGACCGCCGCCATTACTAGTAAAAGAAAAAACAATAAAAATGACATAAATCTTTCCTGTAGTTAGTAGACATGATAACTTTTTGCGCAAACCAATCAAAATACACTTATTGTGATTTTTTTTTTTTTTTTTACCAAGACTATGTAGCAGAAAACAAATTGGTTTAAAATGTCAATTTTTTTGGGGAATGTTATATAGCAGAAAGTGAAAAATATATATATATTTTTTTTCTTCAGAATTGCCGCTCTTTTTTTGTTTGTAGCGCAAAAAATAAAAATCGCACAGGTGATCAAATACCACCAAAAGAAACCTCTATTTGTGAGGGGAAAAAAGACATCAATTTTATTTAGATGCAGAGTTGCACGACCGCACAATTGCCTGCTAAAGTAACGCAGTGCCAAATCGCAAAAAAATGGCCTGGTCATTAAGGGGGCAAATCCTTCCGGTCCAGAAGTGGTTAAACCAGCTGCTGAAAGTACTTAAAATTGAAGAATTAATATCACTTTTTCCTGGCTGGTTCCTTTAGAGGAAAAAGACCTCAATGTCCTTAGCAAGACATACCTTTCTCCAATAATAATTTCATTTATATGTCAAAAATGTATCCGTAAAAGTGAAAAGTCCGCACCACGGAACAGTTCCAATAAGAAAGTAGCAAGTTTTATTAGTTCCATAAGGCTAAAAGCACAGCCCTGCAGGAAAGGTGATATGTTTTAGGTATGTCAAAAATTATGGATTATGTACGAGGACTGAAAAGAATGCAATTGTTCAAGGAATTTTGTGAAAATCCATACTGGAAAGAATATGATTTGCATTAGATTTTTGCAAAATTGATGTGAATTGCCATTGGAGATGAACTTAATGTAAAAATGCCAGTCATTTTATATATATATATATATATATATATATATATATATATATATATATATATATATATATATACACATACACTATATGGTCAAAAGTATTGAGACGCCTGCCTTTACACGCACATGAACTTTAACCTCCCTGGCGGTATGATTCTTTTGAATTTTAGGTGTTGAAAGCGGTACCATTATTTTGCATGTAATTCTTGTGAATGAGCAGCCCAAACCAACTGTATACATTTATTATATATATATATATATATATATATATATATATACACACACACACATATATATATGTATATGTATATATATATATATATATATATATATATATATATATATATATATATACTGTATATATATATATATATATATATATATATATATATATATATACATATATTTACATAAAAAGTACAGTAAAACTGCAGGAGAGGGCACTGGGGGGCAATGTAATGTGAATTTTTTTTATTTTGAATGGTATCAGTGTGTTTGGTGTGTTTTACATTTGAATTTGCCACCGGTTCCACCCCCCTGCGAACGTCACGTCGCCGGAGATGGAAGCCGGGGCTCGCAGACGATCGGGAGGAAGCTCCGCCGCCGCATACCGCCCGCATTTTTTCGCTGGATCCTGGAGAAAAGGTAAGTAAAACCTCTACCAGGATCCAGCGATCTTCCTAGCGGTACCCCGAGTGTGGCTCGGGGTTACCGCTTTTGGCTCTAAAATCGAACCCCGAGTCACGCTCGGGAATACTGCTAGGAAGGTTAATGGCATCCCAGTCTTAGTCCGTAGGGTTCAATATTGAGTTGGCCCACTCTTTGCCGCTATAACAGCTTCAACTCTTCTGGGAAGGCTGTCCACAAGGTTTAGGAGTGTGTCTATGGGAATGTTTGACCATTCTTCCAGAAGAGCATTTGTGAGGTCAGGCACTAATTTTGGATGAGAAGGCTGCCCACAAGGTTTAAGAGTGTGTCTACAGCAGTGAGGGCGAACCTTAGAATAGATCCCAAGGGTCCCCCAAAATATATAGCAAACACCTAAGGGGATTGTAGGGGACTGTAGGGGAAATTGGAAATAAAGTTATTTTTGGCAGTAAATAAACACTTAAAACCCAGTAATCTTTTGATCTTTGTAAATGTCACTGGCACATCTTACAGCACAAATGAAGAAAAAAATGCATGGAGTCCCCCCAAAATGCATACCAAATTATTTGATTCTGGTATGGTTTTTAAAGGAGATTCCATAAAAAAACAACAACAAAAGTGTGAGGACCTCCTAAAAATCGATAGTCGGCCCTTAATCTTAAAATGCGACCAAGCAGGCAAGGAAAGAGGGGAAGTGGATGAGCACACCCCCCTTCCCCAAAGGCCTACTCATTTCCAAAAAAAAAAAGATGCCACCTAGAAATAAAGACACCCAAAAATTTGACAAGACCTTTATTAAAAAAAAATAAAAATGAAATCCCCAAAAAAGTAAGTGTTGCAAATCATGATATCCACTGCCAGTAAAAAAAAAGAAAAAAACAATGACAACGTGCCACACACGACTGAATCCAATCCTACACAAAGCTGATTGACATCTCCATCAGCTATATAAGGAAAAGAGGATAGTGGTGACATCATTGCCCAAATATGGCCATGGTCAGGGCGAGGACAAGGGGTGGGCAGAAGTGACTGCTGCCCTGGGCACTGTGAGGTGGTGGGTGCCATAAGGAGATTGGAGGGGAGGATATTTGTGTGGGAAGGGGGAGTTTGGGGGGGTTGGCAGGGGGTAAGTATTGTTCTAAGAGGGGAAATTGGGGGGGAATTTGTGCTGGGAGGGGTATTGAAAAGTGTGTGGGGAAGGGGAGAGAAGATATGTACTAGAAGGGGACATTTTAGGAGTAAAGGAATTGTGCTAGGAGGGGGGATTCTTTTTTTTTTTGGGGGGGGGCAAATATTTTTGCTGAGAGGGCGGATTTCAGCAGGGGGGTGGATTTTTACTGGACGGAGGGAGAATGTATGCTTAGGAGGTAAGAATGCAGATTATTTCTCAGTGTTTTTTAGGGGGATTTTCATTGACACATAATGCTTATACATCTTTGGGGGGGGGGGGCGCAGTTTGGCATGTTCGCCCTTGGCTCTACATGACCATGTCCCGGCACTGACTGGCAATGGCCATACTCAGACAATGACATAATCCACTCCATTCCCCGCTATTTTGCTTATGTGGACTAAGTGATGTCACTGTTTTTAAGGAGTCAGTGGTGGCTGGTGCTAAACTTTTTTGGGGGGCAACAAACAAACCTCCCTAGGTCCACACTCAGCCCTCCATGGTTCCCCCCTGCCCTCACCCCTATGCGGTCCCCCCCCTGTACTTACCCCTCCGGGGTCCCCCCCCACACTCGCCCCTCCACGGTCCCCCCCCCCGCCCTCACCCCTCCACGGTACCTCCAGCACTCACCCCTCCACGGTCCCCCCACACTCACCCCTCCACGGTCCCCCCACACTCACCCCTCCAAGGTCTCCCTGCAGTCACCCCTCCATGGTCCCCCCCTCACTCACCCCTCCACAGTCCCCCCCCCGCACTTACCCCTCCGCAGTCCCCCCCGCACTCACCCCTCCACGGAGTCATCGTAGCTCTGGCTAATCACATAGGCAGAAGAAAGACAGAGGGAAGATGTCAGCCCTCTCAGCAGTGACAGTACAGCTCTGGAGGGCTTCGCTCCAAGGTGAGTATTTCATAATGTGCTAGTATGCGATGTATACTAGCACATTATGCCATTGCCTTGCAGGTGGTTTTATTTTATTTTTTTTACAACAGCCACAGTTTACAACCTCTTTAAAATATAAATGAAAGGCAAACCATGAGTGTATAGATATAAAAAAAAAAAAAACATTATACATACCTTTTTTTCCCCTTTTTCTAAAAAAGTAATCACGTACTCACCTGCACAAGTAGCTTAAAGAGTTGGGGGTGGAGAAACAGCGGTACACTAGTGTGTTGCTATGGCTATTTTTACACCATGTGGTGTTTTAGAAGCTAGGCTCCCCCTATTGATATGCAAATGAATCAGTGGGGACTGGTTTATGAGCTCAGCACAGGAAGTCAGGCTATGTACAGGAAATAGGGAGAGAAAATGTGCTCAGAAAAAGGGGAGTTGCTTTGGAAGACTGGAAGCAGGAGGACTTTGGAGAAAGCAGTTGGAAGAAGATTCCACCTTGATTCCATCTCCAAGTTGAGTAGCTCTAAGTACTGTTTAGCAGTGTTGGTCATCTTACTTTAAAAAAGTAATTAGTTACAGTTACTAATTACTTCTCCCAAAAAGTAATTGAGTTAGTGACTCAGTTACCACATTGAAAAAGTAATTAGTTACTCAGAAAAGTAACTGCGACTTTTTTTTACTATTCTATAATGCAATTACGTTCTATGAGATCTTTAATAGTTGTGGCGGTGTGGCACACTGTGGGGGTCTGAGTCCTGAGTCCTCCTGACTGTCAGTAACTGTATTTTGTTTTGTTTTTTTGGTACCTGCTGCCTGGAGTGGCTGGCTGTTGGTGGTGTGGCACACGAGTGGTGGCAGTGTGGCACACTGGTGGTGGTGGCAGTGTGGCACACTGGTGGTGGTGGCGGTGTGGCACACTGGTGGTGGTGGCGGTGTGAAACACTGGTGGTGGCGGTGTGAAACACGTGATAGCGGTGTGAAACACTGGTGGTGGTGGCGGTGTGGCACACTGGTGGTGGTGGCGGTGTGGCACACTGGTGGTGGTGGCGGTGTGAAACACTGGTGGTGGCGGTGTGAAACACGTGGTAGCGGTGTGAAACACTGGTGGTGGTGGCGGTGTGGCACACTGGTGGTGGTGGCGGTGTGGCACACTGGTGGTGGTGGCTGTGTGGCACACTGGTGGTGGCGGTGTGAAACACTGGTGGTGGTGGCGGTGTGGCACACTGGTGGTGGTGGCGGTGTGGCACACTGGTGGTGGCGGCAGTGTGGCACACTGGTGGTGGTGGCGGTGTGGCACACTGGTGGTGGTGGTGGCGGTGTGGCACACTGGTGGTGGCGGTGTGGGTCTGAGTCCTGACTGACTGTGAGGTTTTTTTTTTTTGGTACCTGCTCTGCTGGGCTGGCTGCTGGAGGTGGTGTGGCCTGGCATGCACTGGCACACTGTCCGGGTCTGTCTGGCTCCGTCCTCCTCCTGGGACTGGCGCACTGTGCTCTCTGCCTCTCGAGCCCGATATACCTTGATATGATTAATCCATTATGAGATGATGGCTGCAGAGGGGCGGAGATGATGGCTGTGGAGGCGGAGATGCAATGCTCTGGCAGAACCTGCCTGGCTACATATCCATGGAGGGTTCTGCAAACTATGGAGATGACTACAGCGGGCGGAGGCAGATCGTTTTTCATGCTATGGAGCTGCGGTGTGGAGTACGGGGAGATGCACTGCTCGGGGGGGGGGGGGCTAGTGGCTACATATCCATGCAGGGTCCTGCAAACGTCAGGAGTTGGGGGTTGCCATCCACCATCCAGCAACTAACTCCCATCCCACTACTAAACAGGCCCAATGCACACTCATCTGCAGCCCCGACTCCTGACGTTTGCAGGACCCTGCATGGATATGTAGCCACTAGCCCCCCCAGAGCAGTGGATCTCCCCGTACTCCACACCGCAGCTCCATAGCATGAAAAACGATCTGCCTCCGCCCGCTGTAGTCATCTCCATAGTTTGCAGAACTGCAGAATCCTCCATGGATATGTAGCCAGGCAGGTTCTGCCAGAGCATTGCATCTCCCCATCATCTCCGCCTCCACAGTCATCATCTCCGCCCCTCTGCAGCCATCATCATCTGCTGAGTCTCTAGTGTCTCCTTGGCTGAGTCTCCTCCTCTTCTACTTCCTGTACCGCAGACAGCGGTCATAGAGGAGAGGGGTAATTACAATTACATCTACTGCCATCTGGTGGCAGTAGATGTAATTGCAGTAACGCAGCCGAAAGTAGCGGCAGCGGCGTTACAGGGAGAGAATGAGTAATCTGATAGATTACTCGTTACCCTCAAAAGTAACTGCGTTAAGTAACGCCGTTTACTTTAACGCAGTTACTTCCATCACTGCTGTTTAGTATACTTATTCCATACATATTTGCTAGAAAAGGTAATTGGCTTGTGCATATTGTAGGTATATTTTCTTATTCTTTGCATGCTATGAATTGTGTTTTTCTGCAGTTGTATGTGCAGCTTTTCTGTTTAGTAAATTATTAATGCACTACAGAGGTCTAAGCTTCTTTGGCTTCTACTGCAAGAACCTTTAATAGACACCAAAGTAAAAACAGCTAGTCTTCCCAGTGAATGGCTGTGCAGAGGGTGGCCGTGTCAGGACAGATCTGATTAGTGGAGAGCAGGCTGAGTTTCCAGCCTGCTGTGCTCTTACGCTTAGTGGGGTCAGTTGTTTTTAATAGAAAAGCAGAGGGACTGGCAGGAACACCAGGGATTTCACATAAAGGAAGCCAGAGAAAGAGAACTGGATACATTTTCATACAAGTACATGGTACAACAACCACATATTAAGAATATGAAATGTTGGGTTTGCATATTCTTTAAGTCTGAACTTGCAATCAGTCAGAACCAGGGCTTTTTTTCAGCATGAATGTGGGGCAACGGAGTTCTGGCACCTCCAACACTGAATGTGGCAAGGGATGCCGGAGGGTCGGTTGATGCTGGCTTTCAGGGGTTCTCTAGTTGCTGGTGGGGGATATATTATTACTGGGGGTGGGTTTTATGTTGCTGGAGGGTCAGTCATGGCTGAGAGGGAACAAATGTTGAGGGATGGGTCTATTGTTGCTGGCTGCTGAGGTAGTATATTGATGCTGGCGATTGGGAGTCCATTGTTGCTGAGAGGCTCATTGTTGCTAGGAGGGATCTATTGTTGCTGGGGGATCTATTGTTGCTGGGGTGGATCTATTGTTGCTGGGATGGTTCTATTGTTGCTGGCATGGTTCCATTGTTGCTGGGATGGTTCCATTGTTGCTGGGGATTTACTGTTGCTGGGATGGTTCAATTGTTGCTGGGGATCTATTGTTGCTGGGGTGGATCTCTTGTTGCTGGGGTGGATTTATTGTTGCTGGGTGGATCTATTGTTGCTGGTGTGGACTATTATTGCAGGGGTGGATCTATTGTTGCTGGCTACAGGGGATCTTTTTTGCTGCTATTCTTGTTATCATTAACAAATTCCATACACATTACTTAGCACCACAAAATGATTCTTGGTTCTGTATTCACTAAAAGGGGTGGTGCAGGGTTGGGGGTGGAACTAAGGGACAGGGCTCGGAGGTGGGTAGAGGGCGGAGAAAGGGGATGACTTGCAAGAGGGGAGTTCAGCACCAATTTCCCTGGCCAGAACACTGGGCTCATCCTTACTTCAGCATGCTAGCACATGAGCCCTGCAGAGAAACGGATTGGCTCTATGTGCTGCTTCTCCCTCCAGTCTGAGCTCGGTACAGGGGATCATATCAGGTCAAATTCAGATACTTACACTGCTTGCAAATAATTTATTTCTTTAATATTATGTCTTTAATATTTTATCTTTAAAATTATAAGTGTTATTTTTTATACCCACTTCAGATACAAAATGTATTGGGATTTTTTGTTTAAAGTTTGTTTAACCCTGGGCCTGCCTTGGGCCGCCTCGGTGCGGGGCATGGTGGGTGGCGGGTTGTGGGTGTGGGCTATGTTTTTTTTTTTTTTTATTGTGGGTTCCCCGAGGGGCTGCGTCCCCGAATCCCTTACCCATGCCGTAATGTTGCACTTTTTGACAGTCAATTACCTGTTGCCTTCTGTTATGATATTGACTTGCACTTGAAACCTAATAAAAACCTATTGAATACTAAAGTTTGTTTAAAAGTTTTGTGAAATTCTAGAAATGTGTATGACGAGCTTAGAAAAAAAAAGTATATAAAAAAAAATCAAATATATCTTTAAAAAGAATAAAGATGAAGAGAAGTTGTAATGTGAATCAAACTGAGCTTTTAGCTCCATGTAGCTTGTTGCTGTCAATATTCCTCTCTGCATTAATAATCACGGCCATATTAGAGTAGAAAACACCATCTTCAGAAGTCCATAAAAGATGAGACATGGCGGAGTTCATACAAGGATATCAATGAATTTTTTAAAAAGGTAAAATATGCATGCTGCTTTAAATAATACGTGTTATTGTCTTCTACTAACCTTCTCTGCCCTTAAAGGAGACACAATGTGAAAGAGACACGCAGTCTGGCAATGCTGACCCTGAAAATGCTAGTTGCCTGCTGATGCAGAATTTTTCCTTCCCCATTGTTTAATCTCTGAGATAGATAAGGAGTTTTATGTTTTCTCTGGCTTGCAATTGCTGTATGATTTTTAGACTTAGAAGTATTGAAGTTAGACACAGTTAGGTGTCTAGCATTTTCAGTAGGTGAGCAATGGCAGCGGGGGCGTAACTGACAGGTGTACTTTACAAAATGTCCATCCAAGTGACAATGCAATCTAAAATCCTTGAGTGAGTTCCACCACCATTGCCTCCTACCAGTCGGAAAGACGCCAAATTATAGATGGTCTTAATACGTTTTGGATCAGCTGTAGCAAGATGTATCCTAGGACATGGTTTTAGGAACCACATGGCACACCAACAGGGGCTCTGTATAAGCTCCTCTCTTGCTTCACTCACATTAATCCAGCAAGAGAAACAAAAAGCAGCACCCCTCAGTGCAAACTGTCAACTGTAAGCTGCAAATCTAAATATAGCTATGATTAAGCACTGGCAGTAGTGTGAAACGCGTCAGTGGTCTTTCATTCGTACCTCTGTATGCTGTGGTATTTTATCCTCTTCTCAATAAATATTTGCGTTGGAGTACGTTGGAGTGCGGCTGTCCAGACACACCTTTTGTTCTACAAAGCTGGAAATCTACTTAACAAAAGGGACAATCTCTAAGTTCCTCTCTTGCTTTGCTCACATCAATCCAGCAAGAGAAACAAATAACAACACCCCATAGTGCAAAACTGCCAAATGTTATGATCTGTAAGCTGTAAATCTATTAACAATCAATTGTATGTAAAGGGCATTACAAAACTCCACTCCACCGCAAGCTCTGGCATCCACAATGACATTGGCACAGGCTCCTCCCTGAAGTGTTTCGTCCCATTAAACGTCCTCAATATTGCATTGTCACTGGGATGGACATTTCTTTTGGGACTATATGTTTTAACACAAAGAGCATTTCACTAGAGGTGTGGACACATTATTTATCAATTTGTAGTATTGATTTGAACTTTTTTTTTGTCACATTTGATTTATTTAAAAGTACAGCACAATAATATTGGATAATTGATTCATGCACTGGTATTTTTGGTGTTTTCAAGTGCTGCTGTACATATATATAAGATTAGTATATTAAATGAAAACAGGAACCACAGGGTACACCAACAGGGACTCTCTCTAAGTTCCTCTCTTGCTTTGCTCACATCAATTAAGCAAGAGAAACAAATAACAACACCCCATAGTGCAAAACTGCCAAATTTTATGATCTGTAAGCTGTAAATCTATTAACAATCAATTGTATGTAAAGGGCATTACAAGACTCCACTCTGCCGCAAGCTCTGGCATTCACATTAATATTGACGCAGGCTCCTCCCTGATGTGTTTCGTCACATGAAACGTCCTCAATATTGCATTGTCACTGGGATGGACATTTCTTTTGGGACTATATGTTTTAACACAAAGAGCATTTCACTAGAGGTGTGGACACATTATTCATCAATTTGTTTTAAGTAGTATTGATTTGAACATTTATTTTTTTGTCACATTTAATTTATTTAAAAGTACAGCACAATAATATTGGATAATTGATTCATGCACTTGTATTTTTGGTGTTTTCAAGTGCTGCTGTGCATATATAAGATTAGTATATTAAATGAATAGGGGAACAACAGGGCACACCAACAGGGACTCTCTCTTAGTTCCTCTCTTGCTTTTCCCACTTCAATCCAGCTAGAAAAAAAAATAAAAACACCCCATAGAGCAAAACTGCCAAATTTAATGATCTGTAAGCTTTAAATCTATTAACAATCAATTGTATGTAAAGGGATTTACAAGACTCTACACCACCACAAGCTCTGGCGTGCACAATAATGTCGGTGCAGGCTCCGCCCCAACATGTTTCGTCCCATTTAACATTCTCAAGATTGCATTGTCACTTGGATGGACATTTCTTCTGGGACTATAGTGTTGGTTTATTAAAGGCAAATAGACTTTGCACTTTTGCAAGTGCAGTTGCTCCAGAGTTTAGTAAATGAGGTAAAGCTTAACTTTAAAAAAACAACCAATAATGTGCAAGGAAAAGAAAAAACAGCACATGATTCAAAAAAGCAGAGCTTTTCCTTATTTAAAAAGCACTGGAGCAACTGCCCTTGCAGAGTGCAACTGCACTTTCAAAAGTGCACAGTCTATTTGCCTTTGTAAATCAACCATCATATGTTATAACACAAATTTAATAGGTATATCTTACATTTTAAATTAACTTTAAGTTCAAACCAACTAAATACTTTCCAGGTGCATCAATGCAAAAGGTGTGCAAAGTCTTAGAAAAAAGTTGTAACAGCACAATGGGGTTGGTTTACTAAAACTGGAGAGTGCAAACATAGTAGCCAATCGGCTTCTAACTTCAGCTTGTTTAGTTAAGCCTTAACAAAAAACCTGGAAGCTGATTGGTTTTTATGCAGATCTTCATCACATCTTGCACTCTCCAGTTTTAGTAAATAAACCCCAATGTCTAAAAGGTCTTTGTATGTTGTAGTATTAATAAATCACTAAAAACTCCTAAACTTGACAATTTAGAAGGATGTCCACATATAGGTTATATAGTGGGATTTACTTTGCTAAGCAAGTAACAAGAATATAACAAGAAGAAAAGTGATTAGACTTGGGACCAAAATTGTATTAAATACTATAGCTGTTATTATGCCATTAAGTGCAACATCTTCGATTATTTTTAATCAATTTTCCTAAAGCCCATCCTCTGGCTAACCCAGCCCCCCCCCCCCTTTATTAATTTAAACTTTTTTTACATACCTTCAGGAGTAGGGATATACTCATCTAAGTCTGCTGTCTGGGTCCATCACCTATCAACCCTGTAGATGTGCCCACACTGGCCCTATCCAACTGATCCACTTTTGCAGACATCATCACTGAGGGTGAGGGTCTTCTTCTGGATTCTGAGAAAATCCTGTAGCTGGCCAGCCATTATCATGAAGAGAGGGGGGGCACTGCTACTCAACTTCATCCTGCAGGACCCGCCAGTGTACTCCTTTCAGTTGCAGATGGAAGGGAGAACGGCAGGGCGCTGTGTAGGAATTTGGAAGCCTCCAAGCATGAAGCCTTGTCTAGATACCGTTCCTTCCCCTTTCTGAGACGTCACATTCACTCACATGTGCATTCCAAACTGGCCCCAGAGACTTTCGGATTCCTACACGGCATCCGGTCATTCTCCCTTCCATCTGCAGCCAAAAGGAGTACACTGGTGGGCCCTGCAGGATGGGGATGAGTGGCAGTGCCCCCACTCTTTTCACAATTGTGACAAGCAATATTTTTTACTACATCCTGTGGGTATTTTTAACTGTGGTTCATTAAATGTTGATGTTATTGCTGCCCTTCCTTCTATTCCTTCTTATTTCCATACATAGAGTTGACTTGATCTGAGATGGCTGTCGCTGGTGCCATTTAGGATTGCATGCACATCCAAGGACATTTATGGAGTGGTTACTAAGCCCTTCTGTGTGCCAATATTGTTTACCAGTCAGCAGTGTAGGAATAATGTATTGCTTTAACTCCCTTAGCGGTAATCCTGAGCGTGACTCGGGGTGGTTTTTTCATGCTAGGATCGGTATCCCCGAGTCACGCTCGGGGTAGATGTGCAGAGCCTGCAGCAGGGTTCCTTACCTTCTCCTGGCGATCCAGCGATGATCTCCCATTGCTGTGATCGCCGCCGAGATCCCCGCCGTGCCGTCCGTCGCTCTGATGACTTCCTGGTTCCGTTCCCTGCAGCAGAAATGGTGCATGGGAGCGGAACTGGGAGGGAAATTGAAATGTTGCACCAACACAAACACATAAAAAAGGAGGTGATACAATGTAATCTGAGAGGATTACACTGTATCACCTTAGTATCAGAAAAATATCAAATATTATAAATTGTAAATTATAAATTATATTATTAATATATATTATATATATATATTATATATATATATATATATATATATATATATATATATATATATATATATATATATATATATATATATATATTATATTATTTATATTTTATAATATATTTTATATTTTATAATATATTTATTATTGATATAAGATTTATATTTTATAATATATTTATATTTTATAATATATATTTATATATATATATATATATATATATATATATATATATATATATATATATATATATATATATATATATATATATTATATATATTATAAATTATAAATATCAAAAAATTGTTCCGCTTTTGGTACATAATTCCTGACATAATCATACCGCCAGGGAGGTAAAGCCACTGGGAGTCCGAGGTGGAGTGTAGGTCTAGCTCCCACTTTTGCATAGGTAACTTTTTTTTGGCAGGCCTCCTAATTTTTTTTTCTAAAGAAGCATCTTCTTGGCTACTTACTTTAGTGCCCCACTTGTCTTCTATATTGAGTGATGGCCATGCCCAACAATCAGTCAACCCACATCCTGGATTTAGGCATTCAAAGACACAATCTTCATCTCTAGTCATAGGAAAAAAATATAGAAAACAGCACTTACATTACATCACTAGGTGAGTACCATTCTCTTAATCATTCTGGGCTACCCATAGCTAAAGCCAGACCAGGTGAGGAAGGACCCTGGGAAGTGATATAACCAAGCAAAAGACAGCTTTAGAAAAAAATGTGGACAATTTTATTAATTAACTGCAGGAGAAGGGTCCAGGGAAGTTGGAGTCAGTGTCAACAAAATAGGTCTTGCATTTTTTTAATAAATAAATTAGGCATGTTGGGGAAAAAAAAAAAAACCCCTCATAGTGCCATACTTTTGCAGACAGGAAAGTGACATTCTGACAGCTCGAATCACAATGTGCTGTAGTACATGTTTAATATACATCAAAGACAGGTTTTCTTTTAAGCGAAAGCTACCCTTTTTTTATGTATTTAAAATTTCAACGTTGCTTCTGTTTCATAGCATGAAGACCAAGATACAAGGCACAGAGAAAAACTTTCATCCTCTTTTGAGTTTGATCCAGTTCACAGCAAATAAGACTAACCTTTCAACTAACATCACTCAAGGGGAAAAATGTATTTTCTTTTGAAAACCGAACGTGAAAAATACATGCTATAGACAAATCTGTTCTGCTAGTTATTGTCTGACATATGCGGGGAGTACACTGCGTAAGGTATTATTTTGTATGAATATATAAACTTAATTTATGTTACATGACCTATTTTCTTGTATTTGTAAACTGCTTACTTTGAAGCTAAATCTGGAACAAGAAAAATATACAAAAATAAATTTAAACAGAGAAAAAGGACATTCTGTTTTTTTTTTTGTGTGCTACCCAAAGCCGATTTTTCTTTCACCCTCTCACTTAAAGGTAAGCCACGCCCCTGCCATTATGGCCCACACAGTTGTGAACAGCCAATGTGCAAATAGAAGGGAGGAGTCACTTCAGTCTATGGTTTTCCAATGAAAAGACACAAAGGAACTACACTATTACATCATAAAATACATATCACCATAGTAAATAAACAATAAATATATATATATATATATATATATATATATATATATATATATATATATATATATATATATATATATATATATATATATATATATATATATAATAAAAATGTGAATAGGCAAATAAATACATATTGAAAAAATAGGTGCGCTAAACAAGAGTGCTAAAATGAATTAACATACTGGCACATAAGCAAACAATAAATCACAATAAATTTACAGTGATAATGACATAACTGTGTGTAGGATACCATTTCGGAGACCATACTATTACCTACACCTATGCTATCCTCTTGTGAAAGCAATCTGGAAATATGAATTGGGTGCTGGCGTCCATATTTTAGGACTTCAGGTGGCCATATGTGAGGAATTTTCGCCCGACTATTTCCAAAATTTTACGCAAATCAGTTTGGGATATATACCACCCCTAAAAAGGAACAAAATACTGCCAGTCTGTAATACGGTCAGCCGATCTGATTTTAACTGTGTCCAGCAAGCATCACAATTCAATGCAAGCTTAACCATAGCACTGAAAAAGAACCACCCCTGAAGAAGGAAAAGGTTATTTTCCGAAACATGTTGGGTTTCAGGTTCTAAAACAGTCACGGTTATTATTCTTGTCATTTGATATTGCTTGCCTTTTTTAACATTTTCTATGTATTTTTTGTATTTTGAATAAATTAAATTATATTATGTGAAACTTACTTCTTTGATATTTTTGTGCCTATAAAGTCCCAAATCTAGGGGAACCTTTCCCAATTCCTTTGTAACTGTGTGTAGGAAAACAAATTGAAACAATAAGTGAACGTGATCCAATCAAGGAAATGAAAAAACTAATAACAGTTCAAAGACAAATAGTAGTCCACAAAATCCAAATAATCGTGATCTTCACCATGTGATTCAATGTAAAAAAGGTGTTGGAAATCAACTTCTAGTGGTATTTCAAGTGACATATAAAGTGACTCCCACCACCGACAGGCTTTCCTCCTTACCAGATGGAATTAGGTAAGGTGCAGAAAAAAGCTCAATGTAGCCAGTAAGAGAGGAGGAAAACTTCCACTACAATTCCACCTCATGCGATAATACAAAGTGGCCTCTTACCAGATGGTATATATCTTAGTGTAGGAAGAGTCTCCTAAATGGATGTCCCCTCAACTGGCAGGATATCTGGACCACCTCCGCAACCACGCAAGTCCGCTAGCTCCCTTTCACTCCCCAAGTAGACATACGAGGAGCAGACAATAGTGTGATACCCCCGATATAATTTATTCGAAAAAGAGGTATTGCACTTACATGAATGTTGCAAGGAGACAGGAGATAGGAGGGACATCTTCATTTAAATGATAGAAAATACATAAAACTTGTGAAGTCCATATATAGGAGTGGGTCATCGGCAGCGCACGCCCAAGACCCGGAAATAGGAATGACATACAGGTATGTGATTTTGCGCTGTAGGGCAACCCTGCTGCAGTATATGTACGTAGGGTGGTCCGGAAGCAGGTAATTAGTTACAACCAATTAGTCCTGTTTTGTAATATTGGAGATGTTCCAACAGTCTTCCAAAAAAGTTCATCAGGTTCACATTTCAGCCACCTAGTATGGCTTTCATTCTTTAGCAACCACCTACTAAGCCTTTATTTTTTTTCTTTTACAAACCTAAATCAATTTTTTATTTTTCTAACAGAGTTTGCCAAGATACACATGGCGTAGTAATAGAACAAACTCTAAATGCACCTCTGGCTGTCCCTCTCTCTTTATGATCCATGTATCAGAGCAGTCTTCGTTCGTGTAAAATTGGTTTTGCAATCCAGATTTGTTTTTTTAATTTTTTTTTATTTTTTTCTACTAAAGCTCTAAATATTTTAGAGAAGGAATTTATGAAGCGTTGAAACATCTGCCAATTTAAATTAACTGAATTTCCATAATGTTTAATGACAGTTTGCTTTGGGGAAGGGAACATAGCAGAGTGAATTGTAGTTTACATTTTAATTTCATAATGAAGTTAGCGGAACTGAATGAGACAATAAAAAAAAAGACGTGCTCAGGTGAGCATCGTAATATCGGGAACTCATTTTGGTAGCATACCTTAACTCTAATTCTGTTTTCATTTCAAAATTAACAGGTAGAGTTTGGTCATTAAATAAAAAAAATAAAAAAATAAAGTTATATATCCACATGGTTTTATTGGATGGATTGGATTTTCCTGTGCAGATAAACCTAAACAGTTACTCATTAATTGAACAGGTATGCCCCATTATCATTTTCCCTTCTGTTCTTGACCATGTCTGTCCACTTGATCCAAATGATGTCTTTATCCAATGTGGCTACTCGTGTGACAGGAAGGTGTGCTACCCTGCCTGGTGCAACTTATCTTTCACTTCATTTTCTTCCCCTCCCCTTATTCTCCATTAGAGATTATTTTGTTCTTTCCTTGGAACATTGATCCTGACCCTCCCCATCCATGTTATTCCTCCTTATCCCCCATGTAAGGCATTCTATATTGTCACAAGATATAAGGTCTTGATGTGCCCATATTACAGCCCTTTCACATTATTATGTAGGAAGAAGAGCTTAGCAATATGGGGGTCACTGAGCTTTCACCTCATCATTTTATGTCCAAGCACTCCTTCCTCCATACTATCTTTATAAATGTATCTTTTTGCACTTCCTTGTAAAACGCTACTCTACTGGAGTTCAAAAATGGGGATTTGGTCCCACCATATGGCCATATCGTGCTCAAGCCCACCACTACGTCAAAGTACCCCATTGTCAGTGGGTCCTACACTATCCGTAAAAATAAGGATGAATCCAACCTCTCACCATTGGAGATGCACTTTGATGTAGTGGTGGGCTTGAGCACGATATGGCCATATGGTGGGACCAAATCCCCATTTTTTGCCTTTATATTTGATAGTCATTTCTTTTGCATGTTTGTGCTATTCTCTGTAAATATGCATGTCGCTTGGTTCATAGCTGCACCAGCTTTAGAAATGCATGTTCAGGCTGTGCCCCCCCAGCTCTTTGTTTGTTTGTACTGGAGTTCAATATTGGAAATATCAGACGTGTTTTCTCTGTTTTCCCTTCCTTATTCTTTCTTTGTCTTTGTACTATTTAACCACTTCTGGACCGGAAGGATTTGCCCCCTTAATGACCAGGCCATATTTTGCGATTCGGCGTGGTGTTACTTTAAAGGTCAATTGCGCGGCCGTGTGACGCTGTACCTAAATAAAATTAAGACCGGAAGATTTTGCTGTTTGATGACCAGGCCATATTTTGCAATTCGGCACTGCGTTACTTTAACGGACAATTGCGTGGTCGTACGACACTGTACCTAAAGAAAATTGATATCCTTTTTTTCCCCACAAATAGAGCTTTCTTTTGGTGGTATTTGTTCACCTGTGCGATTTTTATGTTTTGCGCTATAAACAAAAAAAGAGCAACAATTTTGAAAAAAGAAAACAATATTTTTTACATTCTGTTATATAACATTCCCGAAAAAAAATGTAAACATTTTAGGCCAATTTGTTTTCTGCTACATATTTTTGGTAAAAAAAATCGCAATAAGCGTATTTTGATTGGTTTGCGCAAAAGTTATTTTGACTACTAACTACGAGAAAGATTTATGTAATTTTTATTGTTTTTTTTTTACTAGTAATGGCAGCGATCTGCAATTGTTTGAGGGACTGCGACATTGCAGCAGACATATCGGACCCCTGATTGACATTTTTAACACTTTTGGAGGTACCAGTGACATTACTACAGTAATCAGTGCTAAAAATATGCACTGTTACTGTAATAATGACACTGGCAGGGAAGGGGTTAACAGCGTGGGTGATCAAGGGGTTAAATGTGTACCTAGGGGCGTGTTTCTAACTGTGGGAGGGTGCGGCTTGTGGAATGACCATAGAGACCTGTGATCCTATATAGAAGTATTACAGGGGCTCTGTGATCATTCCAGGAAGAAAAATGGTCATCTGTGTTTACAAAAGCTGCCCGTCCTTCTCTCTCAGCGGGGAACAGTCGCGGGTGTCAAGCAGCAATCGGAGCCGCCTGACCCATGCATCGGCTTCCCCACTGACGAGCGGGGGTGGGAGCGTGCCCCCTAGCTGCAGGATGCAGGGGCTTTAGTAATCATCCAGAAGGACAAGCAGCCTCGTCTATGTTAGCATGCCTCTCCACCTCAGATATCACCAAGGTCTAATCAGCCAACCCTTAATGGATCTTCCACTGGCTCATGCAGGCTCATTGACCAGCACTCCTCTACTAGTACAAAGATGCAGTCAGCAGGTGTCGCTGTGGTGGAGATATTTTGGGTCATGTGACAGAGGCGGAAGTGATTGGATGGAGTGGCTGGAAGATCGGTCATTTTTTTTTTTTATCCTGATCATAAAAAAATGCATACAATAATTCTATTTACTCCATTTAACTACTTTCTATTAGAGATGGGCTAAGGCGTGTACAAGATCCTAGTTCCAACCCACCTACCCAATCCCCCCAGGAGGCCGACACTGCACACCGCCAATCACAGGCACTGAGACATTTCCCGGTCTGTGCAGCTGTGGGTTGGGAAATGCCTCACTGCCTGTGATTAGCGGTGTGCAGTGTCGGCTTGCTGGCGGGATCGGGCAGGTGGGTTGGGACTAGGATCTCGAACACGCTTGAGCCCATTTCTACTTTCTACCTGTAGTCTGTGCAGTCTGCAGATTAACATTCTCCTGCATGATGCTTTGTGCTGTGGGAATTGATCTATGTTCCCCTTTTGGCAGCTTGTAGTGGACAATGTGCATCACTGTTAGACCAGGCAGTTACTAACAGCTTCAGTTCCCATTAGCAATTGAGAACAAATAAAATACTACATAGGGATCACTGTCACACAGAGATCCCCCCCCCAAAAAAATAAAATAATCTTCAACCTGCAGATGTCACTGTAGCCTAATTATGGAAGTGTGCCTCTGTTTAATACTGCAAATGTAAGATACAATTATATTATTAATAATATAATTAAATTGTTCTAATGCTTTAGTCCCTTTGTCAGCCTATATTTGTAAAACATCAACGGCAGAGACTTTATTAAAACAGGTAGATAAAAGCCTTATACATCCTTAAAATAATTAGGCAGGCAAATTAGTCATGGAATTATTATTAGGTTAACTGTTGCGGATAAAGTCGGTTTCGGCAATTTGATTCTAATGGCCCCAAGATGCAAAAAGGTTTAAAAAGAAAAGGCAGAACGCGATATACAAATATTTGGTGTAGGAGCTGATGTCAATAGATTTATTTTATTTTTTTATTTTTTGTGTAGAGCTATGGAAAATGTTTTTGATATGTAAGCAAATTAAACAAAGCAAAAAAAAAAAAACAGCAACAACAACAAAGAAAACTATATTGGGACATGGATTGATATCAGTGGTTCACTGACATTTTTTAAACTGCTACAGAGGCAAATATGGAAAAAAACAAGAAATAATAATATTAAAAATTATTAATATTATTCTAAAACACGGAATTCTGACATATATTATAAAGAATGAGGAGGTCACAATTCATTTTAGGCAGTAAAGGGGTTACCTTTTTTCATTATTTCTTTTTATCTAGACAGCAGAATAACACAGGATTAATAGTTTCCCTTACAAGATAAAATCCCATTGCTTGATAACTCTACATCCTAAAAGTAACTTATCTAGCGATTTCAAGTGGAAATAGACTCTGTAGCAGTATCTCTCTATGAAGCAATGCATTGTTATCTGTACATTAACCTTTCCTTCTGCCGGTGACAGCATTGCCACAGTAACAAAGGCACCATCACACTGTATTGTTGAAGTGCTGTATCCCACCACGGAGTCTGTGGCAGAAATCCAATTTAATTGCTTATCTAGAGTCTTATTACAGAGTTGTAATGTAATTTTTTTTTTTTTAAAGGCAATTTTTTTCAAATCATATTAATTATATTTTTTGGAAAAAAATAGTGGGGATGATTCTCTAAAACTGAAGCGTGCAAAATTTGGTGCAGCTCTGCATAAAGACCAATGAGCTTTCAGGTTTTTGTCAAAATTAATTAAGTTAATTGAACAAGCTGAAGTTAGAAGCTGATTGGTTTCTATGCACATCTGCACCAGATTTTGCACTCTCCAGTTTTGATAAATCAACCCCAATGTCTTTAGGTGAATCTAATTTAATTTTCTTTTGAAAGCCTACAGGTTTACATACTGCTGTTTATACCATTCTTGTAATAAAAATAGTTTTTTTTTTTATTACAGGATGCACAGCTGCACCAGATTTTGCACTCTCCAGGTTTAGAAAATCAACCACCAATGTCTTTAGCTGAACCAAATTTTAATTTTCTTTTGAAAGCCTACAGGTTTACATACTAATGTTTTAGGTTCGCCTAAAGACCTACATACCTAAAGATGCACAGCTGCACCGGGTTTTGCACTCTCCAGTTTTGGTAAATCAGCCCCAATGTCTTTAGGCGAACCTAATTTTAATTTTCTTTTTTTTTTTTCTTTTTTTTAATTTTCTTTTGAAAGCTTACAGGTTTACATGCTGATGTTTTATACAATTCTTGTAATTAATATATATATATATATATATATATATATATATATATATATATATATATATATATATATACTAAAACATTTATAACAGGATGTACAGCTGCACCAGATTTTGCCCTCTCCAGTTTTAGTAAATCACCCCTTTAGGTATGTAGGTCTTTAGGCGAACCTAAATTTCATTCTCTATTGAAAGCCTACACGTTTACATACTGATGTTTTATACCATTCTTGTAATAAATATTGTTTAAAAAAAATATATATTACAAGATACATTTGACATTTATCTGCCCAAAGCATGCTGGACTTTCTAAAAAGAAAGCCCAGCACTGTGTACCTGCTTTGTAGAAAGGTGAAAGAACTGAGGGGTTGTCCAACTCCAGCCCTTGTGCTCCATATACAGCTAGGATTATGGTAAAACAGAGATATTTTGTGACTCTTTCTAAACTATATCTTACTTGTGATGGATGAGGTGACTAGGTACCCAGGGCTGGTCCTACCATGGGTCCCGCTGGGTCCATTGGACTCGGGCAGCAAATTTGACACCCAAGATTTTTCTATCCAGCAGTTTTGTGTGTCATCCAGGGGTGGCCGCTCTGCTGCCCTGTAAAAAGGGCTGCCCTGCTGCCCTCCACAAGCAAACTTATAGTTGCCGGGTACAAGGATGCTCTCACACACCCGAGCATGCATGAAGAGCTCAGGTAGGTGTGCTGCCAGGGGTGGGGTATCCACAGGAGACAGAGAGCAATAAAAGATCCCTTCCCCACCGGCGATGTTGGGGCGCAGCTTGCGAGGCTTACATTTCAATTGGGTGGAACAGGAGGAGGGGGGGGTGTGGCCGGCCTTGCGCCTGGTTCGACTTCTTCAGCTCTGGTGCATGCATGAGGCTAGGTCCTGAGGACTGTGGAAGGACTGGGAAAGAGCAACAGAGAGGTTATATGTTAGTTCTGTGTGCCCTAGGGCGCCAAGATGAAGGGGCAGTAACATGGTGGTATGTCATATAATTTTGCATATAGACAAGGTGCTGTTGCATGTAAATCTGACTTCCTGGTAACTTTAATTTTAGTTATCATGATATAAAATAATGGATGTGGGGGCCTTTTATTGGGTGTTGGAGGGGGAGGGTAGCATTTCATTCTTGGTCCCAAGCAGCACAATGTCTTGGGCCAGCCCTGTAGGTACCCCTACACTTGCGTACAAGATTATTACCAAAAAACCATTGATTCAATTATATACATAAAGCAGCACATCATAAAGCAAAGAAAGCTTGACAAATAAACAAGTAAAGTAAATTGACCGCGCTTCAAGTGACCTTAAAAGAAAAAAAAAAAAAAATATATATATATATATATATATATATATATAGAAAGTGAAACACAGTGCTCAAAAGTTCCAATGTTTGTTGTGAACAATGCAATCCAAAATGTGTTTGATCTCCTCCAAGACCATCCATTCTTAAGAAATCACCCGTGAATATGTGGGTCCCTTCTCCACCGACATTCACATGCACAAGCACTCACCAGATGGATTTGACCCCCATTACAGGTAGTCGAAATCAGCATAAATAGTAATCCATAAACATCTGGAAGAGCCTGTCAATATGGGTACAGATTCTCAGGGTACAGTGTGGATGAAGAACGCCCCTGATAGTGTAGTACGTCCAAGCAATTTATTTAAATCAATTAAAGGTTACACTTATGACAAATGAATGTTCTCAGGCATTTAAAAAGCAGGGGACGCCGTTCTGTGCTCCACCTGCATTTCAAACAGCGGAAGTGGCATGTTACATCTTTGTCCCTCCCTCCCTCCTTTCGTCAGAACGCGTCTGATGTCATAAGGGGGTCACATGATCGTGCACGTCACTTTATTTATTTATATGCACAACCGCTTTACGATAATCCAATCCGATTCAATCCTACTGGATCGATGGACATAATTGTGCATGAACTAGCAACATACACTTATTGTATATGGTTCTAATTAATGTGCCTCATATTAATTATTTAAATAAAATAAATAAAACATTGGATAAAATTGAGGTTGAGGCAAATTTAAGGATCTCTAATGGCAAAAAGGTGGTAATACACCCAAATCGTCTAGTAATATAATTACATTTGTCCTCAACGACGTGAAAGGGCCAAATCGATGCCCTCTAGTGGTTAAGTTATATATAATAACATGTTACCACAATTCACACCATAGGAATAAATCTAATTGGACCATTTCATACTGAGAAAATAGTTTATAATGACAA
The DNA here is from genome assembly GCF_965119305.1 of Pelophylax lessonae. Classification (NCBI taxonomy): domain Eukaryota; kingdom Metazoa; phylum Chordata; class Amphibia; order Anura; family Ranidae; genus Pelophylax; species Pelophylax lessonae. The sequence goes on from NC_138778.1 coordinate 26,134,802, forward strand.
ACAAATGAACAAATTAATTTATAATTTGAAATAAAACAATTGAAATCACTATCTATATCAGGGTTTCTCAACCAGGGTTCCTTGACCAATGAGAAGTTTCTGATTCTCAGATAAGTTCACATGGACACCATTAATCCTTCTAGCTATCTGTAAGGGGGTAATTCTTCCCAATGTCCACAAGTGTAAGGAGCATTCTTCCCTCTGACTATCACACTAATGTATCATAAGTTGTAGAGTAATTTTTACCAGGGGTTCCCTGAGATTGGAAAGTTATTTTAAGGGTTCCCCTGTGTTGAAAAGGTTGAGAAAGGCTGATCTATATGCATATCCATAGGATACATTGTATTCATCTCACAAATCCATTCCATTTAGATTTTTGAAACCTTCTGGGTCATATTGCCCCCCCCCCCCCCCCCCCCATCCAATGTTGCTCAATCCTATCAATGCTGCAAAAAAACATAAGGCTGGGGTCCCTATTGTGATGAATCCTAAAGTGGTTGGATAGACTATGTTTTGGAAAACCTTTGATTATGTTATTTATGTTCATTAGTCCTAATCTCTAGTTTCCTGGTGGTCCAACCAATATACTGTAATCCACATATACAAATTCCATGTCTTCCCATAGTAAAATTATCCCACACAGTACACAAACACTGGCTAGGCACACAGTTAACCCTTTGATTGCCCCTGATGTTTTTTTTTTAACAAAAAGAATTGCTCTATTGATTACATGAATGATACATAGACATCAGGCATCCAGATGATAGAAGATAGCCAATAAAATGGGAGCAGAGGTGAGTCTTCCCTTCAACTGAAACATAGCAAAGCACAGAAGGAACACAGACTTACAATTGTCAGTGGAAAAGGGAAAATCAGTAGAAGATTGTCCCACTCAGGGGCAGACATTACCCTCCAACCATGGTTTCCAAATTTTTTTGTATTTCGGGGGACAATTCCTATTAATGTATTTCAATTTATACATAGGCAATACCCCATTTATGGTAGATTCCCATAAAAATAACGTGGGAGAAAAGGGGGAAGCCCATTTAAAAAGTATTTCTTTTTTGGCATAATACAATAAGTAGGATATCAGAAACTTAGTATACCTAGGTCTTTACTCATCATCCTTGTATGCCCAGAAGAGCCAATTCTGGAGTACACAGGAAAGACAATGATAAATGGGTTATAAACAAAGAGGGAAAATGTAAAAGAGAGCATTTCCCCTAAGGGTTTGGGACTTTAAAGTCACTGAAAAATATCCATTAATAAAAAATCGTATATTTTATTGACACATAGTAGAACATTATAACATATATATGTAAAAATAGCAAACAATTGATTATGGATATATCAATACACAGAGAGTGAAAATCTATTGCAGCATTATAGTACTCAACGCGTTTCAAAGCTTTTGTGTGCCTCTTCTTCAGGGATATATATGTTATTGCTGCATGTTATTTATTATTTGTGTCATTGATCAGATTATGTTTGCTCATCAATAAAAACAACCGTCTCAAATCCCGCTTGTCAGGTCTGGGTCACATCAAAGGGCTTAAACCATTGATTGCTGGTAGTTCCCTAGGGATGACAACCAGGAGAGGCTTGTATTCTATGGCCAAGACAGTGTATGCAACTGAAGCCCATGCAACAGCAAGGAGCCCTTCACAGCTGTCAGGTTCCACAACGTAGCGGATGACCACACACCACGAATCACCATTCATGGTGTGTGGTCATCTGCTACGTCGTGGAACCTGATTGGCCAGGAAACTCGCCTGATCTAAACCCCATTGAGAATCTGTGGGGTATTGTCTAGAGGAAGATGAGAGACACCAGACCCAACAATGCAGATGAGCTTAAGGCCACTATCAATGCAACATGGGCTTCCATAACACCTCAGCAGTGCCACAGGCTGATCGCCTCCATGCCACACCGGATTGATGCAGTAATTCATGCAAGGGGAACCCCAGACCAAGTATGGAATGCATATTATACTGTACATGGACATACTTTTTCAATAAGCCAACATTTCTGTATTTTTTATTGGTCTTGTGTAATATTCTAATTTTTTTGAGATACTGACTTTTGGTTTTTCACTGGCTGTAAGTCATCATCATCAAAATTAAAAGAAAGAAATGCTTGAAATATATCACTCTGTGTGTAACGCATCTATACAAAATATATCAGTTTCAATTTTTGAATTTAATTACTGAAATAAATGATATTCTAATTTTATGAGATGCACCTGTATATATATATATATATATATATATATATATATATATATATATATATATAAATAGATAGATAGATAGGGGTCATGAGTTGGATCCTGGTTAGCCAAAAGGTGTAGTCCATATACTGTATAGACATAGAGGATAGCACCATAGGGAGCATAAATCTTTATATTTATCTTTACATAGGTGGGAGGAAGAGTCCAAAGTTTGGTAACGGTGGGTAAAGAAAAAGGAAGACCTTGACTGTGATATACTGGTTAAACCCTCCCAAAGAGATTTCAGGGGGTATTGTGGTCCAGAGAAGAGTACTTGTTCAAAGCTTAGTGTATATATATATATATATATATATATATATATATATATATATATATATACATATACATCATGACTTCATAAGCAAGGATCTGTGCCTGCATTGAATAGCCAGGGTACATGTATGAGCACTTTGAAAACCTTCCTTGCACACCAGTAAGTACCAGATCACATGTAGTGAACACATTCAAGCCACCACCATAAGGAATACTACTCAGTGCATTTAATTATGTAATGTACAAAGTCCATATAGTCCATACGACCAAATCGTTGTTATTGCTTCATATTCCATACATGGTGCATGCAAGTATATTTATCAGTTCTTGGTGCCTATAAGAATCTCGCTTCCAAACCCAAGATAGCTGGTCTCTGTGTATTTGACACACTGGTCCATGGTGGATCACCAAATTGTAAAAGTGAGGAGGTGGACGATGAAGGGGCCTGACCAGTTTCGCGGGACACAGGCCGGCTTGCTAAGAGGCAAAAAACTTTAAATAGGAAATACAGCCTTTAAAAATAAATAAAAAAATAAATACATAAATAAAAGGCTGCAGCTACAAATGCTGCAGCTGCTGAATTTCAAAAACAGGTACTTACCAGTGCCTGAAGTCCAGCATTGTCTTATTGCTTCTGGTTCTTCTCACCGCGCAAGTTCCTGGGTGTCACCATCTTGGATTTGCCAGCCAACTGTGGCTTCTTAAGGAATCATAGCCGGCTCCCCACTGCTCATGCACGGCATAGCGTCCACTATGGGTCTGGTCCTGTGATGTTGGGAAGCTGTGGGCAAAGGTCAGGTCCAAGCGGATGTCACACCCACCTAGGCAAGAATTGAAAAAGCAGGAATTGGTACCTAGCAAAAAAAAAAAAAACCTACCAGCGTTTCCCCCAGTCCAAAAGAAAAAAAAAAAGTGTTTGTGGTGGAGGGTGGGAAGGAGGAACAGCAACATTTTCACTTTTAAGTGAAGATTCACTTTATTTTTTATTTTGTTATTGGTCATATATAAGAAACATATGTACAGGCGTACTTTTTTCTTAATTTTTCTACCAGCATTCCTAATGCAATGGCTCATTCGATTGCTTTAATTTATCGCTAAGCCTCTTTATTAAAGTTTACTGTCTGTACTTTTAGTAATGCATATGAATCAGTGGAAACATAATTGTCTGGGGGCTTTGTTGAAAGTTGAAAAGAAGGCTTATCAGATTGTAAGTAATTTATGCTTCAAAACTGCAAACTGCAAAGGAGTCTGCCAAATACAAATGTTTATAGAGGGGAGCTGCACAAGCAGTTGTTAGCGATTGATTAAAATGACTCCTTATAGTTGATTGTAAAAGTAGTGTTGGAAGTAATTGACTTAATGGGACGCTATCATGAAAGCAGAGCTTAATTTGTGTGTTCAAATATGAACATGAATGCAGCAATTATGTTATACATATTTTTTTTATTTGATACTCTACAAACAAGAGAATATTTATTCACCCAGGCTTTTTTTCTCAAATGGGTGCAGGAACTCCCCTCTCCGAAGTCACCCCTTGTCTCCGCCCTCTTCCAACCTCCAAACACCGTCCCATGTTTCCTCCCCCTTCCCACCTCCCAGTACCACCTCTTTTAGAGAAAACAGAACCATGTAACATTTTGTGCTTCTAAGTAATCTGTATGAACTGTTTTAATTATAATAAATAAAGCAGTAAAATGGATCCCATGCAGCCAGCAAAAGCAAACATAGACCCCAAAAGCAAAAATAGCCCCCCCCCCCCACAAAAATAGTCACCCCCAACAATAAAAGAACCCCTCTAAGCTACAATAGACCGCTTTCAACAAAATAACACTTTGCAACAAGAGATCCACCCCAGGAACAATAGACCCCCCCAGCAACAACAGACCCTACCAGCAACAATAGTTCCCCACAGCAAAAATAGATCCTCCAGTAGCCCGCATTAATAGACCATCCAGCAGACAGTAACAATAGCCCCTCCCTCAACAGTAGATCCCTCCCAGCAACAATCGAACTGCTAGCAACATAATATCCCCCCTAGCAACAATAGCCCCCCCAGCAAGAATACATCCTCCTGCAGGTGGCATCATTGGACCCTTAAGCGCACCCAGGGGAGGAATGGGCCAGGGGGCAATTGCCCCCCCGGCCACTTTGATGCCCCATAAAAAGGCTGCACCGCTTCTGCCACAGACATGCCTAAAGGATTCCTGGTGAAGAGAAGTAAAGAGTCCCTGCCACTGACCTACTGAGTGCGGGGTAAAGACAATGACAGAGCGCAGCCCTTCTTCCCCCCCCCCCCCCCCAATACAGTGCCTGGTTGAGAAGGATGGGCGGGGTAGATCAGGGGACTATGGTTATAAGAAGATGCCCCAAGCTATTAAATGCTTCCATTCTAAATGCTTGTGTTTGCATAAGAAAGAAATTACCATTTAACAGAAACACTCTAGTGTTGGGCGAAGAATGCCTTAGAAGCTTCCTATAGGCCAAAAGTAGGCAGACAGACTGTCTCTCTACCTAAAAGTCAAGGTATTGAGGCAGGAAAAGGGACACTGGTAAAAAATATGAGAGAAAGACAAACCAGGTGGAATACAGAAGAGATAGAGCCAAGGAAATGAATACTGTGACACTCTACTAGTTTTCATTCTAGATGAGGTGCCCAATAGTGCCCTAGGTCATATAGGAGAAATACAGATATACTGCTGGCTGAGAAATCACAGATGATTGCAAAGTAAATGACAGGGAATTGGCATTCTTTGTAACAGCAAATCTCTAGTGTTGGGCAAAAAAAGAATTAGAAGCTTCCTCTAAGGCTAAGCCAAAAGTAAGAAGATTGGCTGTTTCAAGGTATCGAAGCGGTGAAAGGTACACTGGTAAAATATAGGGGGAAAGTAGAGGGAAGAAGACCAACTAGAAGGCATACAGAGAGAGACAGAAAGAACAGAATGGATATGAGCTCTATCCAATATGGCACCCTGCTTCACCTAGGTGTGTTATCCAATGGTGCCCTTGTATAGGAGATGTACAATATATATTGCTTGTCGAGGAAACTCAGAAACGCTTGCAAAATAAATGATACCAAATTACCATAACAGAAACACTCTAGTGTTAAACAAAGAATGTCTTAGAAGCTTCTTATAATCCAACAGCAGGAAAAAAGATGACTGCCTCTCTACCTTTTACTCCAGTTACTGAGGCAGTGAAAGGGACACTGGTAAAACAATAGGAAGGAAGAGACCAACCAGGTGGAATAAAGTAGAGATAGGAAGAACAAAAAGGATATGAGTTCTGTTCACTGTGGCACTCTACTAGTCTTCACCCTAGACAGGGTACCCAATGGTGCCCAAACTTCTAGAGGAAATATATATACTGCTGGTTGAGGAACCTATCCGCAGCACTTGCAAAGTAAATGATACAAAATGTCCACTCTATAACCATGGTTGGGCAAAAAATGCCTTAGAAACTTCCTACAAGCTAGAATCAGGAGGATAGACTGTCTCTCTTCCGAATACTCAAGGTATGAGGCAGGGAAAGGGACACTGATTAAAAAAATATAGGGAAAAATACCAACCAATACCAATAAAGAAGAGATATAAATAACAGAAAGGAAATGCATTCTGTTCACTGTCGTACTCTACTAGATGAGGTGCCCAATGGTGCCAAAGGTCCTAAAATAGATATATACAGGGCTTTTTTTCAGCAGGAACGCGGTGGAACGCAGTCCCGGCACCTCCAGCACTGAATGTATGTATGTAATAGCAAGGGGTGTGGGGTGTGTTGGAGGGTCTCTTGATGCTGGCTGCTTGGGGATCTATTAACACTGGTAGGGATCTGGTATTGTGTGAGTGTCTATTGTTGCTGCTAGGGGATATATTGATGCTGGGGGTCTTATGTTGTTGGTAGGGATCTCATGTTGAGGTAGAGGTCTATTGTTGGCTTATTGATACTGGCTGCTGGGAGAGCCGTTGTTGCTATTGGAGGGGGGTCTAATGTTGCTGGGGTAAATCTTTTGTTGCTGGGTGAGGTATTTTGTTGTGCGTGGGAGGTGGGTAGTGGGTGGAACCAAGGGGTGACTCAGAGGGGGGGAGTTCCTGCACCTATTCTCCGAGAAAAAAAGCCCTGGATATATATATGTATATATACTCACCGGCTGCTTTTATTTGGTACACCTGCATAATTGCTTGGTAACCCAAATTGCTAATCAGTCAATCACATGGCAGCAAGATGTGTGGATGAAATTGCCTTGTTCATGTCAGAGGTCAGAGGAGAATGGGCAGACTGGTTTGAGATGATAGAAAGGCAACAGTAACAGGGCTACAGCAGCAGAAGACCACATCAGGCGCCACTCCTGTCAGCTAAGAACAGGAAACTGAGGCTACCATTCGCACAGGCTCACCAACACAACAGAAGATTGGAAAAACGTTGCCTGGTCTGATGAGTCTCTATTTCAGCAGCGACATTCACATGGTAGGGTCAGAATTTGGTGTAAATAACATGAAAGCATGGATCCATCCTGCCTTGTATCAATGGTTCAGGCTGGTGGTGTAATGGTGTGGGGGATATTTTCTTGGCACACTTTGGGCCCCTTAGTACCAACTGAGCATTGTTTAAATGCCACAGCCTACCTGAGTATTGTTGCTGACCATGTCCATCCCTTTATGACTACAGTTTACCCATCTTCTGATGGCTCCTTCCAGCAGGATAATGCACCATGTCACAAATAAGGTTGCCACCTCAACCCTTTAAACTAGAACACATACGAATTACACAGGTTTTGAGGCTAATATAATGCAGATAAGGCACTGAGTTTAATTACCACCATAATCAGCCACAGAACCTGTGTAATTAATGTGTGTCCTGGTTTAAAGGGATGAGGTGGCAACCCTAGTCACAAAGTTCAGATCATCTCACCACTGGTTTCTTGAACCTGACAATGAGGTCACTATACTCCAAAGGTCTCCACGGTCACCAGATCTAAATCCATTAGAGCACCTTTGGGGATGTGGTGGAATGGGAGAGTTGCATCACGGATCTACAGCAACTGCGTGATGCTATCATGTCACTATGGACCAAAATCTCTGAGGAATGTTTCCCCTTGTTGAATCTACGCCACAAAGAATGAAGGCAGTTCCGAAGGCAAAAAGGGGGTCCAAGCCTATACTAGCAAGGTGTATCTAATAAAGTGGTCGATGAGTGTATATACCGTAAAGTAAATGAAACGTGATCAGTTTCATAAATGTGAACAACCACTCAAAGTATTTTGATAAAACTTTATCTAACTAAGTGTTACTATTCTGAGTCCAGTAGCAATCACAGAGCTACAAACAACTCAACAGAAGAGCACTAAGCAATAAACAAAGCCACCTGAACTGCCACCTGAACCAAACACAACTTTAATGTGATAGCTAAGAAACCATTCATTTTTTATTCTATTTCCATCCTATAACCTTGACCCTTTGTTGCAGCTATCTCTACTATCTCTTAGCAACCCCCATTATCTTCATCTGCTTGTAGTTTCTGTAGAATTAAATTTTGCATGTTTACTGACTCAATATGGATAATTATTCCTGCAGATTGAATTCCTCGTTTAAGGTTTGCCTCTGTGGCTTCTACTTTTATACAATTTATTTATTTTCTATGAGCACCTGCTCAGAAATTATAATGGTTGGTACATCATTTCTATGAATTACATAAATGAAATGATACATTTAAACAACCAGAATTTAAAATCATATTTCTATGTTAACCACTTGCCGACCGCCCACAGTATATTTACTGCGGCAGTCAGCCCCGTACAGGCAAAGTGACGTATTACTACGTCGCTAGCCTGAGAGCCTCTAGGGGGCGAGCGTGCGCCGCGGGAGGCGCGCTCCCGCCCCCGCTCGTTCCCTAACGTGTCCGCGCGTGTGACCGGTGGACCCGATGTCCGCCGGTCACTCACGATCTCCCGGTGGAGAGGGAGAAAGGCAGGCGGCTGATGTAAACAAAGCCGCCTGTCATTCTCCCTGATCTAACTGCGGAGATCATACGATCCTGCTATGTAGGATCGTATGTCTCTGTGGTTACATCACTAGCCACACCCCTTTACAGTTAGAAGCACGCCCCTAGGGACACACTTAACCCCTGCATCACCAATAAAGTTAACCCCTTCCCTGCCAGTGTAATTTTTACAGTAACAGTGCATATTTATAGCACTGATTACTGTAGTAATGTCACTGGTACCGCCAAAAGTGTAAAAAATGTCAGTCAGGGTTCCGATCTGTCCGCCGCAATGTCGCAGTCCTGCAAAAAAAATCGCAGATCACCGCCATTACTAGTAAAAAAAAAAAAAAAACAATATAAATGACAAAAATCTTTCCCTTAGTTAGTAAACGCAATAACTTTTGCGCAAACCAATCAAAATACGCTTATTGCAATTTTTTTTACCAAACATATGTAGCAGAAAACAAATTGGCCTAAAATGTTAAAAAATTTGATTTTTACATTTTTTTTGGGGAATTTCATATAAAAAAATGTGAAAAATATTGTTATTTTTTCAAAATTGTCGCTCTTTTTTTATTTATAGCGCAAAAAGTAAAAATCGCACAGGTGATCAAATACCACCAAAAGAAAAGTCCAGTATCTCCACTATACCACATGGCTCCAGTATAAAAATAGCCCTGGTATGATTTTCTACTAGGCGCACCCAGGGTGGCTGCCTCACCATCTGCCCCAACAGAAAATTAAGTAGTTTGAACCCCTGGGTAAAAACATGCTTTACAATGTTTAGTCAAATATAAACCTCCTTTTCTCTGTAAATTGCGGGGTTGGTTTACTAGAGGCAAAAAGACTTTTCACTTTGCAAGTGCAGTTGCATTTTGCAAGGGAATTTTCCCCAGTGCTCAGTGAATGAGGTGAAGCACTTCTAACTTCCACCATACAATCATGTACAAGCATGTATTCTGTTGATACCTGGTTGTTTCTGCTGTTTTCTGTCTCCCTCTTCTGTCTATGTCTCCATTGCAGTTGGGAATTTTGCAGAGCAGTGTTGAGCGCTAGTGCCATGCTTAGTTTTTAGTGTATCTTCTACGCTGAGCATTTCCTCCCTATCACATCTGAGCAGCCCATGTGACTACAGAGTCACACATGTGGCCGTATACACAGTGGTAAATGGCAACCCACTCCCTCCCTCCTCTATTGTCCACTAACCATCTAAACACAATGGTGGCAGGATATTACATCTTGATTGATGGAGGCTTCACCTCCCTCTTATTCTAAGACACAGTCGAGAGGGGCGCGACACAATTGGCAGAGATTCATTTACACCATGTTATTGCCAAAAAATAATAACAATTTATTTTTAAAATATATATTTGTATGACCATTAAAAACAGTTTGTTGATATTAATATTTTATTTTTACTCTGTATCCCAAAGGCAATGTTTTTGTTTTGAACATGTGACAAGGACTAGAAGCACCTCCTGCCACTATTTCCCTGTAGACAGGCTGGGAAGGATCTGGAGGTAAAGGAAAGAGAGGGGAAAGCGCAAAGGCCTAGCGCATTATCCTCAATAAATGGCTTTAATAAATGAACAAAGGTAAATATACTACGAACCAATGCTTGAATAAATGCTTATCATACAAGACATCTGCTTAAGTCCAAGTAGAAGTGTTCACGTCTCATGGAATCATTTGATCAACTAATGCGTTTCGGGGTTACCTCTTCCTCAGAGCCTGGGAAAGATCTGGATCTTGTGACAGCTGTATATCGATTAGGAAAAAGGTAGTTCGATGTTTTTTTTTATTAAAATAATTACAGTGCCATCATTCACATACAGATAGAGAAAGGATACTGTAAATTAAACAGTGGGGTTGAGTTACTAAAACTGGGGAGTGCAAAACCTGGTGCAGTACTACATAGAAACCAATCAGCTTCCAACTTCAGTTTGTTCACTTAAGCTTTGACCAAAAAAAAAAAAAAAAAACTGGAAGCTGATGTACCCTCCCGTTTTAGTAAATCAACCCCAGTGTGTGTTTAGCATAATTTTAAAATGTTATTAAAATCAATACTCTTGGAGGTGCCCCCGTTTTTCTTTGCTCCCTACATAACATACACTACTGTGAGATGGGTCAATCCAACTAAGCATTGTGAATTACTGGTCCATCTCTAAAATATGTCAAATCATATCTAAATTCCTCCTGCCTGTCAAGGCCTTACCTTGCCTTCCTGTTGGCAGCCATCTTGGACATTTGCAGACTGCTGTCTCTTATAAACTCTGTTTGCATCATTACTTGCCTGCTGCCTGGACGTCGCTCAGTGATGATGTTGCACACCTGACTATATATATCACCTAATGGCTTGCAGTCCTTGCCCTTGTGTTTGTGCTACAAGGTGCATCACTGCTGGCTTGGCTGATGACTTTCCTAGCTCTCGATCCTGCATCAGCAGACAACCCCCCATTTGCAGATAATCCGGTATCAGAAGACTACTCGCTACTGGACTTGACCTCGGCTTGGATGACTACCAGCTTCTATACTCAATCCCGGCTTGGATGACTACCCGCTTCTGGACTCATTCCTGGCTTGGATGACTACCTGCTTCTAAACTCGATTCTGCCTTGGATGACTACCCGCTTCTAGACTCAATCCCAGCTTCGATGACTACCCGCTTCTAGACTCGATCCCAGCTTGGATGACTACCCGCTTCTGGACTCGTTACTGGCTTGGATGACTACACGCTTCTAGACTCGTTCCCGGCTTGGATGACTACCCGCTTCTAGACTCGATCCCGGCTTGGATGACCACCCGCTTCTGGACTCGTTCCCGGCTTGGATGACTACCCGCTTCTAGACTCGATTCCGGCTTGGATGACTACCCGCTTCTGGACGACTTTCCTAGCTCTCGATCCCGCATCAGCAGACAACCCCCATTGGCAGATAATCCGGCATCAGAAGACTACTCGCTACTAGGACTCGTTCCCAGCTTGGATGACTACCTGCTTCTAGACTTGATCCTGGTTTGGATGACTACCTGCTTCTAGACTTGATCCGGGCTTGGATGACTACCCGCTTCTGGACTCGTTCCCGGGTTGGATGACTACCTGCTTCTAGACTCGATCCCGGCTTGGATGACTACCCGCTTCTGGACTCGTTCACGGGTTGGGTGACTACCTGCTTCTAGACTCAATCCCGGCTTGGATGACTACACGCTTCTGGACTTGATCCCGGCTGTTCCTGATTTCGCTCCTCACTCTTGCTATGTGTTCATTGTTGGCGCCCTAATAAACTGCTTTTTGTGTGGCCTGGTTTCCTGGCACCCTGACACCGCCAAAGAGACATTTTTGAAAAAGTCTTGACATTTTTACAAGTTAATCGCTATACAAATTTGTTGAAATTCAAGCTTTTGTTTTATGACAAAATAACCAGCTCAGCAGTACTAACTGTAAATCATGCCAAGTTTAGTAACCTGTGAGCTACAAGTATAAGCCCCGAAGCCATATGTCATGAGATAGAAAGTAGAAACCATTAAAAGACCCGATTCAGCATGTCTAATTATGCCACAGTCCATTAGCCAAGGGGGATTTGTCTACATTAAATAGTAAGTAGAGGTTTTAAATGAAGAAAATAATGAGTTCCCCATGAATAATCCCTTGGCATGGTTGACTTATATCTCTCTCTGCTGACATTTGTTAAATTGTGAGATCTAAAGTGTTTATGGTTTATACAATGCATTCTGATAATGACGAAATCGTACTTGAATACAAATTGGCAACTTTGTTTAATGGAATGGTGCCAACCCAGAGAATTCTCTGTTCCCTCTCATAGCTGTAGAGGAGTTGCACTCTCTAATCAAGTTCAGTGTTTTCCAGCTGTATATCAATGTACCGTGTAAATGAAGATCAGTAAGTGAATTCTAGAATTGCTTCACTGGAGTGTATTTAATTTAATTTTTTTTTAAGTATATTTTCATTTAAAGCCAGAAAATAAATAGCTTATTTTTGTAAAACCATATCAACAATGAAAACATTTCATTCAAAGATAATGTATTGTTACATTTCATTTTATACAACTTGCATTTTTAACCTTTTTTCTACATTTTGTTTCTTTTTTTTTTAATTCAAGTTTTAATGCAACACTTACCTTAATTTGAAACCTGTTCTCTACTTTTTGTTTTTGATGGAACATTTTTTTAATCCTTTTATGCCCAGGGTCAATTGAAGCCTTAATGCTTGAGCCAATTAAAAAAAAAAATGCAACTTTCATTGCAATACTTACCCTAAATTGTCACTTTTTTTCTATTTTTTGTTTTTGACAGAACATGTTTTTCTTTAATTCTTTTATGCCCAAGGTCATTGAAGCTTAGATGTTTGGGCCAGCAGCTTTCAATGCAGTGCTCATTTTAATTTGCAATCTTTTTCTTTTTGCTACTTTTTGTTTTTGATGGAACATTTTTAAAATGCTTTTATGCCCAGGGTCATTGAAGCCAAATGCTTGAGCCAATTAAAAAAAAATGCAACTTTCAATGCAATACTTACTCTAAATTGTCACTTTTTTCTATTTTTTGTTTTTGATAGAACATGTTTTTCTTTAATTCTTTTATGTCCAGGATCATTGAAGCCTAGATGTTTGGGCCAATTTCTTAAAAAAAAAAAAAAAAAATGCAGCTTTCAATGCAATGTTCATTTTAATTTGCAATCTTTTTCTTTTTACTACTTTTTGTTTTTGAAAAAACATATTTTTCCCTAACCCCTTTATGCCCAGTCGTCATTGAAGCCTAGATGCTTGGGGCAAATATTAAATAAATAGATAAATAAATAAATAAAAATGCAGCTTCCACTGCAATACTCGCTTTGATTTCCTCTGTCCTACACAATTTTTCTACTTTATGTTTCAATAGATTTTTATTAGAGAGTAACAAAGACAAATAACAACGGAAGTGGTACAATAGTGAAGGCTATTATACAACAAATAAAAGTTGAAAAGTGGAGGTCAACTGTAGCAGGTGGATACCCAGCCCTCAATGCTATTAAAACATCTAGGGTTAAGTCATCATGAGAAAAGTAGACAAACCTACGTGCTATAAGAGAGCAAAAGGTGGTCACTATCTAGTAAGTGCAGGGGATAGCCCCCAAAACTGTAGGGTACCCCCACCCAAGACACCCCTAAAGGGAGCAAACTGTGTCTCGGAAGAGGCACCCCACGTGTGAACTGCAAAATGGTATAGTGACCCAAAAAAAAAAAAAAAAAAAACTGCAAGGGAGAACAACCTATAAGAATGCCATCTACCGGCCCTAGATGGAAGAGGCACGGGGCCCCTACTACAGGTGTGTAAAGGTACGATGAAAGCTCCACCAAAATAGAAAACATAGTCTCCAAACCACTTCCTAGAGAACTAAACAATTCGGATCGTCAACAGTTGGCTATAAGTACAGTAAAACCAAGAGTTGAACAGGCAAAGAATAGAAAAAGGAAAAAGAGAAGAAAGAAGGCAGACAGCCTACGAAGTAAGAAGAAAGAAAAGAGAAGGGAATGCAAAAAGGGGGGAAGGAGGTTCCTGCGGACCGGATCCTGAAGACACTGTGAGACAAATAGGCAACAGGGTAATGGGAGGTAAAAGGAAAAAAAAAAAAAGGGGGGGTTACCCCACTGTCCAGTGCAAAGAAAACATCAAATAGTAACATTCATGTATGCAGCCCAGGGTTCCCAGATACTTTCAAACTTTTCCCTGGAGTCGTCCAGAATACTATACATCTTCTCCTGTGCCATTATCCACGAAATCTTACCCTTAGCCAAGCGGAGTGGAACCGAAGGCATCTTCCACTGCCTGGCTATCGCCATCTTGGCACCAAGGAAGATGTAGAAAATGAGGGATTGGGTGTGTTTAGGGAGCTTAGGGATGCGTTGGCTCAACAGGGCTTGAGCAGGAGATGGATGCAACGTGAGACCAGAAATCCGACGAACAATGCCGTAAATGCGCTGCCAAAACGACCTGAGTTTGGGGCATTCCCAAAAGATGTGGAGAATGGTGCCAGCCAGGTCACATCCCCGGAAGCAGGTAGGGGATGTGGAGGGAAAGATGGTGGCCAATCTGGCCGGCACCATGTACCACCTCAAAATAACTTTAAGATTAGCTTCCATGAGGCCAATATTATGAATACCCCGGAAAGAGCGCCCAACATTAGCGTGCCAGTCAGAGAGGTCCCAGTCTAATTTGAGGTCCTGCTCCCATTTAAACATATAGACAGATTTGGTTTGTGCATCGTTCAGTAGAGCGTAAATGAGGGAGATTCCCCCCTTGACATCAGAAATTTGAGCACACCACTGTTCATAAGGCGTTACCCGTAGGGGTTCAGAGAATTTGGACCTAAGAGAGTTAATAAAGTGCGAAATTTGGGTAAGACGGAATTTCTCTACAGGCGGCATCTTCAACTTTGTGGTACAATGAGAAAGAGTGATAGGACCCGAGCTATCCAAAAAGTGGCCAATTCTGTACATGCCTTTGTCAGTCCACCATTTAAATACCCCTATGTTTTCACCTGGAGGGAAGGCCGGATTATGGAATAGGTGAGTGAGGGGAGCCCAAGGCGAAGTAACTTTATGCATTTTGTGTATGCGATCACAGATGGATAAAGAATGTGAAAGAGTAGGGGCCAGCACTGGGGGGCGGGCTCGAGCAGGTCTCCAAAGCAGGTAGTCAATGGTGTGTCGAGGGACTGCTTGGCGTTCCATAAAGTACCAGTCAGGCTTCCCCCCTCTGGAATAAATGACGGAAAACTGAGTCAGCTGTGCTGCCAGATAATATTTCCAAAGGTCCGGAACTTCCTAAGCCCCCCTGTTTCCGGGAGCGTAGAAGCGTAAGTCTATTAATTCTATATCCCTTCGTTCCCCAGATAAATTTAAAGATGTGTCCTTGTAAGTTTTTAATGTGGGATTTCCGCACCGGGATTGGGAGCGACCGGAAAAAATAAAGAATACGTGGCAAGAGTGTCATCTTAACCGCATTGATTCTCCCTAACCAGGAAATGTGACAGCGAGACCAGTCAGAGAGATCCCGTTTTAGTCGTTGTATCAGGGGCGGATAGTTGGTCGAATAGAGTTTGTCTATAGTGGGAGTCAAGGAGACTCCAAGGTAAGGAATAGAATTCGATTGCCAGGAGAAGGGGAAATGGTCTTTCAGACGATCCACCAGTGGCCCAGGGAGAGTGATATTAAGGGCCAGCGACTTAGTCATGTTTACTCGCAAGCCAGAAGCCGCCCCAAAGGGGTCCAAGAGGGAAACAATATTGGGAAGAGAGATCAATGGGGACGTAACAAAGAGCATTATATCATCCGCGAACAACGCGCATTTGTGGAACTCGGACCCGCATTGTATGCCATGTATATCAGGGTGAAGACGGATCGCTGAAGCAAGAGATTCAAGGGCAACAGCGAAAAGGAGCGGGGAGAGGGGGCATCCCTGTCTCGTTCCCCTCCGGATCCGGATGTCTGCAGAATAGTATCCCTGCATTCTGACCTGAGCTGCCGGCTGGGAGTAAAGGGCTCGTAGTGTAGTGATGAAAGAGGGACCAAAACCCCATCGTTCGAGGGTACGGAAGAGGAACGGCCATGAAAGGGAGTCAAAGGCCTTTTGTAGGTCCAATGACAGGAGAAAACCAGGTTGGGAAGGGCCTCCGTCCCACCCTGAATTTAGCAGCGAAATGACATCAACAACCCTCCTTATCTGGTCAGGTCCCTGCCTACCCGGAATGAACCCCACCTGATCCTTATGAATGTATTTGGCAATAAAGCTGGATAAGCGATTAGCATAAATTTTGGTCAATATCTTTAAATCATTATTAATGAGAGATATTGGTCTGTAATTGCCCACATCGGAGGGATCCTTCCCCGGCTTGGGGATAACCGAAATGTAAGCTTTATTAGAGGCTTCATCCAGGCGAGCTCCGCCCCTGAGGGCATTGAAGAACCTGACCAGATAAAGAGATAGGACCGACGCAAACGTCTTGTAATAGGAATTGGAAAAACCGTCAGGACCTGGGGTGGAATTGGGTCGAAGGGACTTGATCACTTCCAGCACCTCCCGTTCGTCAACAGGGGATTCCAAAAGGGATCTATGCGTATCCGTGAGGCGGGGGAGAGGCACGTTGTCTAGGAACGAGTCAGGATCGTCCCCCTTATGGGGGGTGGGGGCCGCATAAAGTTGGGAATAGAAGAAGTGGAAGGAATCCATGATGGATGTAGGGTTGCTCGAAAGAACACCAGCGGGGGATTTTATTTTGGGCATGGAAATCGCCCGAAACTTTGGGGAGAGCTTCGATGCCAATTTTGTACCCATTTTATCTCTACAAGCATAAGCGCGAGCCCCTTGCCAGCGCAGGGCCTTTTCGGCCCTGGAAGTTAGGGCCAGGTTAAGTGACAATTTAATCGCATCCAGTTCGGCAAGAGAGGAGGGATTAGGGGAGCGCTTGTGGGCTCTACGGAGGCGAATATATTCTGTCTCTAAGCGGGTGATATCAACTAGACTTTCCTTTTTAATTTTCGCCCCCAGCTGGATGAGGTAGCCTCGCAGGACAGCCTTATGGGCCCCCCATAAGGTAGTAGGGGATGTGTCTGGGAGATCATTAAGCGTGAAGTATTCGCGAAGCACGGTGTCTATCATGGAGCATCTAGCCGGATCGCTCAGAATAGATTCATTAATTCTCCATGGAGAGGGGCCTCGGGGAAATAGGGAGCAGGAGAGCTGAAGAGTGACCATGGAATGGTCCGACCAAGGGACTTCTCTAATTTTAGACTTCTGGGCAGAAGGGATATCCGTTGTGGGGATGAAAATGTGGTCAATCCGCGCAAACGTATGATGAGGGGCCGAGAAATGTGTGTAATCCCGAGTAGATGGGTTCAACTCCCGCCAAATATCAATCAGACCCAATGCATGGAGCGATCTAGCCACCCGAAGGCTCTGCTTCGAAGGTCGGCGAAGCCGACCACCGGAGGATTGGGATTTATCAAGGGAGCAGTCGAGGGCTAAGTTAGAATCCCCTCCAATGAGAACGCGGCCCTCAAAGTGGGGAGAGAGAAGGAGAAACATCTCGGAGAGGAATTTCGCCTGACCCTTGTTAGGGGCATAGTAAGAAATAAATGTGTATAACACTCCTTGTATGTGGCCCTTGACCAGAATAAATCGGCCCTGGGGGTCCCTTACGGTGTGCAGGTGCGAGAAGGAAAGGGATTTAGCAAAAAATATGGCCACCCCTCTCTGTTTCGAGGGGGCATTGGCAAGATAAAACAAGGGGTATTTATGGTGGACATATGTCGGTTGGTAGGATTCCGGGAAGTGAGTCTCCTGAAGCAGGAGAACCCCCAATCCTTGGGAATGGTAATGTTGGAATGCCTTCCTACGCTTAACAGGTGAATTTAAGCCCTGGGTGTTGTGTGATGCCACCTGTAGAGAAGAGACCGTACTCACATTAGGCTGCATGTTGCGCGGGGAGGAGGCACGCTGAAGTAGGTGATCCGGCGGGATCCCGAGAACATCCCCGGAGGAGACTATTCACAGCGGTAGCAGGCTTGTCAGGAGCAACAGGGAACCAGAAGGACCGCAGGAACCTAAGGGGAAGAAAAAGACACCAGTAAAGGGAGAAAAAGAGAAAAAAGAAGACAACAGAGGAAGAAGAAAGTAGCAAGTCCAAAGACTTGCCAAGGGATGAGAAAGCCGCAGGAAGGACCCGCAGCTCCTCATCACGTGTAAGGATGCGTCCTGAACCAGTCAGGGCACATTCCTGAGGGAGGCCAGATGAAATCATCTAACGTCCGACAGGAGGAGGCACATTAAAGCCTCTCCGGCCATAGGGCACCAGCCCGGCACCCTCATAAAAAAAATCAACAAAAGATAGCAAAATTCGAGCACGAAAATCACCCCTAGGTGTAGAAAATGGGGAGTTGCCCCAAAAGCATCAATAGGAGGTTAGGTCTAGGGGGGACAGGGGAAAAGGACAACATGGGGAGGGGAAGGTAGGCAGGGAAAAAAAAAAGAAAAAAAGGGGGGGGATAAAAATAAGGGGGGGAGGGGGTACTGGGGAGGGGGGGGAGCTGCAAGCTTAACGACAACAGATTAAGCAGTAATTACAGTATTCAAAAAGAACCTGACCAGCGTGAAGAAAATAGATGAGGTAAGTCAGATCAAAAATTGTAAAATAAATAGTTCGCTGGAAAAAGGGAACAAAACAGTCCGGAAACAGACCCAAAAAGGGGGGCCAAAAAATGGAGGCAGGGATCATCTCGGACCCCCATCAGGCGAGGAAGGACGAACTTCGACGACTGAAGAAAGAAGATTCCAGAGGAGCAATGCAGATATCAGGGAGGCTGGACATCACGGTGACGCTTCGTTTGCTGCTTGTTCCAAACTGAGGAGACAGGGCTGATCGGAGGGGGTCGCTTGGAAGATTCTCTCCTGGAAGTGGACAGGGCAGGATCCCTGGTGATGATACCCAGATGCAGGAGCATGCCTTCACCCTCCTGGAAGTTGGTGAAGTTGTACGTCTTGTTCTGGAATTGAAAGTTCAGCCGGAAGGGGAAAGACCACCAATATTTCAGCGCCCGGGCAGAAAGAGCTTGTGTAAGCGGCTTTAGAGCTCTTCGGCGTTGAATAGTGAAGGGGGAGAGGTCGGCGAAGAGTTGAATCTTGTGACCCTGGATGGATAGGTCCTCCCTACCCCTACTCACTTTCATGAGCTCCTCTTTAACCCCATAGAAGTGGGGTTTGACGATAACATCTCTGGGAAGGCCATCTTTGCGGGGCGGTTGTAGGGCCCTGTGAGCCCGGTCGAGCTCCAGGCGATGGTCCGAAATGTTCGGAATGAGATCCCTAATAAAAGCTTTAATTGTGGTAGGAATGTCCGTGATGGTTTCTGGGATCCCTCTGACCCTAAAATTTAGGCGTCTGCTTCTGTTTTCCATATCCGCAGCCGCGCATGCCCACTACAAAGTGGCTGGCAGACAGTGAAGAGAAGCCTAAACTAAACCTTGTTGCGGTCTTGGGCTCCTGCCTTTCTGATGCTCTCAAATATTAACGTACTTAATATTTTGTTACTGATTGTTACGAATGTACAGGGCTTTGAGGTGCTGGAACTCAACCACGACCTCACCAAAACTCCTCCCCAAACTGGTCAAAATTTCACTAACAGTGGGAGGGTCTTAAAGGCGCATCAAATACCAGGAATACATTATGTACAGAGAGCAGAGTTCAGTGGGATTACACACAGAGTGCAAAGTTCAGGGGTGTGCTATGTGCAGAATTCAGGGGTGCGCTACACACAGAGTACAGAGTTCAGTGGTGTGCCATGTGCAGAGTTCGAGAGTGTGCTACGTAAACAGTGCAGAGTTCAGGGGTGTGATACACACAGAGTACAGAGTTCAGGGGTGTGTTATGTGTAGAGTGCAGGAGTGTGCTACGTATACAGTGCAGAGTTCATGGGGGCCCTACACACAGAGTGCAGAGTTCAGGGGTGTGCTATGTGTAGAGTTCGGGAGTGTGCTATGTATACAGTGCAGAGTTCACGGGTGCGCTACACACTGAGTGCAGTGTTCAGGGGTGTGTTATGTGTAGAGTTCAGGAGTGTGCTTTGTATACAGTGCAGATTTCAGGGGTGTGATACACACAGAGTACAGAGTTCAGGGGTGTGTTATGTGTAGAGTGCAGGAGTGTGCTACGTATACAGTGCAGAGTTCATGGGGGCCCTACACACAGAGTACAGAGTTCAGGGGTGTGCTAAGTGCAGAGTTTGGGAGTGTGCTACGTATACAGTGCAGAGTTCAGGGGTGCACTACACAGAGAGTACAGAGTTCAGGGGTGTGCTAAGTGCAGAGTTTGGGAATGTGCTACATATACTGTGCAGAGTTCAGGGGTGCACAACACACAAAATACAGAGTTCAGGGGTGTGCTTTGTGCAGAGTTCAGGGGTGTGCTATGTGCAGAGTTCGGGAGTGTGCTACATATACAGTGCAAAGTTCAGGGGTGCACTACACACAAAGTACAGAGTTCAGGGGTGTGCTATGTGCAGATTTCAGGAGTGTGCTACATATACAGTGCAGGGTTCAGGGGTGCACTACACACAAAGTACAGAGTTCAGGGGTGTGCTATGTGCAGATTTCAGGAGTGTGCTACGTATACAGTGCAGGGTTCAGGGGTGCGCTACACACAGAGTACAGAGTTCAGCCTTCTTCCACAGCTGCTTACCTCTGCATCCCCCATCCACATTTCACCTTTACACCTCTTCTTCTCTAGTATCTCCCCTCACACTGTAGATGGATTCACCTCTCTCACTTGCAGGGAGATCATCCAGTGGGGATGTCAGAATTCGTACTGCACCCCAGGCACCAACATCTCCTTTGTCCCCATCCTGCACTTGGAAAACACAGGAAGCCAGACCTCTGGGTTTACAAGTGATGGTGATGAGCAGAGGGCCTGAGCCAAAGGTTGTGGAACTGAGTTCCACCAAGTTTCAGCTGAAAAAAAGTCCTGCGAATGTATCATAATATCATTGTTCATGTTAGCTCACTAAGTGTTTTTTAGCAGATACATCTGCAATTTCACCAGGTTTACATTCACATACATCACGTTTTGATTTCATTTGTGCTATTATTGGAAATATGAGCACAATACACGGATTTCACACAGAGAGGTGTAGTGAAGGTTACACCCACAATTTCAGGATTATATGTTATATAATAGTATAACGGCACACATACATTCATGTAGCAAGGCTACAGTATCTTAGTTGTCACTATTTAAATAATTTGTTTCTTTTTTAGTCACTGATCACAGCATTGCAAAATGGATATACACCCATAGTAGTACTTTCTAAACACAATTTATTTTATTAATTGCCCAGGTCAGACAGCCAAGGGACAAGTTGACAAACTTGTCCCTTGGCTGTCTGACCTGGGGATGAATAAAAGTATCTTCAGGTTTTCAGCTTTGGAATGAGTGTTGAGGTGGGGCTAGTACAAAAGTTCATGACACTTAAAGTTTCACTAAACCTACAACAGTTGCATCAGCATGCTGTACTGGACTCATAGTATCCCAAGGCTGGATATTTACTGTAAGACCAGGCTGTCATAGACACACCTTGGTGGTGGTGGTGGTGGTGGTGGTGGTGGTAGTGGTGGTGGTGGTGGTGGGGTGTATCATCATGCTGTACTGGACTCATACTATCCCAAGGCTGGATATTTACTGTAAGACCAGGCTGTCATAGACACACCTTGGTGGTGGTGGTGGTAGTGGTGGTAGTGGTGGTGGTGGGGTGCATCATCATGCTTTCCTGGAGTCATAGTATTCCAAGGCTGGATATTTATTGTAAGACCAGGCTGTCATAGACACACCTTGTAAGTGGTGATGGTGGTGAAGGGGAGGGTGGGGGGTTGTATCATCATGCAGTCCTGGACCCATAGTATTCCAAGGCTGGATACCTACTATAAGATAAGGCTGTCATAGATACACCCTGGCGTTGGTGGTGGTGGTTAGGGGTCATCATGCTGCCCTGGACTAATAGTATCCCAAGGCTGGATATTTACTTATTCATTGTAAGACCAGGCTGTCATAAACACGCCTTGCACCTTGGTGGTAGTGGTGGTAGTGGTGGAGGGGGGGGGGGGGTTGTTCAATCATGCTGTCCTGGACTCATAGTATTCCAAGGCTTTGATATCTACTATAAGATAAAGCTGTCACAGATACACCCTTGTGGTGGAAGTTAGGGGTCATCATGCTACCCTGGACTCCTAATACCACAAGGCTGGATATTTACTTATTCATTGTAAGACCAGGCTGTCATAGACACACCTTGCACCTTGGTGGTGGGGGTGGTGGTAGTGGTGGAGGGGGGGATGTTGTATCATCCTGCTGTCCTGGACTCATAGTATTCCAAGGCTGGATATCTGCTATAGGATAAGGCTGTCAGAGATATACCCTGGTGGTGGTTAGGGGTCATCATGCTGCCCTGGACAAATAGTATCCCAAGGCTGGATATTTACTTATTCACTGTAAGACCAGGCTGTCATAGACACATCTTGCACCTTGGTGGTGGTGGGGGTGGTGGTGGTGGTGGGGGGGGTGGGTTGTATCATCCTGCTGTCCTGGACTCATAGTATTCCAAGGCTGGATATCTGCTATAGGATAAGGCTGTCAGAGATATACCCTGGTGGTGGTTAGGGGTAATCATGCTGCCCTGGACTAATAGTATCCCAAGGCTGGATATTTACTTATTCACTGTAAGACCAGACTGTCATAGACACACCTTGCACCTTGGTGGTGGTGGTAGTGGTGGAAGAGAGGGGGGTTGTATCATCATGCTGTCCTGGACTCATAGTATTCCAAGGCTGGATACCTACTATAAGATAAGGCTGTCATAGATACACCCTGGTGGTGGTGGTGGTGGTTAGGGGTCATCATGCTGCCCTGAACTCCTAGTATCCCAAGGCTGGATATTTACTTATTCAGTGTAAAACCAGGCTGTCATTGACAAACCTTGCACCCTGGAGGTAGTGGTGGGGGTATGCATCATTATGCTGTCCTGGACTCATAGTACTGCACCCACACATCATGACTTGAGTATTTTTCACTGCAGCATTAACGACTTCTGACCACCACACCTGGGCAATATGATTTTGGACCTGTGACATCACTGGACTGGTCAAATTAGTGATTTATATATATTTTTTTGATGCAGGAAAGAGGTGAGGGGTAATAAAGCTAATGTAAATTTTGTGCAAAATTCCACTTTTAGGGTTAAAAAAAAAAATAGTTTTTTTAGCTATCCATTTTGATCTTCCTTTGTACAAGAATACATTGAAAAATTAGGTGGTTGATTTGCTGTGAATACCACATTTTAGCAGACAAACTTCTATCAACCTTTATTGTTGTTTATGGTGGCTAGCCTTTTGCACTTCAATGTGATTTTTTAATTATCTTTTTTAAAAACTGAAATGCTATGGCTGTCCAAACAAACAAAACGTTGACTTGCAATGTTCTTTAAACGGTTTTCACTTTTCATAGGAGACTTTAAAAAAAGTTTCCTTACTTGTGAAATAGAATTGCAATTTAATCTCTAGTTAGCCATCAGAAATAACTGCAAAATGATAATTTATATTATTAATAAGAAATAATATTGAAAGGAAAGGTGAAAAATATTTAGAAAAAGATTGAGTCTCATGGGAAAATACTTGATAAAATCAGCCCACTAGTTTGTGAGAGGTGCCCAAATTTAATTATATACTGTCATCAAATATTTAGAAAACAGAAGCCCCTAGACTCTCTTAATTTTCCTAATGAGCTGTGCACATTCTCCTGCAAACTAAAAGCTAGAAAAAAATGAAATATCAAATAAAAGCCACAACTTGCCTAAACTTAGAACAATTTTTAATTTTTTTTTTTTTTAAACAGAAAAAGCAGATTTAGAAAAGCCAGTGCACTTATTTTAGGATATTTTGTTCTCATGTCATAAAACTATACAAACTAAGAAAGTATGCACTAACAACATATTTTCTAATATTTTTTTTTTCTTCATCTTGTATAGACTTATTTTGCTTAACCACTTAAGCCCCGGAAGATTTTACCCCCTTCCTGACCAGGGGGTATTTTGTGATTCGGCACTGCGTGACTTTAACGGACAATTGCGCGGTCGTGCGACGCTGTACCTAAACAAATTTGATGACCTTTTTTTCCCCACAAACAGAGCTTTCTTTTGGTGGTATTTGATCACCTGTGCGATTTTTTGATCATGCGCTATAAACAAAACAATAGCGACAATTTTGCAAAAATAACAATATTTTTCACATTTTTCTATATGAAATTCCCCCCAAAAAATGTAAAAATCAAAATTTTTTAACATTTTTGGCCAATTTGTTTTCTGCTACATATGCTTGGTAAAAAAAATCACAATAAGATTGGTTTGCACAAAAGTTATCGCGTTTACTACCTAAGTGAAAGATTTTTGTCATTTTTGTTGTTTTTTTTTAACGAGTAATGGCAGGGATCTGCGATTTTTTTTGTGGGACTGCGACATTGCGGCAGACAGATCGGACCCTTGACTGACATTTTTGACACTTTTGGGGGTACCAGTGACATTACTACAGTAATCAGTGCTATACATATGCACTGTTACTGTAAAAATGACACTGGGAGGGAAGGGGTTAACTTTATTGGGGAAGGAGGGGCTAAGTGTGTCCCTAGGGGTGTGTTTCTAACTGTGATTGGACATGGCTACTAGTGTAAGAACAGAGATCAACGGTCCTACATAGTAGAACCGTGTGATCTCCATTTTTACACAGGGGAGAATGACAGGCGGCTTTGTTTACATTAACCGCCCGCCTTTCTCCCTTCACAGCGCACGATCGCGACTGACCGGCGGACATCGGGTCCGCCGGTCACACGCACTGACTTGTTAGGAAACGAGTCGGGGCGGGCGCGCGCTCGCCCGCTATTGGTACACAAGCTAGTGACAGGCTAGTGACGTATCGGTACATCACTTTGCCTGGCCGGGGCTGATCGCCGCAGTATATGTACTTGCGGCAGTCGGCAACCGGTTAAAAATATCTTTCGGCTGCCATCAATGCAGTTTTATAAACTTAAATGGAAAAGCAAATCTAAAGCGGGTATAGAAAAGAATCACCCCTCTTTAAAATATTCACAGTTTGTTGCTTTGCAACCCGGAATGAAGACAGACACATTTTTTGTTTTATCTAGCTGTATTTAACCACTTGCCTACTGGGCTCTTTCACCCCCTTCCTCACCAGGCCAATTTTCAGCTTTCAGCGCTGTCGCACTTTGAATGTTAATTGCGCGGTCCCCCCAAAATTGTTGTTAGGGGTCCGATCTGTCCACCGTCCTGCTAAAACCATTACTAGTAAACATAAATAAATAAATAAAAATGACAAAAATCTTTCCCCTAGTAAATAAATAAATAAAAATGACAAAAATCTTTCCCCTAGTTTTTAGACACGCTAACTTTTGCACAAAGCAATCAATATATGCCTATTGAGATTTTTTTTTTTTACCAAAAATCTGTAGCAGAATACAAATTGGCCTAAAATGATAAAAAATTTTTTTTTTTTTTTATTATTGGGAATGTTATATAGCAGAAAGTAAAAAATATTGCTTTTTTTTCAGAATTGTCACTCTTTTTTTGTTTATAGCGCAAAAAATAAAAATCGCAGAGATGATCAAATACCACCAAAAGAAAGCTCTATTTGTGGGAAAATAAGGACATCAATTTTATTTAGGTACAGCATCACACAACTTTGCAATCGTCAGTTAAAATAACGCAGTGCCGTATCGCAAAAAATGGCCTGGTCATTAAGGGGGAAAAACCTTTTGATCCGGAAGGGGTTAAGGTAGGATTACAGCAAAAGTTAAGTATTTATTGTTACTTGCATTGAGCTATATATTTCCATTTTAGCTGGAGTTCAGCTTTAAATATGGCAATAGAGTCTTAAAGAAAAACATTAAAAAGACAATTAAGGCTTTTCAGTAACATATTTTGATAAAATAAGAAAGAAAAAAAAAAAAAACCCACACACGTCACATCACAAAATTCATTATTCTAAAATTACACTATCATAGCCATCAACATCATTTAAACCATTTTCTGATTATAAAATTCTTTGCTGTTATTTCCTTTCAGGTCCTATTATATGTTTGTCTTAAAGGATTTTTTTTGTTATTTATATAGTGTAGCATAACTAGGGGTGACAAAAGCAAATTTAATTTAGTTAACAGGAAGAAATCATGTAAAACCTAAGGGAGTATCATTCAAAAGTCTAATTAGCAGAATTATTTAAATGTAATTAGATACTTTTTTATTCATCTAAATTATATTCTTTTGAAAGTGTGAAAGGAGCTTTTTATTTTATAGCTTTGAATTACGACTTAACTATAGACGCCATCATATTCAATTACTTTTAATATATTCTGCTTATTTCCTGCAATTCAATCATTATGATTATGATGAATTTAAAAGGTTTAATTAAATACTTAAATCTGGAGCATTCACATGCAGTCAGAAAAAAAAAATGTAATTTTTTTCCAAATAGTTTGCTGATTTCTTCATCAATAAATATATATTTTAATAAACAGTCTTTTTATATTTTCCACCATTATGCAAATATATAAAAGAGTACAAACAAACAGAAATGTACTGTATGTTGTTGCTTTTAAAGGTCTAATAGCCACTAATACAGTGCCTTGAAAAAGTATTCATACCCCTTGAAATGTTCCATATTTTGTTACAACCAAAAATGTAAATGCATTTTATTGGGATTTTATGTGATGAACCAACACAAAGTGGCAAATAATTGCAAAGTGGAAGGAAAATGATAAATAGTTTTTAACATTTTTTTTACAAATAAATATGTGAAAAGTGTGGCATGCATTTGTATTCGATAAAGGAAAAGGAATTGGCAGCACTCCAGGTTGAGTCAAAATCCAGATTTATTGACTGGACATCCAAATGATGACAATCGTGACAAGGTAGACGCGTTTCACACACTGACTGTGTGCTTAATCATTACCAAATGCATTTGTATTCACCCCCCTGAGTCAATACTTTGTAGAACCGCCTTTCACTGCATTTACAGCTGAAAGTCTTTTTGGGGATGTCTCTACCAGCTTTGCACATCTAGAGAGTGATATTTGTGCCCATTCTTCTTTGCAAAATAGCTCAAGCTCTGTCAGATTGGATGGAGAGTGTCTGTGAACAGCAATTTTCAATTCTTGCCACAGATTCTCAATTGGATTTAGGTCTGGACTTTGACTGGGCCATTCTAACACATGAATATGCTTTGATGTAAACCATTCCAATGTAGCTCTGGGTTGTTGTGCTGCTGGAAGGTGAACCTCTGTCCCAGTCTCAAGTCTTTTGCAGACTCTAACAGGTTTTCTTCTAAGATTGCCCTGTATTTGACTCCATTCATCTTCCCATCAACTCTGACCAGCTTCTGTGTCCCTGCTGAAGAAAAGCATCCCCACAACATGAAGCTGCCACCACCATGTTTTTTACGCTGGAGATAGTGTGTTCTGGCTTGATGTGCAGTGTTAATTTTCCGCCACACATAGCATTTTGCTTTTAGGCCAAAAAGTTAAATTTTGGTCTCATCTGACCAGAGCACCTTCTTCCACATGTTTGCTGTGTCCCCCACATGGCTTCTTGCAAACTGCAAACAGGACTTCTTATCGCTTTCTTTCAACAATGACTTTCTTCTTACCACTCTTCCATAAAGGGCAGATTTGTGGAGCGCACGACTAATAGTTGTCCTGAGGACAGATTCTCCCACTTGAGCTGTGATCTCTGCAGCTCCTCCAGAGTTACCATGGGCCTCTTGGCTGCTCCTCTGATTAATGCTCTCCTTGCCCGGCCTGTCAGTTTAGGTGGACAGCCATGTCTTGGTAGGTTTGCAGTTGCACCATACTCTTTCCATTTTCAGATGATGCATTTGCGGAGCTACACTCCTTCTTCAGACCTAAAGAAGGAGCGTAGCTCCGTAAACGCGTCGCCGTTGTCCACGTTCTCTAAACCGCGTCCCAGAAGTGAGATCACGGTCCCCCTGAGGGGTCTCCCTGTGCGTTCCACGGACTCTGGGAAGCTTCGTTTAGCCCCGAGAAACCCTGAAGCCTATAGGACCAGCGGGATAACTGCCATTCAGGGCCCCCAGGATAGCGTTTTCTGAGACAAGCCTCCACATGCTTTTAAATAAGCTTACCTTGTGAGTAGGTTTTTTACTACCCCATTAAAAACATTGTTCTGCTGCACTTAGAAGGCGCTGTGTTTTTTCTCCTTCTTGACGTTTGTAAGTCGGACCACCTGTATGCATGTTTGCAGATAAATCTATAAAAATAGAAATAAAATGTATTTGAATTATTCTATCTCTCTTTCAGGTACATGCTTTTTTATCTGGGGCTTGACCTTGGGTGTTCTGGCCATCGTATTTGATAAGTTGGTCTTGACAACTTTGGTTTTTTTTTTGGAAGTGTATCTGGAATGAAACATCTACATTCTAGTGCTGCACTCTTTGCAATAATCCCTGTAAGTGGGGAACTCTCCTACTAATTAAAGCCATTGGTGACTATCAGAACAAGAGCACATGCAAAGTGCATGTCTCTGAAAGGCTGTTGTGTTACCCCTAGCCATGTGATCTTTAGGTGAGATCTTAAAGGTTAAGTGTTGAACCTAAGTGGTTACTCCTTTGCATTGTTTCAAAAGTCTGTATGATCCTGTTTTCTGTGTTTATCCTCCTCTTCCACTGTCCCCAACCTATCTCCTCATAGAAGAGAGGGTAGGGGGTGGGCTGCACATGATCAATTTGGTGTGTATCACTAGAGAGATTTTTTTTTCTTGTGAGAGTATATGTGATCAGCTCAGGGCCAATCGGCACTGTTCAGACAGAGGGTCAGGGGTCCTGCAGCCTCATAGGATAGTCAGAGCAGAATGCAGGCTCCTGAGTTTAATAACACTTTGAGTCCCACCACAAATTGTGTTTTAGTTACAGGTGGAGCATTATGGCCTGAGTCAACTTCTAAATTCTTATAGGACATGGACATTCCAACCTCTTCCTACATAATGAAACCAAGAGCAAGAACACAGGGACATGACCTAACTGGTGGAAAGCTGAAAACTAATCTTAGAAAGTATTATTTTACTTAAAAGGTAGTTGGTGCTTGGAATAAACTTCCAGCTGAGGTAGTAAGTCAGTAAAGGTAAGGGGCTCCAAATATACTTGGGACAAACATAGATCTATCTAGACAAAAAAGTTATTAAAAAAAAATAAAGAAAAAAATACAAAAACATATAAAAAAAAAGGCAGATTCAATGAACAACTTGGTCTTTTTTCTGTCATCACTTTTCTATATTTCTATAATACCTAGCTATGTTTAGGTGTTCTTGCCCATCTTTACATATTCCATCTTCCCATGTTGTGTTCTTCATGCTATAAATGAAATAAAAAATGAGTGGAACGCTTCATAATGGCCATAATGTAGACCAGTGATGGAGAACCTTAGCAACCAGATGTTTTTAAACTACATTTCCCATGATGCTCAATTACACTGCAGAGTGCATGAGCATCATGGGAAATGTAGTTCCAAAACATCTGGGGTGCCAAGGTTCGCCATCACTGATGTAGACCAAGGACCTCTGTCCTTGGATGTACGTCAGATGGTTGTACATCAATGGCCATTCAACCCACTCTCTGGTAGCCCACACTGCCAGAGAGCCTTCCACTGGGCATCATCATACCACCCTGGCCCCTCAGGCAAATGCTACAGAAACCAGCACCACTTCATTGCTTTCTGTAGCACTTAGGATATGCCCACTGCAAGAGGAAGTTGCCAAGAAAAAGAACCCATGACACCACAGGACCAGCCCTAAGGCAGATTGGAAAAGATATGTATGGTGGCTTAAACAGAAATAATAAAAGGTGGTGGGGGGGGGGGGTGGAAGGACTAGAGTTGGGTATTTGAGCTTTAATTTTCCATTGTTTGTCATACACTGAGATATCAGTTTTTGACCTTTTAACAACTTATTTATTTACTGTTAATGAACTGGTAAGATGGTAACATTGTATGTATCTTTGTTTGACCTTTTCTATCGGCCTGGAATAATTATTATTTTTATGATCATTTTAATTTCAAGCTTAGTTTTATGGCCTATCGGTATAAGGTTATAAAAAGTATGATGGTTGCAAAACAATCTCTGTTAGGTATTTGTGTCTTTGGCACAATATACAGAGTTGAATTGAAAGACACCATGACTAGAAACTAGCAGAAGGCCAAACAGGTTAAAAGAAGATAAAAGTATAAAATTGGAGGTTTGAGCAAAATTGTCATGATCTGTTAGAGGAAAGTGAAGAAAGGTTAGATTTCCAAGAGGGCAGAAATTCAACAGGTGAATGGATTGAATGGATTGAATGTCTTTGAGAAGATGAGTGTAGGTAGGAGGCCTGGAACATGAGTGAGTAATAAGATAATGAAATGTGATAACAGTCTTAGCAAAATGGGAATTATTGAACTATTTTGATGGCATTTCTCTATTGGACACCATGGGAATCTAGCAGGTGAAGGCAGGTGACAAAGAATAAATGTCTTTAATGTGCCAAGCAGAGTAAAAAAAAAAGGTAAACCAAAAAAGTATTTTGATTCCTCTGTCTATTCCAAGCATTGGGAAGCACGAAAAAATCACAAGACCTGCGCCCCTTCTGTATTAAAAAAGAACAGATGGTATGTGGGAATCAAGAAGCAGCTGAATGAGATGGAAGCACCAGGATAGATGCTAAAATATGTAAAAGAACCAAGAATAATCCCATAGTAGCGCTAGATGAACCCAAAAGGGTTGGTGTTGATAAACAGCAAACAAAATCAAAGATGGTGCAACACGGACCTGAGGACCAGTCCTGGAGGCACCTTTACCACATCATACTCCTTCCTGCCCACTCTCCATGGGCATCTTGTGACCTAGGACTCTCTCTCCACATTCCATCCCCTGGACACTATTCTATATCTACTACCAGGACCACAGTGAGGCCACCTACACCACTGCACTGATCTAGTTGCTGACATGCTCCCCACAGCGAGCCAAATGTGAGGTAATTTCACTCCTTTGAGCTCCACACGGCAGTCTTGAGGTTTTTGTATTTAAGCTTGTTGCTGTTTATATACTGTCCATTGATAACCATTTTAAATAAACAATTTCTACACATTTTTATTAAAAAAGAATAGCGCACACATGCAAAAGAAATGACTATCAAATATGAAGACAATCCATAAATAAAAATGGGGATTTGGTCCCACCATATGGCCATATAGTGCTCAAGCCCACCACTACGTCAAAGTACCCCATTGTTACTGGGTCCTACACTATCCATAAAAAAGGGGTGAATCCAGCTTCTCTAACCCTTGGAGACAACACTTCTTGCTGGGAGAGATGTGCTAATGCACTACAAGGGACTCCTCCTATGTCTACTTGATAGTGGACACTGATAGAGTACAGGTGTGTGTGTGTGGGGGGGGGGGGGTGCTCAACCCCAAAAGTCTGGCCAGACCGAATACATAATAAACAAGCAAAAAATTGGGGGAGCAAACCCTGAACATCTATTTCATAGCTGCACCAGCATTAGAAATACATGTTCAGGGTTTGCTCCCCCAATTTTTTGCTAATTTCTACACATTATCAGAGTGTGTTGCACCATCTTTGACTTTGTGTGCTGTTTATCAACACCAACCCTTTTGGGTTCATCTAGTGCTACTATGAGATTATTTTTGGTTCTATTCCAAGCATTTAGACTTTCATGTACTTATTTTTAAAGGGAACCTGTATTTTGCTCATTTAAAATAAATAGTCCCACACCCTTGCGGCTTATGCTTACCTATCTTCTGCTTCCCTGCCTCACTAATTTGGTGAGGCTGAAGTGTACACAGGGTTTAAGACCCTTCCTCAACTTTCAAGTGTTAACACTCAAGCCTGGTGAATGGTACTCTAGGTAAAGAGTCATGTGCACTCTCATACCAGAAAGTACTGGTTTTTGTTTTTTTTGTTTTTTTTACTGGGCTCATGGTAGAGTGAACATAAGGTAAGTATTATCAGTTAAACTGTTGGGCTATTGGTTGAACTTGAATAGACAGATTACAGACACAACTGTTCTTAGGCCCAAAGGACCACTGTCAATCCAGTAGAGGTCATAAATATTTCCTGTAACTTTTTTTAGACTTGATGAAGAGGATGCAAATGCCTGAAATGTCCTCAGGCCCAAACACTACAGTAAATTAAGTAGTGAGTGCTTCCTGTTGATTTTGTAACCCTGATGAAGGGAGTGCATGTTCCTGGAATGCATTAGCTGTTACATAACTTTGAAGAAATATTCACCAACTCATTGCTTGGGTGTGCAATACATCTTCAGTAGACTTCAGGTGTTTCACTCCCCTCACTTAAGGAGGTGCAAGTTCTACCTCTGCTGAACTTACTACTGTCTTTGAGAGACCATATTAGTCTCATGGGTTCAAGAGAGCAGTCTACTGTACCTGAATTGGTAAATATATATAATGTATTTTCATTTCCACTAGAAGTCCAAGGTTTATTGAATATGATTGTGATGGAACCGCTTAGGCACCCCGACTAGGTGCTTCCATCCGCCAATCAGCCCCTTCTGCCCTCCAAACCGCTCTGAGCAGATCGAGAGCCAATACCAGCCCTTTTTACCCCAATCATTGCATACAGACAAAATGTGAGGTAAACTCCAAGGGAATCACTCTTTATTGAACATGAATACAGGCTTTTTTATGCATTACGCACTCAGGTGAGGCTGATCACATTATCATATGCAAATGCAACTGTATACAGAAATATAATTAACACTATAAACATTAAGTTAATTAAATAACTAGCCACCTGGACAATCAGGGATCTCATTCCAGGTCAGACTTGCCATCATCTAGCTCACAAAGTACAATGCACATTATTACAAGTATAAACACCCACCAGATGTATGCTAGCAGACAATAGGTGTGTTAATTAGCACAACTAACAATACAAATAGTGATCTTCGCCCCTCCTCAGAATAGTAGGCAATAGACTATAGCTGGAGACCTACTTACAATAAACACATTATGGCAGCAGACCCCAGTGGATTACATTAACATCTACAGTCTATGCTGGTTTTAGGCATAGAGGCCCCAGATATGGATATGGAACCTCCAGTTCCCAGAGTCTGTGTGTTTTGGGGAGACATCAACCTGAATCAGAAACAAGACCACTCCATAGATCCCCCAGGCATACACCTTCAATAGAGTAATTCCAGGGACCATAGTCAGTAGGCAAGAGGCTAGTCTACAGTCCCCTAAATGGCAGGGCCCATAGTCAGTAGGCAAGAGGCTAGCCTACAGTCCCCTCCAAAAGTCTCTTCCCCGAGTCAGTGTGTCACAATGATTGCCTGAAATAAGAAGATATGTGATAATTCCATTGTGATACACATCATCCCATTAATTGGTCATATGAGATGGGAAGAAAAGAAGGAAGGAAGGTAAACTTTTCTCATTTGGGTTTAAAATGATTTTCAATTTATACAACGTAAATACATACATCTGAATTTGCAGTGGGTTGCATATGGTTCCCTAAAATAAGAAGATATGTAATAATCCAGTGATAATATACATCATCCCAATAGCTGACAATAGGAAAAAGGAAGGAAGAGAAGAAAAACTTTTCTTATTTGAGTTTGAAATAAAAAAAAAAAGTATTCATATTTGATTTTGCAGTGGGTTACATATTAATGCCTAAAATCAGAAAATATGTAAAATTCCCATGATAATATACATCATCCCATTAAGTGACCATAGGGAGGGAAGGAAGGAGGGAAGGAAAGAAAGAAGGAAAATGTTTCTCATTTGAGTTTAAAATACTTTGCAATTTAAAAAACCTAGATATACACAATCAAATTTCCAGCGGGTTGCAAATGATTGCCTAAAATAAGAAGATATGTAAAAATCCCATAATAATATTCATCATCACATTAAGTGACCCATAGGAAAAGGGAAGGAAGGAAGGCTTTCTTATTTGGGCTTAAAATAATTTGCAATTTAAACAACCTAAATTTACACATACGAATTTGCAGTTGGTCTATGTTAGGGCACCATTACAAGTCATTAAAAAAATGAATACATAAAGTAAGTCACACTATAGTCAAAATAATGGAATGCCACAATTTTAAAATGAGGCAACAGTAAAAAATCACAAGAGAATAAATTTTTTCTCTGTGTGTGTTTTTAAAGGACCTAGATAAAACTATAAGATATTCAAAAGCGTTACCTCTCAGATGTATGGAACCTGAAATATGCCAACATAGTGGGATTAGCTGAGAGAAAAAGATAAATGTTACTGTCGTATTTGTTTAGGAAACTATTTTCTTTTCTGAACTTATTTTTTACTCCTTAAAAATCCTCAAATTATTTAAATTCTTTAAAAAGATTTGATATGCGTTCACATTGTATTATGGGAAAGGCCTCTAGTAAAACTGAACTAAAACTAAGCATCATTTGCATTAATATTCCATTTATATGTTTGTTTATTTCATATTTTATTTGCATTAAAATTTCTTAAGCGCCTGTTATATGCAGGATTAAATCAACAATCTGACAGCATAATTTATGACAGTCACAATAAGTGGATTATGAAATGTCACAATGACTTTGGAAACACAGATACGTTGTATAAGCAAAATGTATTTTTTGGCAATATGCAATTCAAGACTACAAACTTGCAAATGGATTTGAGGAAAAAGGCTAAAAGTTGTGATACTTTATATTAGATCATTTTTAAAATGACTATAGACAAGTAACTCTTTCTCATTTGATAACCAAATGTAGTAGTTCAAGAATAATGTAAAATAATGCTTTATTTTAACTTTTTTTTTTTTACCTATGAGGGCTTCATGTTGCTTTCTTCTATTTTGGGTAAATGGGAGATAGTCTCAAAATTCAACAGCAGTACTACCTGCTGGGGAGCTGAATGCAGCCTATCTGTTCAGCTATAATAGGGCTCTTTGAGTGCCATTATTGCTAACTGAACATAAATCTGTCCACCAAGTCATGAAAACAAGAGCAGACAAGAAATTTACTTTTGTTTCTAATGTTTAAGAGAACGCAGTATCCACCAGAAAAATGAACATTTTTTGACTGCGCTATCAGATATCACTATTTTGGTACTTTGTACATTGATAAAAGTTTTACAAGCTCGGTAAACAGAGTTTAACCACTTACCCACTGGGCACTTAAACCCCCTTCCTAACCAGACCAATTTTCAGCTTTCAGTGCTCTCACATTTTGAATGACAATTACTCAGTCATGCAACACTGTCCCCATATGAAATTTTCATCCCTTTTTTCAAACAAACAGAGCTTTCTTTTGGTGGTATTTAATCATAATTGGGTTTTTTATTTTTTGTGCTATAAATGAAAAAAGACTGAAAATTTTGTAGAAAAAAAATAAATTTTTCTTCATTTTGGTTTTAAATTTTACTCCTCCTGAGTATGGCGATACCACATGTGTGACACTTTTCCACAGCCTGACCACATACAGAGGCTCAACATCCAAGGAGCACTGTCAGGCGTTCTAGAAGCAAAAATTACACATATAATTTTCTGACGACTTCTCACACTTTTGAAAGTCCTGGAGCACCTGGACAATGGAATTACCCACAAAATGACCCCATTTTGGAAATTAAACACCCCAACACATGATCTAGGAGGCATAATGAGTCTTTTGAACATGTCATTTTTTTTCCCACAAGTTTTTGGAAAATGTGGAAAGAAAACCAAAACGCATTTTTTTTTTACACAAAGTTGTCCATTTATTAGACATTTCTAACACATAGCATGTACATAGCAAAAATTACACCCCAAAATACATTTTGCCACTCCTCCTGAGTATGGCAATACCACATATGTGACACTTTTCCACAGCATGGCCACATACAGAGGCCCAACATGCAGGGAGCACCGTCATTTCCTAACTTCCCATTACAATTTTGTGAG
Organism: Pelophylax lessonae; assembly: GCF_965119305.1. Taxonomy (NCBI): domain Eukaryota; kingdom Metazoa; phylum Chordata; class Amphibia; order Anura; family Ranidae; genus Pelophylax; species Pelophylax lessonae. The sequence continues at coordinate 26,170,874 of NC_138778.1, forward strand.
ACACTGTAGGGCACTGATAAGCATTGTAGTGGCACTGATGTGGCATGGATGTGGCATGGATTAGCCCTGATGTGGCATTGATGTGGCACGGATGAGCACTGACGTGGCATGGATGAGGCACAGATGAGCACCCTGACGTGGCATGGATGTGACACAGATGAGCAGTGACATGGATGTGGCATTGATGTGGCACGGGTGAGCACTGACGTGGCAAGAATGTGGCATGGATGAGCGCTGACGTGGTATTAATGTGGCACAGATGAGCACTGATGTGGCATGGATGTGGCACGGATGAGCACTGACGTGGCATGGATGTGGCACGGATGAGCACTGACGTGGCATGGATGTAGCACGGATGAGCACTGACGTGGCATGGATGAACACTGATGTGGCATTGATGTGGCACGCGTGACCACTGATGTGGCACGGATGAGCACTGAAGTGGCATGGGCGTGACATGGATGAGCACTGATGTGGCATGGATGTGGCATGGATGAACACTGACGTGGCATTGATGTGGCACGGATGTGGCACTGACGTGGCATGGATTTGGCACGGATGAGCACTGACGTGGCATTGATGTGGCACGGATTAGCACTGATGTGGCATGGATGAGCACTGACATGGCATGGATGTGGCATGGATGAGCACTGATGTGACACGGATGAGCACTGAAGTGGCATGGATGTGGCACTGATGAGCACTGACGTGGCATGGATGTGGCACAGATGAGCACTGATGTGGCTTTGATGTGGCACGGATGTGCACTGATGTGGCATGGATGAGCACTGACATGGCATGGATGAGCACTGACGTGGCATTGATGTGGCACGGAGGATCACTGACGTGGCACGGATGAGCACTGAAGTGGCATGGATGTGGCATGGATGAGCACTGAGGTGGCATGGATGTGGCATGGATGAGCACTGACGTGGCATGGATGAGCACAGATGTGGGATGGATGAGCATGGATGTGGCATGGATGAGCACTGAGGTGGCATGGGCGGGCACAGATGTGGGAGGGATGAGCATGGATGTGGCATGGATGAGCACTGAGACAGCATGGGCAGGCACAGATGTCACACAGATGAGGCATGGATGAGGTATGGATGAGGCATGGATGAGGCATGGATGAGCACGGATGTGGCACGGATGACCACTGACGTGGCACGGATGAGCACTGAAGTGGCATGGATGTGGCATGGATGAGCACTGAGGTGGCATGGATGTGGCACGGATGAGCACTGACGTGGCATGGATGAGCACAGATGTGGGATGGATGAGCATGGATGTGGCATGGATGAGCACTGAGGTGGCATGGGCGGGCACAGATGTGGGAGGGATGAGCATGAATGTGGCATGGATGAGCACTGAGACAGCATGGGCAGGCACAGATGTCACACAGATGAGGCATGGATGAGGTATGGATGAGGCATGGATGAGGCATGGATGAGCATGGATGTGGCACGGATGAGCATGGATGTGGCATGGATGAGCACTGAGGTGGCATGGGTGGGCATGGATGTGGCATTGATGAGCACTGAGGTGGCATGGGTGGGCACGGATGTGACACGGATGATGCATGGATGAGGCACGGATGATGCATGGATGAGGCACGGATGATGCATGGATGGGGCACGGCTGAGGCACTGATGGGGCATGGATGAGGCACTAATTGGGCACAGTTGAGGCAGAGGAGGCGTTCAGCTGCAGTTTCTCTCCTCTCCTCACACGCTGTACCGATTGCTGTGTACAGAATCCGAGGAGAGGAGAGAAATGAACGGACATGCGCCGGTTTGTTGTGACGTGATCGCTCCGTCATTGGACGGAGCAATCACGTGGTAAAGGACTGCTCTCATTGGCCCTTTACCACGATCCGTGATGCGTCGGGTCCCCGGGACCCGTCCAGCATGGACACTCCCATGTGCGTGCCCCAGGGGGCGTGTGGGAGCGCGATTCTGAGAGGACGTCCATGTACGCCCTCCCAGAACTATACAACCACTTTGCGGCCGTATTTTTACAATGGGAAAGTGATCGGAAAGTGGTTAAAACACACATATGATGTTGGCGCTTTAAGGTGTATGTACAAGATATATCAAGGCTAAGAAATGCATTAAGGACATAAATGACAGTCATGGATATGAACATGAACAAAAACAAAAGGACAATATCAGTGTCCATATGCATTCAAAGGGGGTATAAATGGAGGACATTAGTGAGGGACTATATCAAAAGTCCATAAAAGTTTCGGGGGGATGATCTGCTGCAAAGGGCAAGCTCTCCAGGAGAGTGAAGCCAAACTCTGGATAGTAGATAAAAGAGGAGAGGAGAGCGCCTCTGAGTGCAATGGTATTTAATAGGAACAAATAAAAACAGTAGTAATTCACATAGAGGTAAGGAACATGGCATGCGTCTAGACGTCCAATGTGGCGGTGTACACTCACACCAAAACCGCGGAGCCCAGGATGGTCACGGCAGACAGTGATGGAGCCGGCTTTTAGCAGTCTTCTGGGTTGGCTGGCAGGAGGCGGAGGCCGTGAGGTGATGACGTGTGACGTCAGAAGAAGGACAGAACATTGGCTTAAAAAAAAAAATTGTTTACTTCCACCCTGGACCTTCTAGTCCTCCAAGGGCATAGAGGGGATCAAAAATGATCTAGTCTTTTATCGCCTCTGTGACCACCCGGACGCACTGTTGGATCGTTTCTTCCGGAGCGCCAGTAAAAATGGTAAGCCCCAGAAACATAGGAGAGCAGCGTGGGGGGAGGGGGGGACATCTGAAAGTGTATCAGTTACTGTTATCTTCTTACACACTGTATAGGCATACTGGTCCACCAAACACCCGCTGTCTGTCCTCAGTCCTCCTATCACTCCTTTGTCTTCCATGCCCACCCCCTCATACTCATCAGTTTGCACTACAGGCGGCAGTATGAGATGGGGAAATGCCACTTGTAATGTGCCGCAAACTGATGACACACAAAACTGCTGGAAAAAAAATCTTGGGAGTCAGTTTGCTGCCCCTCTCCAAGTGCTGCCTGGGTCCAATGGACCCAGTGGGACCCATGGTAGGGCCAGACCTGAGTAGCACAATGTTGGATACACACAGTGGTACCAGACTACTTCTTATTGGCCCTCCAATTGAAATTACCTAAATGACTACACTTTCTGATCACAATACATCTGTATGTATAGATCGCGGTTTGCAAGTTTATCAGTGGTAACCCCAGGATTTTATTTTCATCTGGCAGCTGGCTTTCTCATGAATGTGGTCCGAGCAGCTCATGAGCTGCTGAAACACTTCCAGATGTCCCCCCCCCTCCCCCATGCTGCTCTCCTATGTTTTTGGGGCTTACCATTTTTACTGGCGCGCCCGAGAAACAATCCAACAGTGTGGCCGGGTGGTCACAGAGGCGATAAAAGACTAGATCATCTTTGATCCCCTCTATGGCCTTGGAGGACATCATGACGTCACTTCTGGTCCAGGATAGAAGTAAACAAGCCAATGATCAACATTTTTTTTTTTTTATATTTTGCTTTTAACCACTTTAAGACCGGAAGGATTTTCCCCCTTAACCACTTCCCGCCCGCCCTATTACAGAATGACGGCGCGAATGTGGTTGTGTTATCCTGACCGGACGTCATATGACGGCGGCAGGATAACACAGCTCTGGGCGCCCCCCGGGGGTGCGCAGAGCGGCGATCAGTGATGCGAGGTGTCAGTCTGACACCCTGCACCTCCGATCTTGGTAAAGAGACTACTGATGTAGCTCTTTACCATGTGATCAGCCGTGTCCAATCACGGCTGGTCACATCGTAAACAGGAACAGCCGTTGATCGGCTTTCCTTAGTTCGTGCCTGACAGGCACGAGTAAAGGAGCGCCGATCGGCGGCTCCCCTGACAGGGGGGGGGTCGGCACTGGTAATCAGATCATTGATTACCAGTGCAGACCCTCGGGGGGGGGGGATGCCACTATGATACCAGGGATGCCCACTATGACCCCAGGGATGCCCACTATGACCCCAGGGATGCCCACTATGGCCACCAGGGATGGCAATCAGGGCTCAGGGAGCCCCCCATTGCCCTCCCCATCAGTGATGCCCACCAGTGTCCTCCCTATCAGTGCTGCCCACAAGTGCCCATCATTGCCATCCTTTAGTGTCACCCACCAGTGCCCATTATTGCCCACCAGTGCCGCCTATCAGTGCCCATTAGTGCCCATCAGTGCCGCCCGTCAGTGCCGATCAGTGCCGCCCATTAGTGCCCACCAGTGCCGCCTATCAGTGCCCATTAGTGCCCGTCAGTGCCACCTATCAGTGCCCATCAGTGCCACCTATCAGTGTCCATAAATGCCGCCTATCAGTGCCCAGCAGTGCCGCCTATCAGTGCCCACCAATGCTGCATATCTGTGCTACCTATCAGTGCCACATATCAGTGCCTATCAGTGCCGCATATCAGTGCCGCCTATTAGTGCCACCCCATCAGTGCCACCCCATCAGTGCCTCCTCATCAGTGCCTGTCAGTGCAGTCTCATCAGTGCAGGAAAAAACGTATTTATTTACAAAATTGTATAACATAAACAAAAAACTTTTTTTTTTTTAAACTTTTCGGTCTTTTTTTATTTGTTTAGCAAAAAGTAAAAATCACACAGGTGATCAAATACCACCAAAAGAAAGCTCTATTTGTGGGGGGAAAATTACATAAATTTGGTGTAGGTACAGTGTTGCATGACCGCGCAATTGTCATTCAAAATGCAACAGCGCTAAAAGGGGAAAATTGGCCTGGGCAGGAAGGGAGGGAAGTGCCCTGTATTAAAGTTGTTAATGACCAGGCCCTATTTTGCGATTCGGCACTGCGTTAGATTAACGGACAATTTCGCAGTCATGCAACACTGTGCCCAAATAAAATTGATGTCCTTTTTTCCCCACAAATAAAGCTTTCTTTTGGGGGTATTTGATCCTCACTGTGATTTTTATTTTTTTAGCTATAAACAAAAAAAGAGCGACAATTTTGAAAAAAAAAAAAAAAACTGTATTTTTCACATTCTGCTATGTAGCATTCTCAAAAAAAAAAATTTAAATCTAGATTTTTTAACATTTTAGGCCAATTTGTTTTCTGCTACATATTTTTGGTAAAAAAAAATGCAAAAGGTCTATTTTGATCGGTTTGCATAAAAGTTATCGCGTCTATTGACTACGGGAAAGATTGATGCAATTTTTATTGTTTTTTTTTTCTAGTAATGGCAGCAATCAATTTTTGCGGGACTGCGACATTGCGGCTGACAGAGCGAACCCCTGACTGATATTTTTGTCACTTTTGGGGGGACCAGTGACATTACTACAGTAATCAGTGCTAAAAATATGCACTGTTACTGTAATAATGACACTGGCAGGGAAGGGGGTTAACTTTACGAGTGATCAAGGGGTTAAATGTGAGCCTAGGGGAATGATTCTAACTGTGGGGGGCGGGGCTTTTGAAATGACCATAGAGACCTGTAATCCTTTATAGAAGGATCACAGGCGCTCTGTGATCATTGCAGGGAGAAGAACGGTCAGATGTGTTTACAACAACTGACCGTTCTTCTCTCTCAGCGGGAAACGATCGCAAGTGTCGGGTGACAATCGGAGCCACCTGCCCGCTGCATTGGCTTCCCCGCTGATGAGCACCCTAGCCTCGACCCCTAGCTTCCTGAGAGCGAGCGATGTATACCTACGTCGCTTTGCCCAGGAGCGGCTGTCTGCCGCAGTATACCTGCGGTGGGCGATCATAAAGTGGTTAAAGTAAAGGAGAAGTTTAGGGTCTTTTTGACCCCAGATCTCTCCATACAGACTACCTGCCATCCTTATTTATATTACAAGGGATGTTTATATTCCTTGTGATAGGAATAAAATGATAAAAAAAAAAAAAGTCAAATGGACAGTGAAAAAATAAAAAATAAAGTAAATAGGAAAAAAAAAAATTAAAGCTCCCCCACCCCGCTGTGATCGTGTGTGAAAATGAACGCATACATAAGTCGCGCACGCATATGTAAACAGAGGTTGCACCACACATGTGAGGTATTACCACAAACAATAGAGCGAAAGCAAAAATTCTAGTGTCAGACATCTTCTGTAACTCTAAACAAGTAACATTGAAACATTTTTAAAGAGTCGCCCATGGAGATTTTTAGGTGCCGCAGTGTGTCGCCATTCCACGAACGTGTGCAATTTTAAAGCATGGCATTTTAGGTATCTAATTACTCAGCGTAACATTATCTTTCATATTTTATAAACACATTGGTGTATATATTGTGTTTTGTTTTTATTCAATTCATTAAAATGTATTTTTTCCCTAAAAATATTGCGTTTGGAAAAAAAGCTGTGCAAATACTGTGTGACATAAAAAATTGCCACAATCACCATTTTATTCCATAGGGTCCTGCTAAAAAAATATATAAGTTTTGTGAATTATAAGTAATTTTCTAGAAAAAAAATACTGATTTAAACTTGTAAACAAAAAGTGCCAGAAAAGTGGTTAAATTATCTCCAAATCTCATTATCAGCAGGGGAGGACTGGCAAGGGGGGCAGGGTGGCAATTGCCCCCCGGGCCACTCTGAAAAGTGGTAAAAACTGGTAAAAAGGCCTCACTCAGGGCTGGATTAATGTAGGGGCCAGACACTGTATACAGCTGCAAGTCCAAAACCAGGTGGGCATGGATGGTAAGCTGATTCGATGGTTCAATGGTCCACTTGACTAGACTTGCCCCCCAGACCCAAGGCTGCCAGCCCTCCCCTGATTATCAGTAGCACTCTCCCTTCTTCCATGCCCTAGTAAGTGTAGGGCCTCATTCACACATTCTTTTACAGGCATTTGACTTTTTTTTTTTCTGCCTACAAATGTCCCTCTAGGTTAGCCTATGGGGATGATTTACAAAAGGAAAACAGGATGTTCACTTTGTAAAGGAATATTACCTTATCTTAGTGAATGAAGTAAAGCTCTTTTCATTTCCATAAGCCAATTAAATACAAGCAAATATACTGTTATAATTTCCTTGCTCGTTATTGGATATTTTTTGCAAAATTAACTAGGGATCGACCGATTATCGGGAAAGCCGATATATCGGGAACCGATATGCACTTTCCACAATATATCGGGGGCCGATATGCGCTTTCCCCTATATATCGGAATCAGCCCCTGAGGTTACCGATATTGCTGATATTTTGGGAAAGAGCTTGTACCGGAGTGATGCCTGCAGCTAGAGGCATCACCCCGGTATCGGCGTCCATAGCCATAACCAGCCTGCACAGCCACCGAAGAGAAGACCCGATCAAAGCCACATTCGGCTCTGATCGGGTCTCCATGTAAAAACCCAGAAGTGATGTCATGACATCACTTCTGGGTACTCTGCACCCCCCAGATCCCTCCACAAGAGTACCTGTGAAAAAAAAAAAAAAAATTAATGTACGAAAATATTGGCCAATATCGGCAATAAAAAAACAATATTGGTCAATCACTAAAATTAACTTTCACCACCAGGGGCTGACTGAAAACTTTCAGCCCAGGGGGAAAGTACAAACCAGAGGCCCATGGTGCAGCGACTTGGCCCCCCTCCCACTCTCCCTCTTCCCAGCCTCCTCCTAACCCCCATTCCATGCTGAAGCTCCGCTCCAGGTACTCTCTACTGACGTGGCTGGTTGGGTGGAGCTGGGACAGCTCAGTTGAGGCTGGCCAGGGAAGGAGAGTCTCCAGTGGGGCATAGAACCAGTCTCTGCTCAGACACAGTTTACACCATCCATGCTGGGGAGGGAGGCCTGTGCTCTGCCCTTGCCTTCAACCCACACTCATTAGGTCAGCGGAAGGGACTTTTTCCTTCTCTTCACCATGAATCCTTTAGACATGTCTTTGGCAGAAGCAGTGAAGCCTTTTTTGGAGCATCAGAGCGGCCCAGTGGGCAATTACCCCCCTGCCCCCTGGCCCAGTCCTCCCCTGTTCACCACTTTCGCTATGTTATGGGAAAAATCCCTTGCAAAATGAACAGCTGATATGCCTTTGGTAAATTAACACCTTTAAATGGAATTATTACCATGATGTTGAGTGGTACTTCTTGGTATCTCCAGCATTTATGGAGTTTTCTAGGTGTTCAGCCTTTGTTTTTCCAGAACAATCTGGGAATGTGGAATGCAGTCACTGTTGGAAGTGCACAAACGTATGTTCTGCTTGACAATTTACTTGACAAAAAAAAAAAAAAACATTGTCACCGGCTTGTGCACATAGAATTTAATGGCGTCAAGGGAGCCATACCAGGCACATGCAGGATGGATGGAAGATTGTGTTATCGCTCTTTATTCACTTTCAAAATGTGAATATAAAATAAATGTTAGGCTACTTGTTGAAGTTTTCTTTTATTTTTTATTTTTGTCAAAAGGACTATTAGCCACCTTGGTTTATGATTGTCAATTATTTGAAAACGATCTCCATTACCCTCAGAATTCAAGTGTCTGATTGCATTTTATAGCCATGGAGGGATTCATAAAATGTCTAATGTTGGAAGAAACAGCTGTTTCTCTGCTCTAGCAAAGCCCCTAAACTATTTTCTGAAGTGTTGCCTGCCGCATGGGATGCACCACTGCCTATTAAACCAGGTTTTCTGGGAAGCAATGGATGCTAGCTGAAAAACAATTAATCGTTAAATGTTTTTGAATTATCTTTCGCGCAGATGAAGTTCTTAAGAAAACCACATTTTTTTTTAAGTTACCTTACTTTCAATGTTATATTAAAAATACCTGGTGCATATATTATTTTAACCCCTTTGCATCTAACGTTAAAACAAATCTATTTTTTTTGTTTACAAACTTTTTATTTTAGATAAAATGGTGGTACAAAAGAACATTGTATATCAACAAGCATGGTATAACAAATAGATTATTATCAGGATACAAAAGATAGGATATATAGTCTAATAACAGAATCATTGTAGTTGTCAGTCAGATAAAAATAGAAGAAATATTTATTAGTTGGTGTCTCAGTATATTGTATACAGTGTTGGGGTAGTTACTCAAAAAATGTAACTAGTTACTAGTTACTTCTGTAAATTGTAACGAGATTACTTTACTAGTTACTGCATTTGAAAAGTAACTTCACTACTTATTACTTTACTTTCCTCTTTCTTAATTGACCGTGTAGCAGAAGATACATGACACTCTTTCTGCATAGAGTTTATTGTATAAACACAGGCTTTGGGAAACATGAGAACAAAACCTGAAAAAACAGAATAAAACATAAAGTGCAACAAAAAGTCATAAACTTCATCCCTCTCTATTCTTCGAAATAACGATTTTATCGCACGGCTTGGGTAACGCAGGAAAGCGCGTTCCTATAGTCTAGTAAAGTAGTGTAGTTACTTCCTATAGCCTAGTAAAGTAGTGTAGTTACCAATATTAGTATTGTAACTAGTTACATTACTTAGTTACCAAAAAAAGTAATTTAGTTACTGTAATTAGTTACTTTGTAACTAGTTACCCCCAACACTGATTGTATATTTCTAGCAGCATCTTTACTCAGCAAAGTAATTTAATAAGGCAAAGGATCAACATCTTATCAAAATTGTTATTATCTGAATTAAATTGGTTGGAATAGATTTCCGCATGTTTAAACCAGGGGTCCCATTTGTTGTCATTGAAGTGGGTAGAGTTGTAAAGAGTGTGAAAGATTTTTTCCATGAGGCTGATTGCATTTATTCTTAGAGTAAAACAAATCTAAATGCCTAAGCACAATTTTGAAACTTTGACGTGTTAGTAAAACCGTACATTTGACAAATACTTTGTGCATCCAGGTGGATTATACCTTGTTTTTGGGGCTTTCATTTGGTGGCAAATGGTAATGGATATCTCCTGATTTTTTTTTATTTTTTTATTACCACAGAAAAACTTTTCCAAAATAGTAATATATATATATATATATATATATATATATATATATATATATATATATATATATATATATATATATATATATATACATTTTTTTTTATTTAGCTGTAAATTTCTTGCTACTACTTTAACCTTTCCCCGAAGAACAACCCAAATGAAATTTTTCTGCTTCTGACGATTGCAACGATACCACATATGTGTATGTTAGTTGCTGTTTTTACCGTTAGTACAGCCCAGAAACTATAGTGCCCATTTTTGTTTTGTTTTTCCTACCTAATACACGCCGACACTGAAACCTTGATCTGGGTATTTTTTTATTTAATTTTTTTATTATTATTACTTTAATAATATTTATTATTATTTTTTTATTTATTATTATTAAAAACGATAGTGCCCATTTTGTTTTTGTTTTTCCTACCTAAAACACGCCGACACTGACAATAATACTAAAAAAAAATCCTGTCAAAAAAAAAAAAAACAAATACTGACCCTGACGTTTGACCCTGACCTTGACCTTGACCCAAACACTAACCCTGGCACTGACCTAGCTCAAACCTTGATCTGGGTTTTGTTTTATTTTTTTATTATTATTATTATTACTTTAATAATATTTTATTATTAATATTTTATGTATTATTATTATTATTATTATTATTATTACTATATATTATTTTAATTTATTTATTTATTTATTTATTTATTTTACTAAGTAGCTCTCTCTTCCATTCACAGAGAAAGAAAACAAGGGGTCGAGCTTTACAGTGACTGATTACCGTGATAGCCAATCAGAGGCTATCACAGCGACCAGGTGACCTGATATCGGAAGATCAGGGTCCCAACCGTAATACGGGTTCTGGGGCTCTCCATGACACCCGGTCTCTGTGCTAAGAGTATGCTCCCAGCACAAAGGGAGATACACATAATGCGGCCCCGCGGAAAAAAGCCCAGTCCAGTGGGGCCGCATATTTGCATACATCAGCGTTAAGGGGTTAAAGAAGCTTATTAAAGATAATTCTCGTAATATTGGTTGTCACACATATATCATAAAATGTACATATTGGGTGTCCTATTAGTATGAATATTTTAAAGGGACTGTATACTGTACTATATATATGAGCCAGCAGCTTTTGCTCTATGTTCCTATTCATGTTTTTTCTTACCTATTTACAGAATGTGGAGAAAAATCTTGTTGTTTCTAGGCCTCAGTAGCTCAAGGGCAATTTACACAGCTGAATGACTCAGAGCGATGGCTCATCATAGTGATTCGTCCCTTATTGGATGGATCAATGGGGTTGATTTACTAAAACTGGAGAGTGCAAAATCTGGTGCAGCTGTGCAAAGAAACCAATCAGCTTCCAGTTTTTTTTTTTTTTTTGTCAAAGCATAATTGAACAATCTGAAGTTAGAAGCTGATTGGCTACCACACACACAGCTTCACCATATTTTGCACTCTCAAGTTTTAGTAAATCAACCCCCAGTGTGTTTTGGTCAGTCAAAGCCAGCTATAAGGTGAGATTACAATATATTGCAGTGTTCACTTAGCTGGCCCATAGCGCTTTGGGGATCCTTTGTGATTTGTTAAAGCCTGAAGAGTAGGTATGACAAATTTTATATAGCGATCTGATAACAGTGGTCCAGTGATGAATTCACTACTGGATCACTTAAAGAAGTGGTAGATTTTCTCTCACTTCCTGTTGTGTTCCTCCGTTTGTATGTATGAGTCGCATGTAAGTAAGATGTATGTACGTTGATTTCCAGCTTCCATAGAGATCCCAAAAGGTATGGCACATACATATAGTAACCACATTGGTCCAAGCTGGTCCAATGTAACTATGCAAAAATTACCATACAGAAACTTCAGCTTTCAATGTGTAAGTGTAAAATAATAAATACATTAAAAAACATTTAAAAAAAAAAAAAAAGAAGGTATATAAACTGTTTAAAATTGTAAAAAATTAAAAACAAGAAAAATAAAATTAATTAATAACCATATATATATATATATAATCTGCAAGATGATCTGGTGTCATATGTTGTCCTGTTAGAAATCGGCAATCTGTCCACGGGGCCGCGCAGCGGCACAAACTGTCACCGGTTGTGTCCACGGGACAGCCGATGACTGATGACTCAGTGTACTTGCTTGCTGTGGATACCATGTGACCTGCTGTGACAAATCACAGCAGGTCACATGACAGTTGTACACAATGGATGGCTTCCTTTCATGCCATCCATTGTGCACAATGGTGTTGCTAGCTGTGATTGGTCAATTTGATCACTTGGTGCAGAAAGGGCCAATCACAGGCCATCTGTGGGCTCAATTTTTGAAGTACAATTATGTATTTGCAAAAACAAAAGCAAAAAAAAAAAAATGTTTATTTAGCCAACAATAACAACATGGTGGTGAAACGTGGTGATTAAATATCACCTAAAGAAAGCTGTATTTGTGTGAACAAAATTATAAAAATATATTTTGGGTACAGTGTAAAAGGATTGTCATTCAAAGTGCAAAAGCACTGATAATTTGCCTGGGCAGGAAGGGGGTAAAAGTGCCTGGTATTAAAGTGATTAAAAAAAAAAGTGCCTTTAGAATCAGGTTAGGAGGTAAGGAGAAAGTAGAATATGTGAAAAAAAGAAAAGCCTAAAGCGCCACCTACCGGCTAGATAAAAGGGTACAAAATATTCCTAGGCAATATTTCATATTTACCTGATAACTCCACTTTCGAGGGGAAAATATAGCAAATAAAAAAATAATAATATAGCGTATACAATTGCGATATTGTATACAAATTGCAAAGTCATATTGTAATTAAATGTTATCAAAAATGTTCCTTTTCACTCTGTAGCACTCTAATTTTCTGTGAAATGCAATGTAATATGGCAACCTGGAGGCGTTCTGTAAACAGATGGTGTACAGGACATCTCCCCAGATATGTCATGTCCTGCTTGTGTGATTGGCTCCCTGATTTTTCCAGAGTCAGATTTTGAGCATCCCCTGCATTAAAATTTAATTTTTGGTGAGATACTCCCAAAGAGAAATCACATCTAAAGGGATTTAGACCCTGCCACTTTCCTCAACAAAGTCCTGCAATTGCAGCAACTGATAATTATAAAATCACCATTCATTTTAACTTTGTACACAAACAAATAGTTATTTCTTCTAAAAAATAGGAGGTAGGAATCTGCAACAAAGTTGGTTAAATCCTTGCAATGTACTCAGATCACCCAGAGGGGAATGCTTTTTCTCAACAAACGTGGAGTTACTCAATCAGCTGTCAGTGGGGTTCCCCTGTTGACAGCTGTATAAACAAAGTCCCAGAAATTGTAGCTTTAAAAAAAAAAAATCAAAAGAACAGCCGGGCAATGTTTATCAACAACATTGCTCAGCGGCTAAGTGCCGGTTCACACTGAAGCGGCACGACTTCGGGGGCGACCTGTGAAGTCACGTGCACCGCGACTTCGGCGCTACTTGCACGGACTTCATAAAATGAATGTCTATGCAAGTCGCTCCAGGTCACCCCGAAGTAGTACAGGACCTTTTTTCTAAGTCGGAGCGACTTGTGTCGCTCCTATTAGAACCATTCCTGTACCACACAATGGACCGCGACGGTGCACGACTTGTCAGGCTGACCAAGTCGCCTGACAAGTCGTACTAGTGTGAACTGGCACTAAGACAGAAAGATAAAAAGAAACATTGTTTATTTTTGTATCTTTTTGTATCCTAATTGTTTATTCATCTACAGATCAAAGTGCTGAACTTTCGGTCTGCAGATTAAGTCTAAAAAGAAACCTGTCAAGTAAAAAAAATATATATATATATCTTTTTTTTAAATGTTCCTCTGTTTAACTCCTTATTAACCCTTATTTACTTTAAACAGCCTTAATTATCTCCTTATTCTCCTCCATTTAATTATTATCTCCCTGCTGATTTTTTTTTGTTTACTTCTATTTTATAAACTATTCATAATTAAAACTTTTTTTTGTTTGCTTTGTTCAATAATATTTTATTTTTATATTTTTATTTATAAAAAAAAAATCCTGTCATCTGCGATTCTCCATGCTGTTCTATGATAAAAAAATTCTGACACCTGAAAAAAAAAAAAGGTGTTAATACGCCCCCCATTCCTTTGAGTGATAGACATAATGAGGAGACTCATGCATGACCATGAGTTGAAGGGTGTGTGTGTGTGTCTCCCATTGAAGATGACGTGCATGCACAGTGAGGAGTGCCATGACCTCTGCTAAGCTGTTCTAGGGGGAATGCCAGGGGCAGGTACACCTGGGAGGGGGACTGGGAGGGGAGTCCAGTGACGTCAAATCTCTGCCTCCCGAGCTCCAGGCCATGTACATGCCCACAGATCGTGAGATATTTGGCGGGCTGAAACGGGCAAAGACAATAAAATACTGAATAACTCATGATGCCCTTGTCGTGTTCTTTCTTCAGACTGTATGGAGATGTCAGTGTTTGATATTTATTAGACATGGTGATTACAGCCACCTTAAGTGTATCTAAACCCAAAACCAAAAAATATATATATATATATATATATATCAGCTTACCAGTCCTTAGATGTGGTGGCTGAACTAGTTTTCTTTTTTTAGGCTGAGAATAGTTTTAGCAAGTGCAGAAAATACTTGTTGACCTTGATGAGTTTTAATATTCTTGCCATTTCCTGGGAGCTGAACAGATAGTATTAAAAATGTATCTCTCTTGTAAACTACTAGTCCCATCGATCCACCATGCTTTGGATATAACCAAAGGCAGACCTGTTGAAATCCAGCTTGTGCAACAAGCATGGCTCCTTCTATAGATACCATGAACAAGTGAATGTAGACATGAAGGGACAAAGTTTTATTTGCAAATAAAATTTAAGAGGAAAAAAATAAAATAAAATTAGAGCCACCACATCTAGGGACTGGTAAGCCACAAAATATACATTTTTAGTATCTGGGTGTAGATAATAAGACTTAGTCTTCCAATTTTCTGTGACCATTTTGATATTATAATTTAGGTATGGCTATACATTATTTTTTTTATTTATGCATTCTTTATTCTCCACAATATAACATACTCAAATATGTTAATAGCATCAAAACCATACTCCCATTACAATTCCAAACCCCCCACAAAAAAAATATTAATAATAATAATAAATAAAAATATATTGGAAATTCTCCACTCCTCACCTTCCCTAACGCCACTAAGACACTACCCAGGAGATATAAACATGTTTGTAAACACATATAAATGTTATATAAAATACGAAAATAAATACATATTTTTATACAATATACACACATATGATATTTTATTTGATAAAATATTTATTATAAAATAACAATAACATACTACTACTACTACTACTACTACTTATATTACTACTACTATTACTAACATCAATAATAATAATAATAATAATATAAAACATATAACAATATAAAAGTATTTCTCCATTTTTCTATCATGTTTCTATAAATTTAACACATTTAAATTTAATAAATCAATTATCTATTACATTTTGAATAACCACTTTGATATTATAGCTTAGATGGGGCTTTAAATTAAAACAATATATTAGAAAATGGGGAAAATATTTTTTATATAATGATATAAAACAAGTCCAAAAAAAAAAAAATGTCAGTCATGTTTATTATTTACAGAACCAAATACAGGAATTTTCACAATACAACTGGCAATCGTTTTTGCTGTTTGCAGAATTCATTGATTTACAGATCCCATCAGAAGCGCATTTGGTAAAATTCCCAGACCTCAAAAAGGCGATTTAAAATGCCTTACTGAAAGGCCTAGGGGGGTCCCGACCAAACAGCATTTTGGCTTTGTCAAATAGAAGCATTAGAAGTTTATGGGAACCAATTATTTTTTCAATATTCTTACCTTTGGAAAAGGTACAAATGATTCAAAAAGGGACAGGATTTTCTATACAGATATTTACAATAACACATTTTAACATCTTTCATTAACTAATGTTCCATATTTTTGAATTGCCTTAACCACTTGCCTACTGGGCACATTCACCCCCTTCTTGCCCAAGCCAATATTCAGATTTCAGTGCCGTTGCAATTTGAATGACAATTGGGTGGTCATGCAACACTACACCCATATTACATTTGTTTTTTGCTCCAAATAAGTTGCATACATTCTCTTCTAAAGAGAGAGAAAAAGGGTATCCAGATGGGCACAGTTTGGAAAATATGCAAGAGTTGAGGAAGTATTGATATTATAATAAGGCTCTTCTGAACCAGGAGACATTAAGAGTAGGTCAAGATCGCATTTCTTTACAAACATTATTTAGAATATTTGGATGATTTCTGTGATATAGTTCTGACATGTTACGTGTATTTTATTACCCAGATAAGTCAGTGCTTCCGATTCCATAGGAAAGGAAAATTATTCTGACAGTGTTCGACATCACATTGGAGAGAGAGAGAGATTTTTAGAGCATAAGATTTGGCATAGTTAATTTTCAGGTTTGGCAATGTCCTGAAATGGTTTAGGTCCATCAGAAGATTTGGTAGAGAGATACGAGGCTGAGATAAAAACAGCAGCATGTCATCTGCAAAAGCAGCAATCTCATATGTTAAGTCATGAATCAAAATCCCGTGGATGTCAGGATTGGAGCGTATTTTGTTCAAAAACGGTTAGAGTGATAGTATAAAAAGGATAGGGGACAAAGGGCAGCCTTGTCTTGTACCGTTGGACAAACTAAAGGCATCAGATAGGTGGCCATTGACATGGACCTTTGCCTGTTGATTAGAATACAGAGCCCGGATGCTGGAAGACATCTGCAGCAAGAGATTCGCTGCTAAGTAGTCCCAGGCCACTCTTTTGAACGCCTTCTCGGCATCCAACGATAGAAAGAAACCCGCTTTGTTTTGTGAGGTGAGCCAATGATGAATGTTCAGGGCTTTTATAGTACTGTCCCTAGCTTCTCTTCCTGGGACAAAGCCAACTTGATCCAGAGACATGAGGGAGGGCAAGAGGGGAAGCAGGCACTGATTGGCCAAAATCTTGGCATAAAGTTTTACGTCCACGTTAAATAGAGATATAGGACGATAGTTGGTGTCCAGAAAATCATCTTTCCCTTCTTTTGGTGATATGAGCCTCTAAAAGAGAGGGGGACTGAGGAAGGGAGTCTGCAAGGTTGCAGAAGGCACGCAGAAAACGAGACTTCAGAATATCCAAAAATGTCCAGTAGTACTGAAGCGTGAGGCCATCAGGGCCAGGGCTTTTTCCCGGTTTCATTTCCTTGACCGCCCTATCCAACTCCTCCCCTGAAATAGGGGTATCAAGTTTCAGAGCTTCAGAACAGGGAGATAAAAATATTTATGTGATTAAAACTGTGAAATCAAGGAAGTGAACAGGAATTATTGGAACACAACAGTATGCAATGTCTAATTGTATGATTTGGAATCAAGCTTGCTGTAACAAAAATTATAAAATAACTTTTTTTCTGTTTCCCGTTCTTGCTTTATTTTGACTCCAGGGCATTTCTAACTTTGTTCATAATATGGTGGTTACAATGCAGTTATAGTAAAAAATTAATAAGCAGGTGTTTAAATATTCAAAGTGAATGATATGATTAAAATTAATGAAAGAGTCTAAAATCTTACATTCTTTAATAAATGAAAAATCCTTCATAGGTCTGAGGTTCAGTCACATGATCAATGATACAGTGTCACTAAACCCAACAGAGAAAAAAATCAAGTACAGTACAATCATCTATATTAATTGTTTCACCTTGCAATAATATCTTTGTTGTGCACATCCTGAAATCTGAAAATCTTATAAAATTATCTGTGTTCCTTCATCCATTGTGAGTGTAGCCTCTGTGGTACCACTGTATGTGGGAATGTAGCCATCCTCCTCTACTCCCTGCTGCTCACAGCCAACACCCAAATGTAATAACACAGAAAAAAAACCTTCCAAAAATCTCCACCCACACAGCACCACTGTGTCCATTGAAACTATTGGGGAGTATGATGTAAAAGAGATGCATGCATAGTTCAGTAGGGACACACATGGGCTTTTGCGATTTGTGGTTAGCAGAAAGCAGTGCACATGACTGCATGCGTTGGTTGCAATGTGAGTACATGTACCTTCTCTGAGAAAAAAAACCCTGGCCCTGGGCTTTATGCTGGCTTTGAAAGAGATATTTGTATGGTAATTTTAGTATCGCATTAATACAATAGTCACGGTCTCATGGTCATGATGTATTTGCTAGAGGAACTTAGGAAGTTGTTCAAGGTAAAAACCCAGACAATAGCTTTGCCTGAACCATCTCCTGCCTTCAGTTCATTAACATTCACATTCACCTGGCAGAGAGCTTTTGACCAAGCTTCAGTCCTGGTCACGTGATCAAGCAACAGATTAATGCAGGTTTAAAATTAACACAGAAAAAAGTCATGTTTTGAGCCCTCATTTGTGCTCATTAAAGTCTGTCTCAAGGGGAAACCAAAAAAATGTTCCCTTGCAGTGGGGCTGCTCCTGCATTGCAAGATTTACTTTTTGGTCTAGGAGGACATAAAAAGCAGTTTTTCTTAACCGATCTTCCACTTTCCCCTTAGCTGGTGCTGTCCTCTACTCCCCTATGCTCCAGAAGTAGACTGTCCCATGGCAAACTCATGGGCTATAAGCTCTGCGTTGGACTTAATGACATCAGGGGACCTGTGACTGCGAAAGCCTTTAGGGACCATGTGGGAGCAGAGGATAGGGTAGGTAAAAATGCTTCTTGTGGATCACCCCTAGACCTAAAGAAGCATTTAACAAATGCAGTGCGGGGGCAGCCCCACTGCCCAGGAGCAATTTAATCTCCTTATAAATTGGCTTTAACCTTTACTGATACCATACATACTGAATAATAAAAATGTCCTTCACCATGCTATCACAAGAACCTTTCAAGAAAGCTTCCTGTAAAAATTCTCATGCAATGAAAACCCACCCAAACTCGAATAGTAACTGGATATCCACCACAATACTCCTTCCATTGATCAACCCATCTTTGCAAAAGATTACAAAAGAGTAAATTAGACTGCCTGTGCTTTTATTTCCCCTTGCTTAAGCAGGCACGAATGAATCTGACATACATCCTGCACAACCTGAACATAATTGGATGCTGGTTCACTTCTCTCTAGTTTAGTAAATTATTCCTGTTTTATTTCTAAACTAATATCTGAGCTACATGTGGCTTGGTCAAATGCAATAACCAATTGCACTTTGATCTTTGCTCTGGTGCCAACAGCTATGTTAGTATAGCATTCAATATCTCTACAACAAAAGACTTATTATGTGGCTAACCAAACATGACAAATGTAGAGCCATAAAATAATGAAATCTACTGCAGTAGCAAAAACGGAAATCACTTTAAATGAGCTATATCAACCAGTAATAAGGTATGACAAGAGAGAAGAAGATGGGGAGGGTGAATTAAATATCCCAGATACTAAGATGGCACAACTATTTAAAGAATCTCATGTATTCAATCCCTTACTCAAATTGTCTTCTGGTAAAGTAGATTTAGGAGGTCTCTGAAGAAATCACATGTACATGTAGAGAAGTACCCATAAACTTTATGCATTTATTATTTAATATAGCTGATAGGTGCCAGCTTACTCACTGTGTGTGTTGTTATGACTATTTTAGCGAATCTTATAGCATGTATATATCGAATAGTTCAATTACACTACCATCCATTATTTTTAAAAGCTAGGTTTCCCTTATTCATTAGCTAATGAACTTGTTAGACTGGTTCATGAAGCTCAGGACAGGAAATTATGTTGGCAGGAAGAAGGGGGAGGGAAAATGGCTTGAAACACAACCATGTGCCCAAGACAAAGTAGCAGTATTGGAAAGATCCTGGATCATGAAAGAAGACTCCATCACCAGGATGAACCAAGTTAAGTAGCTGTTTAATGTATACATAATGCACACATTGTCCATGCTAATTTGTTGGGAAGGATAGATAGTTTGGGAATGTGTATATTGTGTTCATGTTTTGTGATACATTACATGTCCTAAATAGTTTTTCCTAAAATTGTACTATATGTACAGCATTTTTTTGTTTAGTAAAATACATTGATATACTACAGAGTTTTTTAAGTTTCCTTGCTTTTACCGCAAAGAATCCAAAGACACAAAGCAAAACATAGTGTGAAGTAGGGCTCATGTGACGAAGGTCCTTGAAATCTGCACCAGTGGAATCCCCCACTCACCTCTCCAGTCTACTGGTGAATCAAGTGCTTGCCTGTGGCCACAGTAAGCCAGTTGGTGGAATAGATATCACTGGAGTGTGGCCTTTACTTTGAATGATTTCTAGGGCTTATCTGATGCTCAAAGAACTTCCTCACACAGTACTGAATATGGATAGATCAGCTTTAGTGTCAGGACACAACCCAGAACAGGGGAGTGTATGTGGCAATACGCAGATTGGCGCATGTGTGTGTACCTCCAAATCCAGATATTGCACCAAACCCCTTATTTAAGGGAATGAGTAGTGACACGTAGTTGCTGGATTATCTTAAGCTAGTCTGTGATCCTTGTTTCTGTGTATCCTGATCCTGTGTTTATGCTAACTACCTGTTACCAACTCAGCTGAATCAAGTGCTTTCCTGTGGCCACGGTAAGCCAGTTGGTGGAATAGATATCACTGGAGTGTGGACTCTACTTTGAATGATTTATAGGGCTCATCTGATGCTCAAAGAACTTCCTTACACAGTACTGAAAATAGATAGATCAGCCTTAGTGTCAGGACACTACCTGAAGCAGGGGAACGCATGTGGCAATACGCAGATTGGCGCATGTGTGTGCACCTCCAAATCCAGATATGACACCAAACTCCTTATTTAAGGGAATGAGTAGTGACTGGAGGTTGCTGGATTATCTTCAGCTAGTCTGTGATCCTTGTTTCTGTGTATCCTGATCCTGTGTTTACGCTACCTACCTGTTACCAACTCAGCTTGACCCTGGAGTTCCCTTTGCTTGCTTGACTGGTTACTGGATCTTGTTTCCATTGATCTACCATGTTTGACCCTGACTTGGCTCCTGACTTCTCAATCATCTCCATCTATGCTACCCTCCTGGCTCCAGACATTATCTCTGTCATACACATTCTATTTCTTACCCATGCAAGATCTTGGCTTAGCCTTTTACAACACCACTATCTTCCAGATCTTCTCTATCTGTCCTATCCTGCATCATTCTACTGTGGGTGTTAACAATCTGCTAACTGCAGTGCTTCTCCGTGACTCCTCCGAGAATCTCATCCTGGAGAAGCCATCAGCAGCCTGGACTTTTGGCACTTGTGCCACCTTGTGCCTTGCATGCCCTGTCACCACATATGGAATGCCTAGACCAGAGCCACAAGGGAAGCCCTCTAGGCACTTCGGCCTCCAACCGGATTCATAACACTCAGCATCTGAGCCACACCAATCCACTTAACTCTGGCCACTTCTGGCTTTGACAGCTTCTAAGTAATTCATTTCAGAGGTCCTATCCTTTTCAAAAGTTGGCCTAATTGCCTCCCTGTGGACTATGATAAGGCCAACATCTGCTAGTAAAATAAAAAGAGACCTTAACCTTTACATTGAAATTAGAATGAGATCTCTTTGCGTATTAAAAGTTTTATATTGTAACTGTGTTCAGAAAGGTATAATTTACTGCACATTCATTTGAGTGATCTTAATAAAATAATGACAGTCAGCTTATGGGAATGCTATAATTTCAAGCTCATTCACTAATGCAAAGGTTGAAGAATAAGGATTTTAAACAAACATTGATGTTTAAGTACAAACAGAGAATGGCATATGGCAAGATGACTGTTAATCAAGGTATCAATTATTCCCTTACTCTAAATTCTCTTTGATCTCATACCAAACTTTAATCGGCCAACATAATTTCTGGTTTTACATTTTTTTGCTAATCACTTTGTAGCCAATGTTAGACTATTGAAAAATTCAATTGCCGGATCATTACACAATTTGGTTTAATTATTTTATTACAACTTTGAAAGCAACAGTAATAACAAAAGAACAGCAAATCAATAAAACAAAACAATTGGTTCCAACATATAGGAGTTGATTTTCTAAAATTGGAGAGTGCAAAATCTGGATCAACTTGTTCAGTTAAGCTTTGACAAAAAAAAATGTTGCACTTTCCAGTTTTTGTAGATCAACCCTAAAATGTTCTTATATTTAGGGACCTTAGATTTAGTGAAACATACAAGGATTGGGCACACTAAATATAGAAAAAAAGATGGCGCTTTGCGGAAATAAAACAGCTGCTGGCACTAAAAGGGGAAAAAGTTCAAACCTTTGTGGAAAAACGTAATTAAAAAGATACAGTGTTCAAATGTACACATTAACCCCTTCGCGCCTAAGGGTAAAACAAATCTGAATGTCCAAGCCCAATTTTGCAACTTTGACGTGTTTTAAGTATAAATTGGGATTTCATTGAGTGGTATATGGTAATGGGTATGTCCTGATTTTTATTTTATTTTTTTAAAGTTATTATCAAAGGAAAACTGGCCCAAAATAGTTAAAAAATATATATTTTTAAAAAAATGTAGCTATGTATTTCTTGCTACTACAATAACCTACCCCCAAAGAACAACCCAAAATGAATTCTCCTGCTCCTGACAATCGGAGCGATACCACTTACAGTGTGTGGCTTGGAGTACAGCCCAGAAACAATAGTGCACATTTTGCTTGTTTTTGTTTAAACCTACCTAAAACACACTGACACTGGCTGACACTGGTAATAATAAAAAAAATAAAAATAAATAATGTTTAACCACTTCCCGCAAACTGACATACTGTGGGAAGAAGTGGTTGTACCGGGGTGATGTCTGCAGTGGTTGTACCGGGATAGTGAGGCATCACCCCGGTACAGTTTTTTAAAGCCAGTGGTTGGCTTTCTAGAGATAACAACAACTGATGCAGCTCAGCAGCCGCTCGGCCATTATTCCAGAGAGTGGGAGGGGACACCCCCCTCCCTCCGCCTTCCAAGGCTCTTCCCATGTCTCCTGTCCCACTGGTAGACCCAAGCAACCAGCTGGCATGTCTGCTGGCTGGTAAGAGTCCCGAACAATGCCGGATTTGGCTTAGATCCGGTCTCCGATCATGTAACTCGAAAGCGACGTCAAAATGTCACTTCTGGTTTACTTGGCTGCCAATGGCGCCGATTTCAAAAAAGTGTCAGCATTCAAAAATGCAGATTTCAGCATTTTGAATACATTGAAGTGAAGTGGAGAGGTCTGGGGTCTTTTAGACCCCCAGATCCCTCCATAAAGAATACCTGTCGCTGCCTTTTACTGTCACAACGGATGTTTACATTCCATGTGACAGCAATAAAAGTGATCCGATTTTTTTTTTTAACAGTTTTTAAAAGAAAAAAATAAAATAAAATAAATAGGAAAACAAAATTAAAAATTTAAAGTGCCCGCATTGCTATGAACTCTCGCATCAAACAAAATGCATATGTAAGTCGCGCCCACAAACTACGTCAGTGCCAAGGGGTTAAAATCTTCAGCGCCGAAAGATTTACCCAACCTTCCTGAGCAGGCCATTTTTTGTGATACGGCACTGCGTTACTTCAACTGTTAATTGTGCGGTCGTACAACACTGTACCCAAAAAAAATGTATGTACATTCTGTGTACAGAAGAGAAGACCTCCAGGCGGCCATATTGCATTGCAAATTCAGAAAATTACAACAGCTGCAGATTGAAAATGAAAGGTAATTTTTAATAACATTCAATTACAATATGATTTGTTTCTCAATTGTACACACTATAATATCTTTTCTTTATTTGCTTTTTTTTTTTTTCCCCCACAAAAGTGGAGTTACCCTTTAAAGTCACCTGCCACCATAATCTATAGATACATTAATAAAATATGAGATGATAAATAGTCCAATATCTGTAATTTTCAAAGCATGCACCAAATAGAACTCGGGCTAGAGGAACCACAATTACCATCCTAACCTAAGCTTGGGTGTATGTACAGTCAGTGCCTTTGCTTCCAAGTTTCAAGAGAATCCCAATGGTCCATAATATATAAATATTGCCATCAGCTCAACAATCACTAGGCCATTATGTTCAAGTAAACATCTTCATGGATAACATATTTGCAAATCCCATTGCACTTTCTGGTTATGTAGATTGGGGTTCCCAACATTATCCCCTTAACCACTTCTGGACCGGAAGATTTTCCCCTTTGATAACCAGACCATATTTTGCAATTCAGCACTGCGTTACTTTAAAGGACAATTGCACGGTCGTGCAACACTGTACCTAAATAAAATTGATGTCCCTTTTTCCCACAAATAGAGCTTTCTTTTGGTGGTATTTGATCACCTGTGCGATTTTTATTTTTTGCGCTATAAACAAAAAAACAGCAACAATTCTGGAAAGAAAAACAATATTTTTCACATTCTGCTATATAACATTCTCAAATAAAAAAGTTATAAATCAAAATTTTTTAACATTTTAGGCCAATTTGTTTTCTGTTACATATTTTTGGTAAAAAAAAATCACAATAAGCGTATTTTGATTGGTTTGCACAAACGTTATTGCGTCTACTAACTACCGGAAAGATTTATGTCATTTTTATTGTTTTTTTTTTTTTTTTTACTAGTAATGGTGGCGATCTGCGATTTTTTTGTGGGACTGCGACATTGCGGCGCACAGATCGAAACCCTGACTGACATTTTTGACACTTTTCGGGGTACTAGTGACATTACTACAGTAATCAGTGCTAAAAATATGTACTGTTACTGTAATGATGACACTGGCAGGGAAGGGGTTAACAGTGTGAGTGATCAAGGGGTTAAATGTGTACCTAGGGGCATGTTTCTACCTGTGGGGGGGCGTGGCTTGTGTAATGATCATAGAGACATGTGATCCTATATAGAAGTATCACAGGAGCTCTGTGATCATTCCAGGAAGAAGAACGGTCAGCTGTGTTTACAACAGCCGACCATCCTTCTCTCTCAGCGGGGAAAGATCGCAGGTGCAAGGCGGCAATCGGAGCCGCCAGACCACTCCCCGCTTCCCCACTGACAAGCGGGGGGTGGAAGCATGCCGCCGGTGGCGCATGCTCGTCCCCTAGCTGCAGGTGCATGACCGACGTAGCCCTACGTCGGTTTGCCTGGGAGAGCCACACTGCATTAAATACACGGCGTGTGGTCGGCAACTGGTTAGAGTATGGGAAATCTTCCCACCTTACAGCTCCTCTGAGGCCAGCAGACCCCTCCCTGTGAATATATACAAATTTGTGACCAGGAAGGGCATTGTCAGGAAGATCAAGCCAGCAAGCAAGATGGTATGCTCATCTGTAACCAACGATGTCGCCAAGTGGGCTATTTAAACTGAGCCAGTGCTCTGGTTCAGTGCTCTCTCATCTACAACATTCTGCGACCTGCGACCTGATTACAGTTACTGACACGGTTTGTCTTGACCTCTCTTTGAACTCTGCCTGTGCTGACCCCGGCTTGTCTCCTGACCTCCGCTTCTCCCTGCCCCAAATGTCTCTTTACCGCTGATTTGTTACCGACTCTGGTCTCTACCATGTTCTCTACCTTCAGTTATTTTCGTTATTCGAAAAAATCAGATGTATCTGAATTTACGAATTACAACAGTAAAGAATTTAAAACAAATCTGAAATAACAAATCAAAATTTCAGACAAAAATGTAATTTGAATTGTTTTCAAATCGAATTTGAATAGTTTTTGAATCAAATAGGAATTTCCGAAAGAGAATAAAACAGAATAGAAAATAAAGGAATAAAAAAAAAATAATAAAATAGAATAGAAAAGAATAGAATTGAAAATAAAAGAACAGAACAAAATAAATTACAATACAGAATAAAATAAAAGACTAGAAAAGAATAAAAAATAGAATAGAATAAACTAGAAAGAATATAACCGTTTTCTAAAATTTGAATTTCAAATAGAATAAATTCAGATTCAAATAGAATAGAAAAGAATAAAACTAGAAAAAATAGAATAGAATAGAACATAATAGAAAGATCATAACCATTTCACAAAATTCAAATAAAATACATTTGAACAGAATGAAAAAGAATAGATTATAATAGAATAGAAAATAAAAGAATCAAATTGACTAGAATAGAAATGAATAGAATAGAATATAAAACAAATAGACTAGAAAAGAATAAAATAGAAAGAATATAACCATCTTCCCAAATTTGAATTTCAAATAGAATACACTTGAATTAGAATAGCATAGAAAAAATTAGAAAAGAATAGAATAGAAAATAAATTAATAGAATACAACTGAATAAACAATAGAAAAAAAAGAATAGAAAGAATATAACAATATAACAATTTTCCAAAATTCGAATTTCAAATAGAATAAATTCAAATTCGAATAGAATAGAAAATAATAGAATATCATAGAAAATAACAGAATAGAAAATAAAAGAATTGAATAGAAAAAACAATAGAATAGAATGGAATTGAAAAAAATATTACCATCTTTAATACTTAAATTTTCAAATATAATAAATTTGATTTCAAATGGAATTCAACTTGAATGCAATTTGAATGGAATTTGATTTGAATTTGAATGCAATTTGAATTGATTCAAATTAGAATAAACAAAATTAATTCAGAAAATCAATTAAACAAAATAAACAAATTTAACTAAACAAATTTATATAAATAACGAATCGAAATGATACAAAATACATTTTTTTCGTTCTGCACATGTTTAATTGTGACTACGTCCCTCCCCATACCTGATGCGCCTACTAGTGTCTGCCCTGGCTAACCTGGCTCTGTTGCTGACCTACCTGCTGCAAGCACTGGGTTACTGTGAGTATCAGGGTCAAAGGTCAGGTTCAAGGTTGGGTTCACATGGGGTCAATGGTACCAGTTTTTTTTTTTTTTTTTTTCGAAATAGGATAAAAAATCAAAAATAAAATGCACAATATAGTTTCTTACTACAGGTATATACAACAAATTATATACAGACATCTGGTATTTGCACAAATGTCAGGAGTAGAATATATTTTGGGTTTTTGTCATGGTGGGTCATGTTATTGACAAGAAATATACTGCTAAGTTAAAACTTTTTTTTTTTCTGGGACAATTTTTTTTTTTTCGTTATAAAAAATAAATAAATCAGGTGATATTCATTAAAATTTACCATTCACCATAGAATGAACGCCCAATTTGTCCTTAAAAAAAATTCACCTGGGTACACTAAGCAGTTGCAATGATCTATATGTGTTATACCTTTTACTAACACATACCAAAATTGCAAAGTTTTGTTCAGTTGTTAACATTTGTTTTACCTTCAGGCTTTCAGGGTTCAACTCCTGCTAACACTTTTTAGCAGTTTTAGAGACAGCTTTTTCATTATTTAGGAAAAATTAAATTACGAATAAATAAAAAACGAAATTATGAATGCATAAATATGGCACCTCAGTTAGTGTTAAAAACTCAGTTTGCCTTAAGTAAAATAATGTACATTGTTTTGTAGGTATAAAATTGTACATTTATTTTATTTGTGCTAACACTGGAGCAGCAAACCATTGCACCAAGTCTTGTGCAATTAAAATTTGGACACATTTTTTGTTATTAGGAAATATGGATGTATCCGAATTTCCAAATTATAAAAGTAATACATTTAAATGAATCCAAAATAACGAATCATCTTTTTAGAAGAAATTCAAATTCAAATGGTTTCCTAATTGAATTAGAATTCAAATAATTTTTTTAATTGAATTTGAATTTCCCAAGAGAATAAAATAGAATGGAAAATAAAGAAATAGAATAGAAAATAAAATAATAGAATAGAAACAATTAGAATTGAAAATAAAAGAATATAATATAATAGAGTAAAACAGAATAGAATACAAATAAAAAGAATATAAAAAAATAAAAATATGAAAAAAAAAGAATAGATGAAAATAAAATAGAAAAAAAGGGATAGGATATATAATAGAAAATAAATGAGAAGAGTTAAACAGAACTAATTAGAATAGAAAATAAAGGAACAGAATAAAAAAGAAAAGAAAAGAAAGAAATAGAAAGAACATAGTTACATAGTTAGTGAGGTTGAAAAAAAGACATCAGTCCATCCAGTTCAATCAATGTTGAGTGTGTGTATGTGTCTGCTGTTAATAGTACATTGTATACCCCTGTATGTTGTGGTCGTTAAGATGCCCATCTAATAGCTTTTTGAAACTATCGATGCTCCCTGCTAATACCTCTGCTTGTGGAAGAGAATTCCACATCCTTACTGCTCTGATGGTAAAGAACCCTTTACGTAGTTTAAGGTTACACCACTTCTCTTCTAATTTTAGTGTGTGGCCATTAGTCCTTTTATGTGTAAAAATATAAACTTAAAACCTGCGCTAAAAATTATAATATAATATTTGTAAACATGCTACCTGAAGCTGCTGCCCACTTAGGTAAAAACCAAGATAAAATGAAACATTGTAAAAACAGCGCTATCAGGAAAGTGATAAATAAATACAATATTAAAGGTAAATTACTGCGCTAAAATCATATGGGTTTGCCCCAATGCCTTAATACATACAATAAATCATTGCTGGATAAGCTGCTGACACAAATAGATAGAAAACATATATCTAGAACAGTAATGGTAAAAGATGGTGTCGCGCTAGTCCATATTTCAGAATGTTGATAAATGAATAAATGAGCTGAAGATGAGGAGATAAGTCCCAAAAGTGCTGGTGGAATCCACTTCTACTATATGTTGAAATATGTGATGTAAAGAAAAACCACCACCAAGTAGAGTGACCAGGTACTCTTACCAGCTACAGAGACCCATGCGGGTCAAACCAAGCCCAAACAAGGATGCTGACATAAGCCGGGAAGACCACCTCCAGAGAGCCTCCTTCAAACAATCCTAGATCCGGGTTCCCCCGATTTCTCCTTTAGGTACTCGGAATATATAAAAAAAAAAAATAAATACAATCCTTCAATAAAAGATGAACAATATAAAATGCACTTGGTGAAAGAAATATATCAGTAAAAATTATATTTAAAAATATGCATATAAAGTGCAAGCATCTAAATACTTTAGTGCTAAAGTGAATTGGTGCAAATAAAGTGCAGTCCAAAAATTATGGAAATAAGGTGAAAAATTTGAATAAGGTGCTGGACAAAAAAGTGCTTGCAGTGCTCCACGCAGTGAAAAGGGATCCAAACGGCCCCTTAGCAATGACTCTCCAGGGTAGCCTTAGGGATGGATGGATCTGTATCCCGCTAAACAAGCCTCCAACCTTTGCTGATAGCCCCTCTTGGTTAAGCACTCAGAAGGAAGGGAAGGAGCCGGACATAGTGAAACCCGCAATAACTTTTATTCAATAAAATTAGCAAAAAACTACTCACAAATGTAGGTAAAATAGACAGCGTTTAAGCTAAACCACATGCCAATGTATTGTGCATCCACTTCCGGGATTGCTAGCTGGCTTGCATTCCACGAGTTGGTAGTAGGCAGGAGTTGTCAATGAACTACAAGGGCATTGATCAGCCATTGAAAACTAGGTGTCTTCTGCAGTGGTAGACCGGACTTGTAGTTCATTCATTCTCAGATCTCTGTGAATGAATGATGTGACTGTCCTGTTTTTTAAATGTGACAGTGGGTGGGCGGGAGTGGCCTGGGTTTTTTTTTGGTGGGTTTTCTTGGGTCCGACTCTCTGGTCCTGTGTGCTCTAAATGGGACGAGAGCCTGGATACTGAGAGGGGGGGGGGACTTACACACACAGGCTGCATGGGAAGGAAAGAAAAAGACAGCCAGCAAGATGCAGGAGAGTGATACTGTTCCTGATTCCAGCAAAGCTGTTACTCGCCTGTATCCAGGAGCCTTCTGCAATGTAGGAGGATTGCTGGAACTTGCAGTCTATCCTGAAGATACCTTCTGTGGACTCTGCCAAGTAAGGGCTCTTTCTATGCAGGTATGCTGGGGCAGCCACAAGCCTGAAATTAGGGACTAGGGATGCCAGGGAACTGTTACTTGTGAATGTCATCATGTTAATTCATTCTTTAAGTAAAGCTTATGGTTAGAAAAAAATGTATTAACTGGAATACAATGTGGAAATAAATAAATAAATGGACATACATATGCTTTAAACATTTATATAATTTTTAACCGCTTGTCAAAAATA
Source organism: Pelophylax lessonae (assembly GCF_965119305.1). Classification (NCBI taxonomy): domain Eukaryota; kingdom Metazoa; phylum Chordata; class Amphibia; order Anura; family Ranidae; genus Pelophylax; species Pelophylax lessonae. The sequence continues at coordinate 26,200,949 of NC_138778.1, forward strand.
TTTATTTTGAATATGGACATTTAACCTCGACCTCCCGAAGATTTACCCCCTTCATTTTTTTTTTGACTAGTTATGGCGGCAATCAGTGACTTATAGCTGGACTGCGGTGGACAAATTGGACACTAACTGACACTTTTGACACTTTTTAGGGACCAGTGATTCGAATACAGTGATCACTGCTAAAAATATGCACTGTCACTGTACTAATACCACTGGCTGTGAAGGGGTTAAACATCAGGGGCAAGCAAAGGGTTAAATGTGTGCCTAGCTAGTATGTTTGTGCCCTGTGTGGGAGGTGCTTTTACTAGGGGAAGGTGTAGATCAATTTTCCTGCTTTGCAGGAACACAGGATCCATGCCTTACCTGCTGACATGCGCACGCCAGACCCGGAAGTGCTGCATCATGTACTAGGTACATAATCGGGCGCAGCAGTGCCACCTTCCCGCGGTATAACTATGCTATACTGGCGGTAAGTGGTTAATACAGGATTTTACTATGACAGTTTTTGAGAGCATGCAAGATTTTCTAAGGAAGCCCAGTACCTACTTACCACCTAACTTCCTATGAATATCTACAGTATCTCACAAAAGTGAGTACACCCCTCACATTTTTGTAAATATTTTATTCTATCTTTTCATGTGACAACACTGAAGAAATGACACTTTGCTACAATGTAAAGTAGTGAGTGTACAGCTTGTATAACAGTGTAAATTTGCTGTCCCCTCAAAATAACTCAACACACAGCCATTAATGTCTAAACTGATGGCAACAAAAGTGAGTACACCCCTAAGTGAAAATGTCCAAATTGGGCCCAAAGTGTCAGAACTTTGTGTTACCACCATTATTTACCAGCACTGCCTTAACCCTCTTGAGCATGGAGTTCACCAGAGCTTCTCAGGTTGCCACTGGAGTCCTCTTCCACTCCTCCATGATGACATCACAGATCTGGTGGATGTTAGAGACCTTGCGCTCCTCCACCTTCCGTTTGAGGTTGCCCCACAGATGCTCAATAGGGTTTAGGTCTGGAGACATGCTTGGCCAGTCCATCACCTTTACCCTAAGCTTCTTTAGCAAGGCAGTTGTCATCTTGGAGGTGTGTTTGGGGTCGTTATCATGTTGAAATACTGCCCTGCGGCCCAGTCTCTGAAGGGAGGGGATCATGCTCTGCTTCAGTATGTCACAGTACATGTTGACATTCATGGTTCCCTCAATGAACTGTAGCCCCCCAGTGCCGGCAGCACTCATGCAGTCCCTGATGAATGAAGAAATTTGAATTTTTTTTATGTATTATAGCAGAAAGTAAATAATATTGTTGTTTTTTTTCAAAATTGTCATTAGTTTTTTGTTTATAGCGCAAAAAATAAAAACCGCAGAGGTGATCAAATACCACCAAAAGAAAGCTCTATTTCTGGGATGAAAAGCCAAAAATGTTATCTAGGTACAGTGTCACACAACTGTGCAATTATCAGTTAAAATACCACGGTGCCGTATCGCCAAGGGTCCCATGGTCATGAAGGAAGTAAATCTTCCGGAGGTCAAGTGGTTAGATTACACAATTACAATATTCACATCAGAACAATACATAACTGGTAATATGTATAAGAAGCATTTCCCTTTTCTTTTATGTTTTGTCTAAAAAGAATTAGAAAAAACCCATGAAATTTTCTTTTTTTTCTCCCCCGGCTGTAATGAAATAAAAAAAAAACATAAAACAAAATAGTGTATGTATCCTAACTAATCTATTTCTTTTAAATATAATATTATTATTTAATGAATGCCGTAGCATGGCTTTCAAATCTATAATCAGCATTTTATTTCTTTGTTACATTTGAACATAACAATTTAATTATCTCTATAATATTGCCAAATGCAAGTAAAAAAAATGTAATGACTTTTACCTTCACATCTTATTTTAAAGTAGAACTATAGACAAAACTTTTTTTTTTTTTTTTTTCATTTTGGATAGAGTAAAGCCTCGACCACATGATCAGATTATCGGACAAATTTTTGTTCGTTTTTTTTGTTGCATACTTTAAAAATAATATTTGTTTAATAAAAATAAAAAAATAAAAAAAAGATGTAGAACATATCATTTTTTTCTAAACATCTTCCTAATTTCTAAAGCTGCGTTGGTGATAGTGAGTATGCTTACAGCGATAAGCAAAGTGAGAATATCTCTTGTCTTTGGATTATAGGAGAATCATGTATGTTCTCAGAGGTGTGATAACTCCATAGCTGCAGGGCATTGCTTTGTAGCAAGGTTTAGCGTGATATCACTGGAATGAAACAGCGACTAATGTGTGAAAATATGGTCTATATTGAGGTCAGGAACCTTTTTTACGCATTAAGGGGCAATTTCCAAGTATTGTACAATTGATGTGCTAGGGAACAATGGTGCGTTGCATCCGGATGGTTTATTTTTGATTCTGACGTTCTCCATTGCACTACTAATGGCAAGTTAATCTAAATTATATTATATGATTTATATTAACAATTTCAGCGTGATCCCTGAATTGCGCGGTTTGGTTGTGCAATACCTGGCCTGTAGGATGTTAATTTTAGCTTCACACATGTTTCTGAATTATCTGTTGTAAGTTGACTTGGAGACATACCTAAAAAAATATCCATATTCTTCAAAAATAATTCATACACATCCACTACCTAATGGCCCTGCAATCCAATTTTTCAACCACTTGCCGACCGCCCCATGCAGATTAACAGTGGCAGGGCGGCTCGGCTACGCATAATCACGTAGCTCTACGGGGCCATAGTCGCGCTCCCACTGTGATTAGACACAGCGGAAGGCAGACCACAGGAAGAGCGGGCTAGATCGCCATCGGCCTCCCACGTTCTTGGGCAAAACTGACAGGAGAGCCGTCTGGAATGTAAGCAATGTAAGACGGCTCTCCTGTCAGAGAGGCAGGGAAAGATCATGTGATTCAGCAAAGCTGAATCAGCTAAGCTGAATCACCAATCTCTCTCTGCCGCTGCTAAATCCACCCCCCCCCACACTGTTAGCACATCTAGAGAACACATTTAACCCCTTGATCACCCCCAGTGTTAACCCCTTGTAACAATGTAAGATGGCTCTCTTGTCAGAGAGCAGGGAAAGATTGTGTGATTCAGCTAAGCTGAATCACTAATCTCTCTCTGTCTCTGCTCAATCCATCCCCCCTCACACTGTTAGAAAGCACATCTAGGGAACACATTTAACCCCTTGATCACCCCCAGTGTTAACCCCTTGTAACAATGTAAGATGGCTCTCCTGTCAGAGAGGCAGGGAAATATTGCGTGATTCAGCTAAGCTGAATCACTAATCTCTCTGTCTCTGCTTAATCCATCCCCCCTCACACTGCTAGAAAGCACATCTAGGGAACACATTTAACCCCTTGATCACCCCCAGTGTTAACCCCTTGTAACAATGTAAGACGGCTCTCCTTTCAAAGAGGCAGGGAAAGATCGTGTGATTTAGCTAAGCTGAATCACCGATCTCTCTCTGCCTCTGCTCAATCCATCCCCTCACACTGTTAGAAAGCACATCTAGGGAACACATTTAACCCTTTGATCACCCTCAGTGTTAACCTCTTCCCTGCCAGTGCCATTTATAGAGTAACATGCATTTTATTTAGCACTGATCACTGTATTAATGTCATGGTCCCCAAAAAGTGTCAAAAGTGTCAGTCAGTGTACAAATTGTCACAAAGTGTCCAATCTGTGCTTTTATTTATTTTTAACACTTTTTCTGGTGAATGAGTTGAGGTTCAATGTACCCCATAGTCATGCACATAGAGAGGGCAGGATCTGAGGGCTCCCTTGTTAAAGGGGGTTTCCAGATTCCGATAAGCCCCCTACCCACAGATCCCCACAACCACAGCCCAGGGTTGTCAGGAATAGGTCCTTGCCCCCATCAACATGGAGACAATGTGCTTTGGGGGGGAGGGAGAGCCCCCCCTGCTCAACCCCCCCCCCATGTTGAGGGCATGTGGCTTGGCATGATTTGGGGGGGTGCTGCTTGCTCGGATAAGGTTTTGGTATGGATATGGGGGCCCCCACACCATTTTTTCACAATTTTTTATTGCCGGCAACGTTTTTTTTTTACATTCAGCAGTCAGTGGGGAACCCTAATGAGTCATCCGTTGTTCAGGATGTGGCGTACGGCTTCCTGGCCTGCTCCTTAACAACCAGCCAGTGTTAAAAATGCCGTTTGACCTTTTAATGCCATTTAAATGAACCACATTTAAATTTGCAGCTGAATCGGACATGTGTGAACCTAGCCTAAGGGTTACGAAAGATCCTTTCAACTTTTCTGGATCTTGAGCCAAAAATATGTCAATTTCCTTTTGGTGATATATCCTTTTATATGTCAAGTGCACATTATCTCATGAGTTTAGCACTCTGGGAGCTCTGATGTGTTACTAGGAATCCAGCTTATAAATAGATTGTGTGCTACTTTCTGCATTCTAAATAAGGCTAGACATCCTTGTCCTTGCTGTGTGTCCAACCATTCTCTGATGTTCTTGGTCTGCTTAAGGATCCGATCAATAGACTCTAAAAGGTTATATGAGTTTATCTGAGCAGTTTTTAAGCAGGAATGCTAATCTTATTTGCTGATATACAAATGACCATTATGGGAAACACTGAAAAGTGTATAAAAGAAAATATGCAACTGCAAGAAAATTTAAAGATGCAATGTGATATGCTTTTGACTACAGTATTTGCCCCCATACCCAGTTCTCCTCTAAAGACATATACAATATATATAAATGCACTATATTGTCAAAAGAATGGGATCCTAGTCTTAGACCGTAGGGTTAAATATTGAGTTGTGTTGAGTTGTGTCCCACCCTTTGCAGCTATAACAGCTTCAACTCTTCTGGGGAGGCTGTCAACAAGGTTTAGGAGTGTGTCTATGGGAATGTTTAACCATTCTTCCAGAAGCGCATTTGTGAGGTCCAGGCACTGATGTTGGAGAGAAGGCTTGGCTCACAGTCAGAGTTGTATAAAGTACTCGAAACCCATACTTGAGTAAAAGTACAAGTGCTCGATCAAAAAGTGACTTGAGTAGAAGTGGAAGTGCTCGATCAAAAAGTGACTTGAGTAGAAGTACTAAAGTATTCAACATTTTTTGTACTTAAGTATTGCAAGTAGTTTTTTTAAAACTTTTGCTACTCAAGTACTGAAAGTAAAAGTACCAGTAGTTTTGAAAAAAAAAAAATTGCTACTCAAGTGCTGAAAGTAAAAGTGCAAGTACTGTGTTATGTAGTTATTAAAGAAAGAAGTCAAAATTTTGAACATCATATTGGTTTTTATTATTTCAAATGCAGCTTTTATTTATACATACAGTAGCTTTTATTTTCGTATGCGCTGATAATACACATGTTTTGAGCTTCATGAAACCTGCCATCTACTGTTCTGGCAGTGGTAATTTTTGAAATTGTAATGAGTAACTATGCAGCACAAAAAAAAAATATCGGAAGAAGTATTGAAATCATTGATAAAATGTAGTGAAGTAAAAGTGGAAGTAGGAGAAAAAAATTCTACTCTAGGAAAGTACAGATAACGCCTTTCAGTACTTAAGTACAGTAGTGAAGTAGTTCTACTTAGTTACTATACATCCCTGCTCACAATCTCAATCAAATTCACCCCAAAGGTGTTTTATCGGGATGAGGTCAGGACTCTGTACAGGCTAACCAAGTCCCCCCCCCCCAAACTTGCTCATCCATGTCTTTATGAACCTTGCTTTGTGCACTGGTCCAAATCATTTGGTGGAGGGGGGATTAGGGTGTGGGGTTGTTTTTCAGGGTTGGGCTTGGCCCCTTAGTTCCAGTGAAGGGAACTCTTAGGGCATCAGCATACCAAGACATTTTGGACAACTTCATGCTTCCAACTTTGTGGGAACAGTTTGGGGATGACCCCCTCCTGTTCGAATATGACTGTGCACCAGTGCACAAAGCAAGGTCCATGAAGACATAGATGAGCGAGTTTAGGGTGGAGGAACTCGACTGACCTGCACAGTCCTGACCTCAACCCAATAGAACACCTTTGAGAGAAATTAGAGCGGAGACTGCGAGCATGTTGAGGACATGTGGCCTGGTATGGTTCAGTGCTCACTGCCCCCCCTTTCCTGACCTGCCTTGCTGCACGCTAGGATAGGGGTCTGTTATGGATTTTGGGGAGGCCCCATGTTGTTTTTATTTTAAAATTTTGTCATGGGGTTCCCCTTAAAATCCATATCAGACCCAAAGAGCCTGAGGGGGGCATGCCATTTTTTTTTTACCATTTTTTATTGCTGGGAAAATTCATAAATGAAACAAACCGTAATGAAATCAAAATAAATTTAATAAAGTTTACCTAAACTAAACTAAACAAATTCCAAAACCAAACTAAACAAATTCCATAAAACGAAATTAGTAACATAACAAATCCATCTGAAATGAAACAAAACACATTTTTTCATTCTGCACATGCCTAGCTGAGCCCTGTTCCCCTCCCCCTTTAACCACATTCTGCCCAGTAATGTACCGGTATGCTGCAGCTGCAGTGATAACCAAGATAAACATTTTTAGCCTCAGCAATTCTGCACAAAGTAAAAGTAATCCCAGCAGTTAAGAAGGATTTTGTTCACTGCACCCCACAAAGATTGTGTTCACTGCACACCAAAAAGGATTGTGTTCACTGCACCCCAAAAAGATTTTGTTCACTGCACCCCAAAAAGATTGTGTTCACTGCAGCCCAAAAAGATTGTGTTCACTGCAGCCCAAAAAGATTGTGTTCACTGCAGCCCAAAAAGATTGTGTTCACTGCAGCTCACACACAGAAAAATGGATGTGGATCACTGACACCTGCCTATCTCCAATCCCACACCACACAGCAATATCGATTACTTTTATATATGGCAGAAGGGCATCCTACCCCCCTCCTGCTGCCACCTCCATTACCAGGTTCTCCCATGCAGTCGAGAAGCCCAGTAAGGATGAAAATGGCAGCATTCATTTCCTGAGCCACAATGAGAGGAGCTGATGTTGTTCCTCCCACTGTCTGGTGTCAGAAATCCGAAGTGGTGAGGATTTTGTCACTTCCAGTTTCAGTCTCATGTAAACAAGCTATTACTGGCTTGAACAAGCATCTGATGAAATCAGTCTCAGTTTGATCAGATGCTTTGGAGGCTAGAGGAGAGGTATGGGGTCTAATAGATCCCAAATCTCTTCATATCCATAGAGATGTTCTGTCAGGGCCCATTCTACTATATGTTTGAAGCTGGGTCAGGGGAGGGGCCAGTTGTGGGACTGGGGGGGGTGTCGAGACGCAAGTCAGAGGGGGCCCCATCAGGTAGGCTGTACTGGGCCCCATGATTTATAACAGCGGCCCTGTGACAGCCAATCACGTTGATCACATTGGTTTAGTTCATGAAGATCAGATTCCATGAAGTTCCCTTTCATGGAATCCAAGGTCACATAATGCACATATGACATTGATGATGTTTAGTGTTGAGCGAACACGGACTGTATTATTCGTGTTCGTACCGAATAATTGGATTTTTTTTACCCGAACACGGACACGGACACTTTACTGTATGTTCGGGTAAAAATCCGTGTTCGGTCGTTTTATTTCCGGGTTTTGCATGCTTTGGCGCTCTTTTCATGGCGGGCTTTCAACAGCCAATCAACAATCGTTTAACTGGTGTGCCTTAAGCCATCCCAGCCATGCCTGCAAATGTCTTAGTAGCTGTGATTGGCCATCTGAAGCATGTGACCAAGTCTTTATAAGTTCGAGGCAGCCGCCGCAGCAGCGTCATTCTGCTGCTTAGCTAAGGGACAGAGCACACATCAATGTGCTGGCTGCTGATTAGGGAAAGATAGGCAGGAAAAAACCATTTGTGTCCGGATAGAATTGAGGGACAGGTCGGAGTGTTTAGGCAGGGCGAGTTGTAGGCATTTTAGGGATAGAGTCTGCTGAATTATAGGGTCAGTGTCTTCTACAAACTACAATCGATATTGCTGTGTGGGGGGTGGGGTGAATCTGCACTCAATCCTGATCTACGATCTCTTCTCAATCCTGTTAGGGACAGAGTCTGCTGAATTTTAGGGAAACTGTGTTCTACAAACTACAATCGATATTGCTGTGTGGTGTGGGATTGGAGATAGGCAGGTGTCAGTGATCCACATCCATTTTTCTGTGTGTGAGCTGCAGTGAACACAATCTTTTTGGGCTGCAGTGAACACAATCTTTTTGGGCTGCAGTGAACACAATCTTTTTGGGCTGCAGTGAACACAATCTTTTTGGGGTGCAGTGAACAAAATCTTTTTGGGGTGCAGTGAACACAATCCTTTTTGGTGTGCAGTGAACACAATCTTTGTGGGGTGCAGTGAACAAAATCCTTTGTGGGGTGCAGTGAACACAATCCTTTTTGGGGTGCAGTGAACAACATCCTTTTTGGGGTGCAGTGAACACAATCTTTTTGGGGTGCAGTGAACAAAATCCTTTGTGGGGTGCAGTGAACACAATCTTTTTGGGGTGCAGTGAACACAATCTTTTTGGGGTGGAGTGAACAACATCCTTTTTGGGGTGCAGTGAACAAAATCCTTTTTGGGGTGCAGTGAACAAAATCATTTTTGGGGTGCAGTGAACACAATCTTTTTGGGGTGCAGTGAACACAATCTTTGTGGGGTGCAGTGAACACAATCTTTTTGGGGTGGAGTGAACAACATCCTTTTTGGGGTGCAGTGAACAACATCCTTTTTGGGGTGCAGTGAACACAATCTTTTTGGGGTGCAGTGAACACAATCTTTGTGGGGTACAGTGAACAGAATCTTTGTGGGGTGCAGTGAACACAATCTTTGGGGGGTACAGTGAACACAATCTTTTTGGGGTGCAGTGAACACAATCTTTGTGGGGTGCAGTGAACACAATCTTTTTGGGGTGGAGTGAACAAAATCATTTTTGGGGTGCAGTGAACAACATCCTTTTTGGGGTGCAGTGATCAAAATCCTTTTTGGGGTGCAGTGAACACAATCTTTTTGGGGTGCAGTGAACAAAATCCTTTGTGGGGTGCAGTGAACAGAATCTTTGTGGGGTGCAGTGAACACAATCTTTGGGGGGGTACAGTGAACACAATCTTTTTGGGGTGCAGTGAACACAATCTTTGTGGGGTACAGTGAACAGAATCTTTGTGGGGTGCAGTGAACACAATCTTTGGGGGGTGCAGTGAACACAATCTTTTTGGGGTGCAGTGAACACAATCTTTGGGGGGTACAGTGAACACAATCTTTTTGGGGTGCAGTGAACACAATCTTTGTGGGGTGCAGTGAACACAATCTTTGGGGGGGTACAGTGAACACAATCTTTTTGGGGTGCAGTGAACAACATCCTTTTAGGGTGCAGTGAACACAATCTTTGTGGGGTACAGTGAACAGAATCTTTGTGGGGTGCAGTGAACACAATCTTTGGGGGGTACAGTGAACACAATCTTTGTGAGGTGCAGTGAACACAATCTTTGTGGGGTGCAGTGAACACAATCATTGTGGGGTGCAGTGAACTCAATCTTTGTGGGGTACAGTGAACACAATCTCATACTTCTGAAGATTTGAGGGTGCTGCCTGTTCCATACTCCCCCTACTCCTCATCTAGCCTTTTAGGGGTACAAACAATAGTAATTGGGGCCTAGTGTGGTTGTGTACGTGTGATATACATACACTTTTTTTGGATCATATTTTCTATTCCGCTATTTAATCAAAAACCTTTGGGGATCAGTTAAATTGGGGGATAGTCTGTGTTGGTACGTGTGAGAGAGATCCACCTTTCCAAGTTGTTGGGGTTCATCTCATACTTCTGAAGGTTTGAGGGTGCTGCCTGTTCCATACCCCCCCTACTCCTCATCTAGCCTTTTAGGGGTACAAACAATAGTAATTGGGGCCTAGTGTGGTTGTGTACGTGTGATATACATACACTTTTTTTGGATCATATTTTCTATTCCGCTATTTAATCAAAAACCTTTGGGGATCAGTTAAATTGGGGGATAGTCTGTGTTGGTACGTGTGAGAGAGATCCACCTTTCCAAGTTGTTGGGGTTCATCTCATACTTCTGAAGGTTTGAGGGTGCTGCCTGTTCCATACTCCCCCTACTCCTAGCCTTTTAGGGGTACAAACAATAGTAATTGGGGCCTAGTGTGGTTGTGTACGTGTGATATACATACACTTTTTTTGGATCATATTTTCTATTCCGCTATTTAATCAAAAACCTTTGGGGATCAGTTAAATTGGGGGATAGTCTGTGTTGGTACGTGTGAGAGAGATCCACCTTTCCAAGTTGTTGGGGTTCATCTCATACTTCTGAAGGTTTGAGGGTGCTGCCTGTTCCATACCCCCCCTACTCCTCATCTAGCCTTTTAGGGGTACAAACAATAGTAATTGGGGCCTAGTGTGGTTGTGTACGTGTGATATACATACACTTTTTTTGGATCATATTTTCTATTCCGCTATTTAATCAAAAACCTTTGGGGATCAGTTAAATTGGGGGATAGTCTGTGTTGGTACGTGTGAGAGAGATCCACCTTTCCAAGTTGTTGGGGTTCATCTCATACTTCTGAAGGTTTGAGGGTGCTGCCTGTTCCATACCCCCCCTACTCCTCATCTAGCCTTTTAGGGGTACAAACAATAGTAATTGGGGCCTAGTGTGGTTGTGTACGTGTGATATACATACACTTTTTTTGGATCATATTTTCTATTCCGCTATTTAATCAAAAACCTTTGGGGATCAGTTAAATTGGGGGATAGTCTGTGTTGGTACGTGTGAGAGAGATCCACCTTTCCAAGTTGTTGGGGTTCATCTCATACTTCTGAAGGTTTGAGGGTGCTGCCTGTTCCATACCCCCCCTACTCCTCATCTAGCCTTTTAGGGGTACAAACAATAGTAATTGGGGCCTAGTGTGGTTGTGTACGTGTGATATACATACACTTTTTTTGGATCATATTTTCTATTCCGCTATTTAATCAAAAACCTTTGGGGATCAGTTAAATTGGGGGATAGTCTGTGTTGGTACGTGTGAGAGAGATCCACCTTTCCAAGTTGTTGGGGTTCATCTCATACTTCTGAAGGTTTGAGGGTGCTGCCTGTTCCATACCCCCCCTACTCCTCATCTAGCCTTTTAGGGGTACAAACAATAGTAATTGGGGCCTAGTGTGGTTGTGTACGTGTGATATACATACACTTTTTTTGGATCATATTTTCTATTCCGCTATTTAATCAAAAACCTTTGGGGATCAGTTAAATTGGGGGATAGTCTGTGTTGGTACGTGTGAGAGAGATCCACCTTTCCAAGTTGTTGGGGTTCATCTCATACTTCTGAAGGTTTGAGGGTGCTGCCTGTTCCATACTCCCCCTACTCCTCATCTAGCCTTTTAGGGGTACAAACAATAGTAATTGGGGCCCAGTGTGGTTGTGTACGTGTGATATACATACACTTTTTTTGGATCATATTTTCTATTCCGCTATTTAATCAAAAACCTTTGGGGATCAGTTAAATTGGGGGATAGTCTGTGTTGGTACGTGTGAGAGAGATCCACCTTTCCAAGTTGTTGGGGTTCATCTCATACTTCTGAAGGTTTGAGGGTGCTGCCTGTTCCATACTCCCCCTACTCCTAGCCTTTTAGGGGTACAAACAATAGTAATTGGGGCCTAGTGTGGTTGTGTACGTGTGATATACATACACTTTTTTTGGATCATATTTTCTATTCCGCTATTTAATCAAAAACCTTTGGGGATCAGTTAAATTGGGGGATAGTCTGTGTTGGTACGTGTGAGAGAGATCCACCTTTCCAAGTTGTTGGGGTTCATCTCATACTTCTGAAGGTTTGAGGGTGCTGCCTGTTCCATACCCCCCCTACTCCTCATCTAGCCTTTTAGGGGTACAAACAATAGTAATTGGGGCCTAGTGTGGTTGTGTACGTGTGATATACATACACTTTTTTTGGATCATATTTTCTATTCCGCTATTTAATCAAAAACCTTTGGGGATCAGTTAAATTGGGGGATAGTCTGTGTTGGTACGTGTGAGAGAGATCCACCTTTCCAAGTTGTTGGGGTTCATCTCATACTTCTGAAGGTTTGAGGGTGCTGCCTGTTCCATACTCCCCCTACTCCTCATCTAGCCTTTTAGGGGTACAAACAATAGTAATTGGGGCCCAGTGTGGTTGTGTACGTGTGATATACATACACTTTTTTTGGATCATATTTTCTATTCCGCTATTTAATTTAACTGGGCCTCCATGCGAGACCTGTGTGCCTTGTTGCGCTGTTTTGAGTACTCCACCAACATGGCCAGTGGCAATGACGCCGTTCTCAGCTTAACTATCCCACTTCTATGCCTCCTTGAAAAAACAATTCGGGCGATGATGGAAGAGGATGTGGCACAGGATGAGGAGGAGGAGGAGGATGAAGAGGTAACATTTCCAAGGCTTTCAGGGCAGTCATTCGCAAGGGGCTCCGAGGGTGGGTTCCTGCACACGCAAACGCCAGGGACGCAATTGTCCAGCAGGGGCACAGTTCTGGAGGATGAGGAGGATGAGGAGGAGGAGGAGCTGGAGGAGGAGATGGAACCATGTTCACAGCAGGGTGGCACCCAGGCCAGCTCATGGCCATCACTGGTGCGTGGCTGGGGGGATACAGAGGACACGGACGATACACCTCCCACAGAGGACAGCCTTTCGTTGCCTCTGGGCAGCCTGGCACACATGAGCGATTACATGCTGCAGTGTCTCCACAACGACCGCCGAGTTGCCCACATTCTAACTTGTGCTGATTACTGGGTGGCCACGCTGCTGGATCCCCGTTACAAGGACAACGTACCGTCCTTAATTCACTCACTGGAGCGCGATCGCAAGATGCGCGAGTACAAGCGCACGCTGGTAGACGCCATGCTGCTGGCATTCCTATCTGACAGCGGGGCCACAGTGGAAGCACAAGGCAGAGGAGGAGGAGGAGGAGGTCGCCAACGCAACCAGGGCACCGCCAGAAGGCAGGGTTAGCATGGCCGAAATGTGGAAAAGCTTTGTCAGCACGCCACAACAAACAGCAGCACCAGCAGCTCAGATGGAACGTCTTAGCAGGAGGCAGCATTTTACCAACATGGTGGAGCAGTATGTGTGCACACGCCTACATGTAGTGAATGACGGGTCTGCCCCCTTCAACTTCTGGGTCTCCAAATTGGGCACATGGCCTGAGCTTGCCCTTTACGCCTTGGAGGTGCTGGCGTGCCCTGCAGCCAGTGTATTATCTGAACGGGTATTTAGCACGGCTGGGGGCGTTATAACAGACAAGCGCAGCCGCCTGTCCAGAGACAATGTGGACAAGCTCACGTTCATTAAAATGAACCAGGCATGGATCCCACGGGACTTTTCCGTACCTTATGCAGAATAGCAATGGATACCGACCTTACCCACCCATTGTTCCATTTTTGCTCTTTCTCACTCTTTTGGGGTGTACCCTCATTTAAAATTTTTGAAAAGAAGCAGTGTTGGCTACCTCGTCCTCCTCCTCAGGGCCAGATTAATGTAGGGGCTATTGGAGCTGCAGCTCCAGGCCCCTACCTTTTATATAGGCCCCGGGTTGGCCATATTCACTGTTACCGCTCTTCTGTCACTTGTAAACACAGAAGTCTGGCTTCTATGCTCGCTTCCCCAGGCAGCACCCTCAGAACCTCCCCACACAGCGTGAAGGCCGGACAAGGAGGGACAGTTGGCGATGCATGGATGTGTTTATGGGCTTCAGAGACAGCATCCCATGTTGAATTAGGCATGCATGGCTGCACCCTTCCTCCTCTGGGTGCATGGCAAGGCACGGCCCTTAAGGCCCTTCAAAATCCTCAGCACCAAGCCCATGATGCTGTTAATCCGGCCCTGGTCCTCCTCCACCGCCGCTTCCACCTACACCGCCCATAGGTGTGCGCAGCCTATTGCATTAAGGTGTGCACCCCAAAGTTGAAATACACATGCATGTGTTTGCCAGCAGGGAGAGTAATGTATCGGGGCCATGTACCTGTAGGCAAGGAGAAATAGAGCAGAGCAGGTCCCAGGGAGATCTTTCCCATCTCCTCACTGGCAATGCTATGTGCCCTAGGTGATTAGGGTGTGCCCAGGCACACCCAGCACACCCTGTGCGCACGCCTATGTCACCGCCACATCCACCACCACCTCAACCTCCCTCCTACTCCATATGGGCCTCGTCCTTCAGAGATGAAGAAGAACATTGTTTTATTTTTCTGTTTTTTTTTGTTGTTTTAAGTTATTTCCCTATCCACATTTGTTTGCAGAGCACTTGCCATGCTCTTAATTACGTTTTGCTGCCATTTGCAGCACTCTAGCCCTTTCCTTTGGTGTTTTAGAGCCATTTTAGTGCCTTAAAGTTCGGGTCCCCATTGACTTCAATGGGGTTCGGTGTCCGGGAAAAGTTCGGTAAAAGTCCGGGACACGGACCCGGACTTTTTTTTAAAGTTCGGCTGAACCCGTCGAACACGGACATCTAGGTGTCCGCTCAACCCTAATGATGTTATTAAATGTTCTACAACAAATGGCTTATACCTCCTGCAGTACCCATGTCGGCTGCAATATATTGGCAGAACAAAGAGGGCTTTACAGGCTAGGATAGCCGAACATCTAGCAAATATCAGGAAAGGATTTCAATACCATGGTTTGTCAAGACATTTTGCAACACACCATTCCAAAGACCCTTCATTAATATAAGTTTTTAGGAACTGACAAATTTTTACTCCATTGGAGGGGTAGTAGTAATGTAAGAGAGATCTCGAAATGTAAAACTAAATAGATCTACTTATTGAAAACCTTACATCCAGAAGGTCTTATTATAGAGTCAACTGTTTTATTGCATGATTTCTAACAGCGGCCCTGTGACAGCCAATCATATTGATCACATTGGTTTAGTTACAAAAAAAACCCAATAGGTCATCTGTTCTTTGCACACAAAGATAGACTGCCGCAGTCACTACAAGCACTTATCTATTACCAAGATCGAGCACTAAAAGGAGTGAAGTCCTCATCCTTTGATTCTTCCCATTGTGAAAAGGACACTAAGTTCGAACCCATCGCGAAGCGCATCAAACTATAGGCAGTGGAAAATTTCCTTACTGCACAGTGACACGTATACAAGCCCTTTGCATACATGCTGCTGCAGGGCTGGGAATCATTCCACTGCCTATGATTGGCTATTGGCTTTGACAGCTTCCCTACAGCATAGCTCAGACAGATTTGGATTCCCACCTGAACTCATCCTTAGACACCAATAGCAAAATAACTGTAACAAATTCTATTTGCCGCAATGCATTTTGTAGTAGACAATGCATGAAAATAGAGTATGAGATCACAGTCAAATAATTCATGTACACCTCATGAGATATGTTATCCATTTTTTCTAATTTTGTATGTTTTTAAAAACACCTAGTTGCCAAATCGGCAACATAAAAGCAAAGTAGATTGAACACATACAGTAGGAGAACATAACACCTTTCAGAAGTTTAATTCACTGAAAAATGTAATTACCAAACCTGGCCTTGCCACCAGCCTCCAGTCCCCGGATCATACTTCCAGCACTGATCAGACAATCCCGACAATTAAATTGAGACAGCAAAGTTGATTGCCTTGGTTAGGAGCCGACATAGCTCACAGGTGATAGAAAATGACAGCAGACTTGAGACCTTTTTATTTTCCTAGCCTTTGGCTTCTCAGTAGGATTAATTATCAAATAATTCTTGAAAACTGCTGGGAGGATGACCAAGATCCCACCCCAGGCTCTTAAAAAGTAAGATTTTTTATTTATTTATTTATTTTTTAGGAGAAAATGAAAAGTTTTGTCCTAAATTTAGAAACTGCATGTTTTGTTAAATTATATTTCATGCAAATAATGTAGGAATAGCACAGAAGCAATAATGTAAAAAAACGTTCTTGATAATTTTGATCTAGGTATGTTTGCTACATAATGTGATTATTTTAAATATGTGAGTATTTTTAACCATTTCCTGGTTGTATAAGTAGATTAACAGTCCTTAGTAGAATGCCTTCTGCTGAGGGAACATTACTCTTTTGTATGTTCTGTTGTGGAACTAGGACCACACTTTTAATTCTAAGGCTGCGTGATAACTGACAATGATAGTCCCACACTAATGATACAGAACCACATGGTCTGTGTGTTAACCATAACAACACTGTTTTCTTTTAATCCATCCAAATTTCATTCTCAAGTCTTCAGTTTTGAGTCCTGATAAAGAATGCTGTTGCCCCCCGAAACGCGTTGACTTTTTTTTTAAACCAACAATTAAAATTTTGTGGGCTCCTTTTTCCAGTTTTGGTCTGGCACTCCTTTTCTATATATGATCAGACAATCATGATGATCATGAGAGTTTTTTTTTTTTTTACAAAACAACCTTGCCAGCTCTGCTGTACTGCACACACACAGTGACACAGCCAATGGGGACAGGCTGCAGCTGGTATAGTGCAAAAGGCTTACTAAAAATAATGTAAAAAAAATACATAAACACTGTTAGGTGTAAAATAACATTTTAAAACGTTTTTGTCTATTTATCAAATTATAATAAAACCATTAGTAGAACATTTATAAACCGCTTGCTGACCGTATAACATACATATGGGGCAGCAAGTTGGCTCTGCTGCGCCTGATCATGTACCTAGTACGAGATTCTGTACTTCTGTGTCTGGGGCGTGCATGCATCCCACCAGCGACCCGCTCCCGCTGTGATTATACACAGTGGGAGCTAACCTGCAGGTACCATGGACTCAATGTCTGCCGGTACACACCGTTAATTAGGCAGAGAGCCTGAACGGCGATCTGCCTATGTTACAAAGGCAGATCGCTGTTCTGTCAGTAGGGAAGGCATTGATCCTGTGCTCCTGCAAACCAGGAACCTGGATCAATACCTTTCCCTAGTAAAAACACCTCCCATACAGTACACAAGCACTGGCTAGGCACATAGTTAAACCTTTGATAGCTCCTGGTGTTAACCCCTTCCCTGCCAGTGTCATTAGTACAGTGACCACTGTATTAGTGTCACTGGTCCCAATAAAGTGTCAAAAGTGTCAGTGTCCGATTTCTTCACCGCAATATTGAAGTCCCGCTATAAGTCGCTGATCCCCACAATTACTATTAAAAAAAATAAATAATAATTCCATAAACATATCCCATAGTTTGTAGACACTGTAACTTTTGTGCAAACCAATCAATATACACTTATTGGGATTTTTTAAATCAAATATGTAGCAAAATACACATTGGACTAAAAAATGTATATGATATGTTTTATAACAGAAAGTAAATAATGTTGTTTTTTTTTTGTTTTTTTTAAAATTGTCGTTTTGTTTTGTTTAAAGCGCAAAAAAATTAAAAATGCAGAGGTGATCAAATACCACCAAAAGAAAGCTCTATTTGTGGGGGAAAAAAAGGGCAAAAATTGTATTGTACGATCGTGCAATTGTCAGTTAAAGTAACGCAGTGCCGTATCACAGAAAATGGCCTGGTCATGAAGGGGGGTAAATGTTCCAGGGGTCAAGCGGTTAAAACAGTACACCAAATAAAAATTGATGCAGACACTGGCACATGTACTGCATAAATAAGGCAAATTTATGAAGATACTGAAGATACAGTCCACTCTAAAATATGGATAGACTCTGTAGCTCAAAGGTCTAGATTAGAAGCGGTGTTGAGTCTCTGCATTAACTAACAACTTGACAGCAGTTGCTGGGCAGCAATGAAGTCACTGTTTTCTCTGAGTCCTTCCAAGTTTTATCCATGTAATGAAGGCAACAATATCATATGTACATTGCGTGACTTCAGATTTAAAAGTATTTGTCCTGCTGATATTCGATTTACAATCTTTACATACACGACATTCTTTGCATAGTGCATAGAAAAAAACTTTTCATTAAATCTGAGGTCATGCAATGCACATATGGTATTGTTGACTTCATTAAATGTTTTACAACAAATGTCGTATACCCCCTGCAGTGCCCATGTTGGCTGCAATATAATGGCAGAAGAAAGAGTATTTTTCAGGGCAGGATATTAGGAAAGGATTTTGCAGGGCAGGATATCAGGAAAGGATTTTTGATACCATAGTTTGTTGAAACATTTTGCAACACACCGTTCCAAGGACCCTTCATTATTGAAAGTTATAGGAAGTGAGAAATTTTCACCTCATTGGAGGGGTTGTAATAATTTAACCTCCCTGGCGGTATGATTCTTTTGGATTTTAGGTGCTGAAAGCGGTACCATTATTTTGCATGTAATTCTTGTGAATGAGCAGCCCAAACCAACTGTATACATTTATTATATATATTATATACATATATATATGTATGTATACATATATTATGTATACATATATTATATATATATATATATATACGTATATATATATATATATATATATATATATATATATATATATATATATATATGTATATAATGTATACAGTTGGTTTGGGCTGCTCATTCACAAGAATTACGTATATATATATATATATATATATATATATATATATATATATATATATATATATATACGTGTGTGTATATATATATATATATGTATATATATATATATATATATATATATATATATACATATATATGTATATATGTATGTATATGTATGTATGTATATATATATATATATATATATATATACAGTGGGTACGGAAAGTATTCAGACCCCCTTAAATTTTTCACTCTTTGTTATATTGCAGCCATTTGCTAAAATCATTTAAGTTCATTCTTCTTCCTCATGAATGTACACATAGCACCCCATACTGACAGAAAAACACAGAATTGTTGACATTGTTGCAGATTTATTAAAAAAGAAAAACTGAAATATCACATGGTCCTAAGTATTCAGACCCTTTGCCGTGACACTCATATATTTAACTCAGGTGCTTTCCATTTCTTCTGATCATCCTTGAGATGGTTCTACACCTTCATTTGAGTCCAGCTGTGTTTGATTATACTGATTGGACTTGATTAGGAAAGCCACACACCTGTCTATATAAGACCTTCCAGATCACAATGCATGTCAGAGCAAATGAGAA
This sequence comes from Pelophylax lessonae, assembly GCF_965119305.1. Taxonomy (NCBI): domain Eukaryota; kingdom Metazoa; phylum Chordata; class Amphibia; order Anura; family Ranidae; genus Pelophylax; species Pelophylax lessonae. Next base: position 26,220,053 of record NC_138778.1, read on the forward strand.
TCATGAGGTCAAAGGAACTGCCTGAAGAGCTCAGAGACAGAATTGTGGCAAGGCACAGATCTGGCCAAGGTTACATAAAGATTTCTGCTGCACTTAAGGTTCCTAAGAGCACAGTGGCCTCCATAATCCTCAAATGGAAGACGTTTGGGACGACCAGAACCCTTGCTGGAGCTGGCCGTCCGGCCAAACTGAGCTATCGGGGGAGAAGAGCTAAAGAAGAGGTAAAGAAGAACCCAAAGATCACTGTGGCTGAGCTCCAGAGATGCAGTCAGGAGATGGGAGAAAGTTGTAGAAAGTCAAATCACTGCAGCCCTCCACCAGTCGGGGCTTTATGGCAGAGTGGCCCGACGGAAGCCTCTCCTCAGTGTAAGACACATGAAAGCCCGCATGGAGTTTGCTAAAAAAACACCTGAAGGACTCCAAGATGGTGAGAAATAAGATTCTCTGGTCTGATGAGACCAAATAGAACTTTTTGGCCTTAATTCTAAGCGGTATGTGTGGAGGAAACCAGGCACTGCTCATTACCTGTCCAATACAGTCCCAACAGTGAAGCATGGTGGTGGCAGCATCATGCTGTGGGGGTGTTTTTCAGCTGCAGGGACAGGACGACTGGTTGCAATTGAGGGAAAGATGAATGCGGCCAAGTACAGGGATATCCTGGACAAAAACCTTCTCCAGAGTGCTCTGGACCTCAGACTGGGCCGAAGGTTTACCTTCCAACAAGACAATGACCCTAAGCACACCGCTAAAATAACGAAGGAGTGGCTTCACAACAACTCCGTGACTGTTCTTGAATGGCCCAGCCAGAGCTCTGACTTAAACCCAATTGAGCATCTCTGGAGAGACCTAAAAATGGCTGTCCACCAACGTTTACCATCCAACCTGACAGAACTGGAGAGGATCTGCAAGGAGGAATGGCAGAGGATCCCCAAATCCAGGTGTGAAAGACTTGTTGCATCTTTCCCAAAAAGACTCCTGGCTGTATTAGATCAAAAGGGGGCTTCTACTAAATACTGAGCAAAGGGTCTGAATACTTAGGACCATGTGATATTTCAGTTTTTCTTTTTTAATAAATCTGCAACAATGTCAACAATTCTGTGTTTTTCTGTCAGTATGGGGTGCTATGTGTACATTCATGAGGAAGAAGAATGAACTTAAATGATTCTAGCAAATGGCTGCAATATAACAAAGAGTGAAAAATTTAAGGGGGTCTGAATACTTTCCGTACCAACTGTATATATATATATATATATATATATATATATATATATATATATATATATACACTGTATATATATATATATATGTATATATATATATATACATATATTTACATAAAAAGTACAGTAAAACTGCAGGAAAGGGCACTGGGGGGCAATGTAATGTGATTTTATTTTATTTTGAACGGTATCAGTGTGTTTGGTGCATTTTACATTTGAATTTGCCGCCGGTTCCACCCCCCGGCGGACGTCACGTCGCCGCAGACGGAAGCCGGGGCTCGCAGACGATCGGGAGGAAGCTCCGTGGCCGCATACCGTTCGCAGTCTTCGCTGGATCCCGGAGAAAAGGTAAGTAAAACCTCCTCCAGCATCCAGCGATCTTCTTAGCGCTACCCCGAGTGTGACTCGGGGTTACCGCTTTTGGCACTAAAATCTTACACCGAGTCACACTCGGGAATACCGCTAGGAAGGTTAAGGGAGATCTCGAAATGTGAAACAAAATGAATCTACTTATTGAAAACTTTACAACCAGAAGGTCCTAATATAGCGTTGGATATCAACTGTTTCATTGCAAACAGTTGATGTCCGATTTACGAGAAGTTTTACGAGAAATTTATGGCTGAGAGGGGATATAATGACATTTGTTGAAATGTATTATTATTTTTATTTATTTATTATGGTATTCATAATATAGTGTTATTTTTGCAAATTAAATTTGTTTGTCCATTAAATGGCACATTTTGTTTTTAATATATTTTTATAATTTTACATTTATTTGGGCAGGTAATTAGTTCCCTGTGGATATAATTGATTCATAATAATTCTAATTATGTTATAGTCATTTTTTCTGACAGTACAATCTGTCTTTGTATGGCAGATCGGTCGGAGCTCTGTCTGTGCGGGATACTTTGCTCTAATTATTGCCCTTCATAGCCCTCTGGTAGTGTTTACATAAAAGTCTATAGTAGATGGCATCCAATACGTCTCTGCTACTCTGGCATCCCTACAAAGACGTTCTTGTGAGTAACAAATGTCAGGGCGGGGTTAGTAGCGCTGACGTCACCATGCAGAATTGATCTGGCATTTTTGAATTGTGAATGCTTTTAATGCTGTGAGTTTTTTTTTTAATCTTTAATAAACAGAGCTGATTTTACTGCATTAAGGGGCTCTTCTCCTTCCCATTTTTTTTTTTAGTTAAATATGGTGATTGTGGGGCATCAGAGAAGAGTCTATCTTGGTATGTCAATCTCTCTCCCCTGGAGGTTGGTGGATGGTGTTTCTTTTGTGGTTAGACCTTTGCATATGAAGGGTCTGAATATCTGGTAAGTGCATGCTGTTGGTGGAAGTGTTCATTGCACAGTTGGTGAAAAAATAAAAATATTGTCACACCAGAGGATTAATCTCTTATGGATGGACACATGCGCTAATATTTAATTTATGAACTTGGGATTATTTGTTGAATAATTAGGACACCACTAGCCCAACACACTAAAGAGAAGATAAAATATTAGCATTGGATAGCGAGCTCACATATATTGCATCCTTGGACTGGAGGTCTGCATAGTGGATTTTAGCGGAGATTCTTTCCACATGACCACCTGTTAGTTGGAGATAGAATATAGAAGACCTATTTATTCAAATATAAACCTTATAGTCATTTTTTTAGTCTAAATCATAGTAACACATCATAATACCGGACCTTTATGTAATATCAGTTTTAGAATCCCTTCACATCTGGTTTAACCACTTGCCTACTGGACACTTTTAACCTTTCCTTCCTAGGTCAACTTTCACCTTTCAGCACTGTTGCACTTTAAATGACAGTTGCGGGGTCATGCAACATTGTACCCAAACAAAATTTTTATCATTTTTTTGAGACGGAAAGAGCTTTTTTTTAGGGTGGTATTTAATCACCACTATGTTTTTTATTTTTTGCTAAACGGACGAAAAAAGACCGAAAATTAAAAAAAAAAAAAGTTTTACTTAGTTTCTGTTATAAAGATTTCTAAATAATGAATTTCTCCCCTTCACTGTTCTGTGCTGATGGGGCTGGGCACCAATAGGTTGCACTGATGGGCACTGATGAGGTGGCACTGATGAGCACTGATGAGGCGGCACTGATGAGCACTGATGAGGAGGCACTGATGATGCTGCACTGATATGTATCACTGATAGGTGTCACTGATGGGCACCGGTAGGTGGCACTGATGGGCATTACTGATGAGCACTGACAGGTAGCACTGATGGACACTGATTGGCAGCACTTGTGGGCACAGATTGACAGCACTTGTGGGAACTGTTGAGGCTGCACTGATCATCAGGACACTGATGATCAGTGCCCTGAATATTAGTGTATATGTCCTTTATGTGAATCTTTCAGTTATCAGCAAATCCTCTCCTCATGTGCTGTCAGCATGAGGAAAGGACTGCCAATAACTGGCAAATCTTGTTCACATCAGCTGTGATTGGACACTGCTGGTCACATGGAAAAGAGCTCTCTGATTGGTTCTTTACCCTGATCTGTGATCAACTGTGTCCCAAGGACACCGATCAGAGATCAGTGCCAATGCGCGCCCAGGAGGCGCGATAATGGGAGGACACCCATTGACGCCCTTTCCAGCAATGTGAACCCACGCTGTAGCCATCTTTCCATTATAGCGCCGGCGGGAAGGGGTTAAAGATGAATGACAGATCATGTCAGGGCCGCTGATAAGGCAGCACAGCCAGCCCTCCTGTACTGGGCTCAGACCCCATCACTTCAAAAGAGGGGCTCATGCACCTGCTGAGGTCCAGCTGTACTGTCTTTTTGCAGACACTGATCATCTTCTGCCTCCCCTTGCAGCGCTGGCAGCTTCTCCTCCTATTACTCCCTCTGGCTGTACTGAATGGAGATTGGCTCTAACACATGCAGCCCCTGCCATCTGCTGTCCTTGGCCTCCCTGTGTGCCCCTTTCCCCCCTAGCACTACCAGATTCCCTCCTCTTCTCTCCTGCCGGCAGCTGCTGTGGGCACACAGGGGGATGTTTTAGGATGGGGAGCGGGGAAAGGGGTCGGTCAATATGTTATTTACTGGTCTATTCCATTTCTGAATGAACACAGTGAGCCATCAGTATCAGTCACTCCTGTGTCCATTCATCACTGAATCATAGTAAACTGTGTTTGCTATTCTTCAGCTTGTGAATGAGCAGGAAACCTCATAGTGCTTCCTTTTCCTTCATCTGTGCATCTACAGAGAAAGTGACTGATAAATCTATGTCCTGTCACTTTCGGCCGGGGGAAAGAGGCCCTGTCAGATAGGCTGTATGGGGCCCCGGTGATTTCTAACAGCAGCCCTGGATCATGCATTCGTGCGTATTTAGCTCAGATACATGAAAATTTGTAACTGTATCTGTTGTGCATGAATGCCAGTTGATGGAAGCTCTTGACACGCTCATTAATCACTGATGATTAACTACACATTTTCGCCTTTCGATATCTTTCACTCTAAATGGAAACATATATATTAAGCTACTTCTACGGGAGAAGATTTGGAGCTGCTTCTCCCATCAAAGAAAATATTAACGAAGACCCTTAGAGATTAGCCAGAACCTTAAGATGTGCTAGCTGCTGGGTAAACCAATTATACAACATCTGTATGCTGGAAAATCAATGGGAGAGTGTTCCTATTTCCTTGCACAGGCTTGTTGTTAAATGTTAACACCCCGCTGAGCCCTGGGCTTTGAAAACAATGCATTAACAAACTCAAGGTGCAGCGTGTTATTACATTAATGGTGTTTTTAATGTCTGGTGCAAATGTGCTTAACCACTCCTGGACCGGAAGGTTTTGCCCCCTTAATGACCAGTCTATTTTTTTCGATTCGGCACTGCATTCCTCTTTTTTTTTTTTTTTTATAAATCTGTTTATTGAAATTTTAGTTCATACAACAAAACATTAACTTACAAACTTCACATACAAAAAAAATAAAAAATCCATATGTAATTAACCTAGAGATACTTCTGGTGTAGTCCCCACATGGGACTTTTGAGGCCCCTACTCAATTCCAACCTAATTCCAAGGATACAACTTATATATACATAAACCTATGAGGCCGTAACAGGATCTGCCAACCACCTGCACCATATCCTATCATATTTTTTCGGACAACCCCTGTGTACATAGGTTTCTTTGTACATTGGTAGATTACTATTAACAAGGTCCTTCCAAAAAGAGACAGTGGGGGGGAGCCATTTTCTTCCAGTGTAGGGTAATAGCCTTCCAAGCATTAAGCAAAAGGAGACTAACTAATATTTTTGCAGCCCTTGTATGTAACAAAGTGCTCACTAGACCCAATAAACAGGTTTCAATAGCCCTTGGAATCTGTACTGTTGTGTAAACATTGAGTACCGCAGTGACTTCTTCCCAGTAACTAATGATCCGAAGGCATGACCAAAACATATGTATGAAATTCCCCTCAGGATCCCCACATCTCCAACACTCCGAAGAGTGTGATGGATACATCAGATGTAGTCTGGCAGGTGTAAAATAAGCCCTATGCACTATTTTAAACTGAATTTGCCAGTCACGGAGAGAGACTAAGCAGTTAAATGGCAAATCCCAAGTTTTCTCCCAATCCTCCGAGTCCAAACCTGGCACATCCCTCAACCACTTAGCCCACAGTTTGTCCAACGGAGGCAATGCATCTGTCACCAAATGAACATAAATCCGCGACATAAACTTCAAACTACAGTCTGGGCAGAGCAAATGTTCCAGCCTAGACTCCTCCAATTGCAAAAACACATTCGGAAATTGACTCCGAAAAGCATGGGAGAGTTGCCTATAATAAAGGTGGTGAGTGGACGGGACACTAAACTCCTCAGAAAGATGAGCCAAGGACTTCAGCAGACCACCCTCCACCACCTGAGAAAGAGACTTAATCTTATATTTGGTCCAAACAATGGGGTCCCGTAACATAAAAAAATGGGATAGAGCGGGATTTTTCCAGACTGGCGTATTGGGAGAAGCCACCGGGGAAGTCCCACACTCCCACTGCATTATTTTAACAGACAATTGCTCAGTTTGGCGAAGCTGTACCCTAATAAAATTGATGTCCTTTTTTTCCCCACAAACAGAGCTTTCTTTTGGTGGTATTTGATCACCTGTGCAATTTTTATTTTTTGCGCTATAAACCAAAAAAGAGCGACAATTCTGAAAAAAAAAAAACAATATTTTTCACAATCTGCTATATAACCTTCCCAATAAAAAAATGTAGAAATCTGATTTTTTTTTATCATTTTAGGCCAATTTGTATTCTGCTACATATTTTTGGTAAACAAAAATCTCAATAAGCGTATTTTGATTGGTTTGTGCAAAAGTTATCGCGTCTACAAACTAGGGGACAGGCACTGTTGATGCTGCATTGATGGTAGTAATCAGGCTGCATTGATGGGCACTGGTGAGGCTGCATTGATGGGCACTGGTGAGGCTGCATTGATGGGCACTGATGAGGCTGCATTGATGGGCACTGATGAGGCTGCATTGATGGGCACTGATGAGGCTGCATTGATGGGCACTGGTGAGGCTGCATTGATGGGCACTGATGAGGCTGCATTGATGGGCACTGGGGAGGCTGCATTGATGGGCACTGATCAGGCTGCATTGATGGGTACTGATCAGGCTGCCCTGATGGGCATTGGTAAGGTGGCATTGATGCAGTATTTTTGTTAAACCTCCTTTGTTGCCGTTAACATTAAATTATGTTACCATGTTGTATCATATTTGTCTTTCTTTATAACATCAATATCTGTTATAAAACCAGATAGGCATGGATGGTGAGCTGATTCGGTGGTTTAATGGTCCACTTGACTGGACTTGCCCCCCAGGCCTAAGACTGCTAGTCCTCCCCTGAACATTACCAATCACTAATTTAAAAAAATCTATTTTTTTTTATCATTTTAGGCCAATTTGTATTCTGGTACATATTTTTGGTAAAAAAAATCCCAATAAGTGTATATTGATTGTTTTGCGCAAAAGTTATCACGTCTACAAACTACAGGAAAGATTTATGTCATTTTTATTTATTCATTTTTATTTACTAGTAGTGGCAGCGATCTGTGATTTTTAACAGGACTGCGACATTGCGGCGGACAGATCGGACCCCTAACTGACATTTTTGACACTTTTGGGGGGACCAGTGACATTACTACAGTAATCAGTGCTAAAAATATGCACTGTTACTCTAATAATGACACTGGCAGGGAAGGGGTTAACACAGGGGCGATCAAAGGGTTAAGTGTGAGCCTAGGGGAGTGTTTTCTAACTGTGTGGCGGAGGTGCAAAATAAATTGTAAAAAAGGTGCGCAAACAAAAAAGGGTTATCAGCTGCTACCGAAACTCCAACCTGGGTGGAGTGATGTGAAATGGAAAAAGAATAAGGTGCGCTTGATATGAAGCGTGTACTAACTAAAGTACACTCTAAAGATGTGTAAATATCCACAAAAATAAACACAAATAAATAACCAGATGTGACATGTACAAATTACATAAATAAAAAGTCTCTTGTGAAAAAGGGAGAGTGGCAAATGCAAGGATCACAGGCGCTCTGTGTTCATTCCAGAGAGAACAACGGTCTGCTGTGTTTACAACAGCAGACCGTTGTTCTCTCTCTAAGGGGAGCGATCACTGATGCCTGGTAGCAATCGTGGGTGCCGGCCCCATGGATCAGCTTCCCCGCTGCCTAAGGGGGGCACGAGTATATCTGCAGCGGGTGGTCGTCAAGTGGTTAATGGGAACTTGTAAGAATATTAAAAAAAAAAAAATGGGTGCAGCCACTGTTGCAGGCTGCAGAATTGTCATCCTGATTCTATCTGCACTACCTATTGCATCACAGGCTGAAAAAATGAGATATGATCTTTTCAGACTTTGCTGGCTTCATAAAGAACAAAACTAGCTACTTTCTGCTGTAAACACAGCAGACCGTTGTTCTCTCAGGAATCAGTATATAGCGTCTGTGATCCTCCTATTTAGGAACACAGGTCTCTGCATTGATTCCACCAGCCCATCACCCCACAGCTAGAAAACACCCCCTAGGCACACACTTAACTCTTTGATTGCCCCTGAGTTAACCCCTTTCCTGCCAGTGCCATTATTACAGTAACAGTGCATATTTTTAGCACTGATTACTGTAGTAATGTCACTGTTACCCCCGAAAGTATCAAAAATGTCAGTTAGGGTGCCGATCTGTCCGCCACAATGTCGCAGTTCTGCTGAAAATCTCAGATCGCTGCCATTCCTAGTAAAAAAATAAAATAAATAAAAATGACATAAATCTTTCCCCTAGTTTGTAGATGCGATAACTTTTGTGCAAACCAATCAAAATACACTTATTGAGATTTTTTTACCAAAAATATGTAGCAGAATACAAATTGCCCTAAAATGATGAAAAAATTAGATTTTTATTTTTTTTATTGGTACAGTTATATAGCAGAATGTGAAAAAATATATATATATATACTCTTGTCACTCTTTTTTTGTTACAAAAAAATGCAGAGGTGATCAAATACCACCAAAAGAAAGCTCTATTTGTGGGGAAAAAAAGGACATCAATTTTATTTGGGTACAACATCGCATGACCACGCAATTTTCCAGTAAAAATATAAAGTGCCAAATCGCAAAAAAATGGCCTATTCTTTAAGGGGGCAGAAGTGGTTAAAAGATCTATGGTCCAGATGACATACAAAACCACACTGGCATGGAGAAGATGAGGGCACTGGTGGACAAATAGGGTGAACCGTAAAAGACACCAAGCACCATGGCTGAAGATGGTGACCACCAGTGCCCTCGTCTTCTCTAGCGCCAGCGTGGTAATGTTTTGTATGTCTTCTGGACCATATATCTTTTATTGTTGCAAATAAAATGACAGTAATTTTACCGACCATTGCCCATGGATCATTGGTTTCATTCTCCAGTACTAGCCTTAAAGAGGTTGCAAACCTCAGAAAAAAAAAAAAAAAAAACCTGAAAACAAAGGCATAATGAGCTAGTGTGCACCGCATACTAGCTCATTATGAAATACTTACCTTAGAACGAAGCCCCCCCCCCCGCAGCGCCGCCCGCTCACCAGTGACACAGCCGACATGTTCAGCCATCTTATTTTTGGGTTCCCGTCCTCCAGGCCATCTAATTGGCCGGAGCCGCAATGACATCACTCCCGCGCAGGAGCCGCACAGGGTTTTGATGGAACGGCTGGCTGCATGCAAAGTAAATATCTCCTAAACGGTACATGTTTAGGAGATATTTACAGTACCTATAGGTAAGCCTTATCATAGGTTTACCTATAGGTACAAGTTACAAAGGAAGCTTTACTTCCTCTTTAATCAGCTTCCGAGCGCTGTCAGTATCTGTTGTTTTTATAGGAAAAATAAGCATTCGTTTTTGTTCCTCTATTTACCCCCATAGATTTATAATTTGCTTACTGTGCCAGTAAATCTGTTATTTTTACACTTCTTTAACCAGGTTACAACACTGTTTGTTCTGCAGTGAAATCACATTGTCACCCTGTGGATATGTAGTTTTCAATGGACTCTAAAAAAAGACAAGCAATTTGAAGCCTTTGTAAAGATTCTGTTTTTTTTTCAAATAAAGCCAATAGTAGCCCTGATTCTCCTCTTTCCAGGATCCCAGCTCCTGACCCCTCCCCCTACTGAGTGCTACCATAGCAAGCCGCCTGCTATGGGGGTACTCGTGTGTGCTCACTCCCGAACTGCCTCTATGTGTCTATGAGATACACATGACACGGCTCGGCCCTGCCCCCTCCTCACTGGTTGTGTTTGACAGCAGCTGGAGCCAATGACTTCCGCTGCTGTGTTTCAGCCAATGAGGAGGGAGAGACCCAGGAGAGCTTCAATGAGGAGAGAGAGATCCAGGAGAGCTTCAATGAGGATGGAGAGACCCAGAAGATCTTCAATGAGGATGGATAGACCCAGGGGAGCTTCAATGAGGTGGGAGAGACCCAGAAGATCTTCAATAAGGAGGGAGAGACCCAGGAGAGTTTCAATGAGAAGGGAGAGACCCAGGAGAGCTTCAATGAGGAGGGAGAGACCCAGGAGAGTTTCAATGAGAAGGGAGAGACCCAGGAGAGCTTCAACGAGGAGAGAGATCCAGGAGAGCTTCAATGAGGTGGTAGAGAACCAGTGGAGCTTTAATGAGGAGGGAGAGACTAGGGGGAGCTTCAATGAGGAGAGAGAGACCCAAGAGAGCTTCAGTGAGGAGGGAGAAACCCAGGAGAGCTTCAATAAGGAGGGAGAGACCCAGGAGAGCTTCAATGAGGAGGGAGAGACCCAGGAGAGCTTCAATGAGGAGGGAGAGACCCAGGAGAGTTTCAATGAGAAGGGAGAGACCCAGGAGAGCTTCAATGAGGAGAGAGATCCAGGAGAGCTTCAATGAGGAGAGAGATCCAGGAGAGCTTCAATGAGGTGGTAGAGACCCAGTGGAGCTTCAATGAGGAGGGAGAGACCCAGGAGATCTCAATGAGGAGGGAGAGACCCAGGAGAGCTTCAATGAGGAGAGAGAGATTTAAGAGAACTTTATTGAGGAGGGAGAGACCCAGGGGAGCTTCAATGAGGAAGGAGAGACTAGGAGGAGCTTCAATGAGGAGAGAGAGACCCAAGAGAGCTTCAGTGAGGAGGGAGAAACCCAGGAGAGCTTCAATAAGGAGGGAGAGACCCAGGAGAGCTTCAATGAGGAGGGAGAGACCCAGGAGAGCTTCAATTAGGAGGGAGAGACCCAGGAGAGCTTCAATGAGGAGGGAGAGACCCAGGAGAGATTCAGCTTTCATGCACATCGCTGGATCAGGATGGGGCTCAAGAAAGTATAGGGGGCGGGGGTCTGCACACAGAAGGTTATTTACCTTCATACAAAGAATGCATGAAGGTAAGAAAAAAAAAAAAAAAAACCCTTCACCCCCCAGAACCACTTTAAAGTCTAAATTCATCTATCACATTTCAAGCAGTTATAGTAAGTTTTTTTATTTGGATAAAGGGATTAAACCAAATAAATAAAAATTTTATGTTGTAACTAGAAGTGCACCCAATGGAAATTTTGGTGCCAAAGCCAAGCCGAAAATTCAGGATGCAGTTGGCCGACACCAAAAAATTACAGTTTAAAAAAAAAAAAATATATATATATATATATATATATATATATATATATTTTTTTTTTTATATAATTGTATTATATGCAACTTTTAACTGCTATCACAAATTTATTGTCGGCCACCTTTAGCACAAGAAAAACTAAAAAAAAAAAAAACGCTTTTCCTTAAATTCTATGTATGTCTTCACACTGGCCCATTGCGCTTCCGTTGTGGTGTTAAAAATCCTGCTTGTTGTATTTTTGGTCAGTTAAACAAACAGCACCAAAAACAAAGCCTCCCATTGAAATGCATTGAAAACGCAGCAAGAACGTATCGATAACGCACCAATGTTACATTTTTGATTCAGTTTTTGAGTCACATGACCTATGAAAAACACAACAAAAGCACAGTAAAATCGTGGCTACATCACGGCGGTTTTGGGCGCCATTATCGGCACTTTTTCTCTATCGTCAAAATGCCGAAAACACCATTTTCACCCGATAAGTTTCGTCTACCAAATGCTTGGTGCATCTCTCATTGTAAGCACCCTGGTAGTGTTACTGTATATGGTTTGTCCTACTCCATGTAACTACCAGGATTCCCAGAGCACTATGGACTTCCTAAAGAGGTAACACAGTGAGGGATTTGTGATCTTTGTATGGAGTGGTATGAGAGCCATCTAGAAGAAAGAGGTCAATGTAGTGAATCATGTGCTTGTGTGTGTGTAAATTATCAACTTGAGCTAATGAGTTTGGCAAACAACCAGAGGACTAAGAAGCCCCTGGATTACATGTGAAAAAGAAGCAGCTTCATCTCCTGATCAAATCCAAAATCTGGAAGGGATACAGAATCTTCAAATGCAAAATGTAAATAAATAAATACATATATATATATATATATATACAGTATCTCACAAAAGTGAGTACACCCCTCACATTTTTGAAAATATTTTATTACATCTTTTCATGTGACAACACTGAAGAAATGACACTTTGCTACAATGTAAAGAAGTGAGAGTACAGCTTGTATAACAGTGTAAATTTGCTGACCCCTCAAAATAACTCACACAGCCATTAATGTCTAAACCGCTGGCAACAAAAGTGAGTACACCCCTAAGTGAACATGTCAAAATTGGGCCCAATTAGCCATTTTCCCTCGCCGGTGTCATGTGACTCGTTAGTGTTACAAGGTCTCAGGTGTGAATGGGGAGCAGGTGTGTTAAATTTGGTGTTATCGCTCTCACTCTCTCATTCTGGTCACTGGAAGGTCAATATGGCACCTCATGGGAAAAAAACTCTCTCTGAGGATCTGAAAAAAAGAGCTGTTGCTCTACATAAAGATGGCCTAGGCTATAAGAAGATTGAAAGACCCTGAAACTGAGCTGCAGCATGGTAGCCAAGACCATACAGCGGTTTAAAAGGACAGGTTCCACTCAGAACAGGCCTCGCCATGATCGACCTAAGAAGTTGAGTGCACATGCTCAGCGTCATATCCAGAGGTTGTCTTTGGAAAATAGACATCTGAGTGCTGCCAGCATTGCTGCAGAGGTTGAAGGGGTGGGGGGTCAGCCTGTCAGTGCTCAGACCATACGCCGCACACTGCATCAAATTGGTTTGCATGGCTGTCGTCCCAGAAGGAAGCCTCTTCTAAAGATGATGGACAAAAAAAGCCTGCAAACAGTTTGCTGAAGACAAGCAGACTAAGGACATGGATTACTGGAACCATGTCCTGTGGTCTGATGAGACCAAGATAAACTTATTTGGTTCAGATGGTGTCAAGCGTGGATGGCGACAACCAGGTGAGGAGTACAAAGACAAGTGTGTCCTGCCTACAGTCAAGCATGGTGGTGGGAGTATCATGTCTTGGGCTGCATGAGTGCTGCCGGCACTGGGAAGCTACAGTTCATTAAAGGAATCATGAATACCAACATGTACTGTGACATACTGAAGCAGAGCATGATAACCTTCCTTCGGAGACAGGGCCGCTGGGCAGTATTCCCACATGATAACGACCCCCAAACACACCTCCAAGATGACCACTGCCTTGCTAAAGAAGCTGAGGGCGATGGACTGGCCAAGCATGTCTCCAAACCTAAATCCTGTTGACCATCTCTGGGGCATCCTCAAACGAAAGGTGGAGGAGCGCAAGGCCTCTAACATCCACCAGCTCCGTGATGTCATCATGGAGGAGTGGAAGAGGACTCCAGTGGCAACCTGTGAAGCTCTGGTGAACTCCATGCCCAAGATGGTTAAGGCAATGCTGGAAAATAATGGTGGCCACACAAAATATTGACACTTTGGGTCCAGTTTGGACAATTTCACTTAGGGGTATACTCACTTTTGTTGCCAGCGGTTTAGACATTAATGGCTGTGTGTTGAGTTATTTTGAGGGGACAGCAAATTTACACTGTTATACAAGCTGTACACTCACTACTTTACATTGAAGCAAAGGGTCATTTCTTCAGTGTTGTCACATGAAAAGATATAATAAAATATTTACAAAAATGACAGGGGTGTACTCACTTTTGTGAGATACAGTATATGTATATATATATATATATATATATATATATATATATATATATATTATATGATTTTGTAGCACTCGCCAATATATATAAATACATTATTTAATTAATTATTTGACAGTTGCTTCTATAAGGAAAAAAAAAAAAAATGAATGTACGTACAGTGGATGTCTGCATTGTATGTCTACAGACTCAACAACGTTGATTATTATTTTTTTCTATTTTGTTTAGAGATAAACCGGAATTGGCAAATGAATTTATTTTATTTATTTATTTATTTTTTAATGACAAGGATTTGAAAGCACGCCTTTTAAACTTTTGATGTAAGAAATCCTCAGCTGTGTCAATTCCTTTTTATAACGTTAAGCCAGTTAGACGCTATTTATTGACTTAAGTTGTAGTGCTATAGCTTTAATCTACATAAAAAGAGCTCTGTGTTATTGAGGAAAAAGCATGTAAATCCACTTCAGTTTTTAATTCACTTAATGAGAGTTCTAGAAAATGTTAATTTTTTTTTATTTCTAAGCTGTCATAAAAAAAAGGAAAAAATAAAATTAAACTGTCTTGGCCATAAAAGGAGGAAGAATACATACTGCAATATTCATTTAAACATAGATTATTATTTATTTTCTGGACTTGTTTATTTGATGTTATTTTATTATATTTACATGTGTGTGTATGGGCATGTTGACACCTTAGGGATAATTCTCTAATGCTGGCATATTTATGTTTTTTGGTAATTTTTCATGATTTTGTGAATGGTAGTGGAATGCCTGTGCAACATTAAGAGTAATAATAATAATAATAGTATAATTATTATTTAGAAATAACGGTAATACATTTATCCTCTCCAAAGCAAACACAGCATTAACTAAACCAATTATATAATCAGAAAATATTTTCAACCAATTCATTAAGTTAAACGTGCCAGGAGTCCGTGAAAATCACAGAGTGGATTCCAGCTTGAAAAGCAGCCAATTGAACACCTTGCAGCCAACTCTTCCTCTTATGTATTTGGCATGGAATCCTGTGTGTTCCTCTAAGGTTGTTTTTCTAACCTTCATGACTACAAAATAATCCATAAATCATTCATGTAGAACATCGTATCGAGTGTACATGGCAAAACATGGTTTATTTTAATTAATCTAGCCAATAACATTGAATTTCCATTACAATGGCGAAACACATTGATTTTTACTCCATAATTAATCACCTTCATTAGGCCTAAGAAAGCATTCATTCTTTGAGTGGATAAGTGTGTATATGGTGAGAAACACACACATGTGTATATGTATATATTATGTATGGAAACCGTAGCATTACATGGAGTTTTAAAGTTGATTATTATTCCCTTTTTCTTTTTTCCCATTTATTAAGAATACGGTTCTAAGAATAAAAAAAAACATTTAGCATGTGATTTTTTTTTCTAAAAATATATTTACAATAAATACTGTGACCGTGCGAGGCCCTGCCACAGTGAGAGTTTAGTAAATTGGTATAAAGAGGATACAGGACTGCTAAAGATCCAGTTTGAGAAGCTCCAGCAGGTGGTTTGTAGATATGTGCAGAACAAAAAAAATAGTTTTGTTTAGTTAAATTTTTTTATAAAATTTGTTTAGTTAAATTCGTTACATTTATTTAATTCCTTTTGGGATTCAAATTTGAAATTATTCTAATTGCAACCATGGCAGATGTGTATATTCTTTCTATTCAAGTCTATTCTATTGCTTTTTATATACTTTTATTTTCTATTCTATATATTTTTTTCTATTCTAATATATTATTTTCTATTCTATTCCTTATTCTATTTTCTATTTTAGTCTACTTGGAAAATCAAATATGAATTGAATCCAAAAACATTTTGATTCAAATCGATTTCGAATTTGATTTTCGACCGAAATGTTGTTTCGTGTTTCAGATTTTTTAAAATTTGTTACTATTGCAATTTGGAAATTTGTATTTATACAGTATCTCACAAAAATGAGTACACCACTCACATTTTTGTAAATATTTTATTATATCTTTTCATGTGACAACACTGAAGAAATGACACTTTGCTACAATGTAAAGTATTGAGTGTACAGCTTGTATAACAGTGTAAAATTGCTGTCCCCTCAAAATAACTGAACACACAGCCATTAATGTCTAAACCACTGGCAACAAAAGTGAGTACACCCCTAAATTTAAATGTCTAAATTGGGCTCAGTTAGCCATTTTCCCTCCCCGGTGTCATGTGACTCGTTAGTGTTACAAGGTCTCAAGTGTGAATGGGGAGCAGGTGTGTTAAATTTGGTGTTATCACTCTCACTCTCTCATACTGGTCATTGGAAGTTCAACATGGCACCTCATGGCAAACCCTCTGAGGATCTGAAAAAAAGAATTGTCGCTCTGCATAAAAATGGCCTAGGCTATAAGAAGATTGCCAAGACCCTGACACTGAGCTGCAGCACAGTGGCCAAGACCATATAGCAGTTTAACAGGACAGGTTCCACTCAGAACAGGCCTCGCCATGATCGACCAAAGAAGTTGAGTACACGTGCTCAGCGTCATATCCAGAGGTTGTCTTTGGAAAGTAGACATCTGAGTGCTGCCAGCATTGCTGCAAAGGTTGAAGGGTGGGGGTCAGTCTGTCAGTGCTCAGACCATACGCCGCACACTGCATCAAATTGGTCTGCATGGCTTTTGTCCCAGAAGGAAGCCTCTTCTAAAGATGATGCACAAGAAAGCCTGCAAACAATTTGCTGAAGACAAGCAGACTATGGGCATAGATAACTAGAACCATGTCTTTTGGTCTCATAAGACCAAGCTAAACTTATTTGGTTCAGATAGTGTCAAGCGTGTGTGGCGGCAACCAGGTGCGGAGTGCAAAGACAAGTGTGTCCTGCCTACGGTCAAGCATGATGGTGGGATTGTCATGGTCTGGGGTTGCATGAGTGCTGCCGGCACTGGGGAAGCTACAGTTCATTGAGGGAACCATGAATGCCAACATGTACTGTGACATACTGAAGCAGAGCATGATCTATGGACATGGATTACTGGGCATGATCTATTTACATGGATTACCTTCGAAGACTGGGCCACAGGGCAGTATTCCAACATGATAATGACCCAAAACACATCTCCAAGTTGACTACTGCCTTGCTAAAGAAGCTGAGTGTAAAGGGGATGGACTGGCCAAGCATGTCTCCAGACCTAAACCCTATTGAGCATCTGTGGGGCATCTTCAAACAGAAGGTGGAGGAGCACAAGTTATCTAACACCCACCAGCTCCGCAATGCCATCATAGAGGAGTGGAAGAGGACTTCAGTGGCAACCTGTGAAGCTCTGGTGAACTTTATGCCCAAGAGGGTTAAGGCAGTGCTGGAAAATAATGGTGGCCACACAAAATATTGACACTTTGGGCCCAATTTGGATATTTTGACTTAGGGGTATACTCACTTTTGTTGCCAGAGGTTTAGACATTAATGGCTGTGTGTTGAGTTATTTTGAGGGGACAGCAAATGTACTCTGATATACAAGCTGTAAACTCACTACTTTACATTGTAGCAAAGGGTCATTTCTTCAGTGTTGTCACATGAAAAGGTAGAATAAAATATTTACAAAAATGAGAGGGGTATACTCACTTTTGTGAGATATTGTATAATGCGTCCAAATTTTGATTCAGAACTGAATGAATCGCACATGTCTTGTGGTTTGTGAGCAGAATTGTGTCTTAGCTCCTTTGCGCTGATTGAACGCAAATATGTGGCCTCTCGGTAGCCGGGCCATGGTGCCAGGTCGCCCCATATTTGCGTGCAATAGCTCCAATAGCGCTGTGCCCTGCCCTGCATGCTCCCAACACAGTTCCCAACGGCTAACTGAAAGCTCCCATTTGCATCTTGCGATCGGGAGCTTTCCAATCATGTGAACGCCATAACAGCCAACCACGGTCGTCACATGATGATAAGTCCCATCCCGCCTCCTGGCATTCTAAACCCTTAGGTTTAGGCCAGCATGCGTCGACTTTTAGGGGTTAAAGTGGTTGTAAACTCTCACATATACCCAGTGAAGGGATTATCCTCAGGTGATACAGAGATTAAACAAATCATCCTACATAAGTCTTATCTGCAGCTTTCTCTTCTCTACATCTGTTCAAAGTGGTGAATTAATAAGCTTGTCTGACAGTTCAGAAAAAAAATGGGAGAGCTTAAATTACACTACGCAGAGATCAGCCAGGAGAGGTATGAGAGCTGATTGGAGGAAAGGGACATGCCCTCCTCCACACAGCACACAGGAACAGAGCTGAGGCTGTCAATCAGCTGGGGCTCCCTCCCCATTACCACTTTTCTCTTGGTGTAAGGAAAACTTGTCAGGAGTGACTCATGTTGATAGCAGAGGAATGAAGCAACAGACAGAAATAACACTTAGTGCTCTTAATTGTGACAAATACACAACATAGAGAGATATGCTTTGTTCATATTTCATGTCTGAAGTTTACAACCACTTTAGGTTAAGTTTGGTATCTCTGGATCGAGACCTAGAGCTTGATGGTTCGAAAGTGTCTTGGGTGGGACAGAACCTTCAGTCTTCAGGCTTTGCTAGATGCCTGCAGCCTGTCTGAGTGTACAGGTGATCAGGATCATTATAAGTCAGATTTGAGCATAGCTCAGTGCAGTTGCTGCCGCTTGGAGACAGCACCCTGTTAGGGGATTTGGTTGTTCCTCTCAAATACTGCATCCCCTGTGTAGGGGACTTCTGTCCAAAGAACCGAGAATGTTGGGACAGCTACATGGGTCTTGGCAACCAAGAGAGGGTCTGGGAGGACAACAAAGCTGAGGTGACAAGGGGTTCCAGGGGGCTGGAGGAAGTCTGGAAGTTTCTGAAAAGTGAGCAAACAACAGGGGGGCTGGAGAACCTTATTTGGAGGCCAGAAGTGGGCCCATGCAGAAAGGTTCCTGCAACTGAGGCTGAAGTGAGCCTCAGAGCCAGGTGGCTCAGTATTTTTTGTGTTTGCTAGAGAAGAACCCCTGCGTGGGCAATCCATTGGTGAAAGGACTTTCTTTTTTTCCTTTTTAACAGAAGTGGGCTCCAGAACCCATTACTATAGTTGGAATGACATGGACTCACTTTACAAACTCATCTACCACATGAGCTAATCATCCCCCATATCACAGTACAGTGAAATTGAGCAAACCCCAGGGGGGCTGGAGAACCTTATTTGGAGGCCAGAAGTGGGCCCATGTAGAAAGGTTCCTGCAAGTGAGGCTGAAGTAAGCCTCAGAGCCAGGTGGCTCAGTATTTTTTGTGTCTGCTGGAGAAGAACCCCTGCGTGGGCAATCCATTGGTGAAAGGATTTTCTTTTTTTCCTTTTTAACAAAAGTGGGCTCCAGAACCCATTACTATAGTTGGACTGACATGGACTCACTTTACAAACTCATCTACCACATGAGCTAATCATCCCCCATATCAAAGTACAGTGAAATTTAGTCCTTCATTTTCCAGGTTTTTAACTTCAGCGGTAGTGTCTCTATCGTGTAAAAAATGCAATACATTAGAGTTTGGTTATGTGCTACCTACCAATTGAAAAGGTACCTAATTACTTTTGTGGAACTGTGTGCACCAAAGCAGGGAGGCCCCGCAAAGTTCCCCATTTCCCCAGATGACTGTATATTTGATAGGATTGAGCTTCTTGTGTTAAAGTGGACGTTGCTCTTTAAGTGAGGTTTACTTATATAATGAGGACCCCTTTCCTTTTTCTGCTAATGCACAGCACCAAGAGGTAATATACTTTTCTGTTGCTTCTGCCTGCGACATTTGGGCAGGCATGAATGTTACCATCCTTTCAGTACGATCCTGGGGAATGATGAGTAGCCCAGTTCTTAAACTAAGATTATTTGGCAATCGCCATTTTTCACTCGGATTTTGTTGAAAGAATTGTGTTGTCACCCAAAGCAGTACAGAAGACAGGGGAAAGGTAACAATAATAACAATGTTTTTTGTTCCCCCAAAGGTTTCTCTTTTCAGTTCGGTGCAGTGTTTTAGCAGGGCGTAGGGAGCCCTCACTAAATAAGTGGACCTTGACTGAAGTGCAAGGTCCACTTTAGGTTTGATCTTTTCTAGGTTGTTAAAATAATGAAAAACTCTCCTCTGCATAGGGCTTTGGATTACCCTTGGCAAACTTTCTTTTTTTCTTTTTTTTTGCTTTGCATCTGTTAAAGTGTTTGTTGGCTTATTCATGGTGTCATGGAAGTGAAACATTAAGTGCTTTGCATCTTGTTGGTTGAGCCAAGTCAACTGACTCATTAATAAAAATGTACATTTAGAAGAAGTAAGTAGTCATAGAAGTAGTTGAGTTCTCGGTCTTCATTGTTTGATCCACTTGTCTGTTTCACACACTGATCTCCCTGGTCCCTCTGCTACTGCCGGGGTCATCTGCATTCATGTCCTCTCCCAGAGGTTCACTTTCAGTTCTCACCACTGCTGTCCTGTCCCCCACTGGAATCCCTTCTGCCTCGATCCTGCGCAGGAGTCGTGGCAGAAGCTTGAGAGGAGGAAAGGCTTATATCAGATGATAATGACGATAATGACTCCAGGAAAACAATAGGGCATCTGTAGTGTCAGCTAGAGGGTCCCGAGACCATGCCACAAACCTCTGAACTTTCCTGTTGAGGCAAGAGACCAACAGGTCCACCTCGGGAGTCCCCCACTGAGACACAACTGACTGAACACCTCCGGATGAAGTGACAATTCTCGCTGGTCCAACGCCTGTCAACTGAGATAGTCTGCCTGCCAATTTTCAACCCATGGAATGTGTACAGCAGAAAGGGCTGGAACAAACCGTTCTGCCCACCTTAGAATGTCAGCTACTTCATGAGCAGCCAGCACTCTTCTCGTACCCCCTTGGTGATTGACACGGCCATGGCATTGTCCGACTGAATCCGTACCGAACATCCCTTGAGATGAACTGTCCAATGATCCAGGCAAAGCCTGATCGCTTGAAGCTCCAGTACATTGATCGGTAGCCTGGACTCCTCCAGAGTCCAGACCCCTTGAGCACAATCCATGCCGAGGATACCACCCCACCTGGATAGGCTGGCATTCGTGGTGATAACCATCCAGTACAGGGAAAGAAAGGATTTTCCCTGAAGAAATGCCGGAGAACGAAGTCACCAAACCAGGGACCCACAGACATGGCCGCCCGCAAAAATGGCGGCCCCACGTGGTATAAAGTGGGTGCTGTTGGCCAGGAGGAAATGTTGTGACTCCGGTCGAAGCCCGTTCATATGCACCCTCGTGAGACGTTTAACTCGCAGGCCAGCCCCCATCTAGTGGGGGCTATATCAGGGCCAACCTAGCGTGGAGCTGCGGTCTGCACGCGTTCGCTGGCCGGACTGGGGGAGACCCTAAGGGTCTAGATTATCCAGTTCGTCGCCCAGTCTGGAAGTTGATAGTAGATTCTAACAGGAACAAAATAATAAAAGAAGGAAAAAATTCCAGTTTAAAATGAAAAAAATAGCTTGGACTAAAGATCCCAGCAAGGAACTACGTCCTGACTAAGCAGAAAAGAACTGAATACCTATAGTAGGAAGTGGAAGTATACCTGCAGGGACTGCCCCATAGGTGTGCTTAAGCTTTTCTCTGCCTTGTGTCCTTCTCCTGTAGGGGGCAGCATAACCCGATGGTCATGAAGGTGAAGAGCTGTGTCTGTCAATGACCGAAAGAGAAAGCAATTTCATCTGCCTTACCATGTCAATCCTCTGGTTTCAAGTATGAGTTTCAGGAGATCTGACTTTTTCTTTCGGCTGGAAGATTCTTTAAATTCTCCAGAGGCTGTTAGGTTATAGGAATTCAGTACTAAGGTTTCCTGAAAACTTCTGGAAGGGAACACACAGTACAAATAAATAGCGTGTGCTCCCCAGTTGGCATTATATTAAGGTTGCTAAGAGAGAAGTCAAAGGTTAGATTTTAAGAAACCACAAGAAAACAAACTAAAAGTCAACAGAATACAAATGTTCTTCTCCGCTTTTTCCTTTTTTTTTTTTATTTTTATGTTATGTCTACATTGCTTTTATGAAATTCTCCTGCCAGTTCCTGGACAATACAAACCTGTCTGCCCCTTTCTTCAAATAATAGAAAATGATGATGTCCTGTTGAAAGCAATCTAAGCTCATCGCATGTGGCTTGAATATTCAAATCTTCCGAATGGTTATAGGTTTGAAAAATGTTTTGTTTATTTCGATCTCATTTATGGGAGCATGTCGACCTTGCGCTGAATAATACATAATGTAGTTACGGCATCTTGGTGGTGTTGCTTGAATATTAATTCACCTTTTTTATTTTTCACGGGAAATTTGTAGGAGATGTTGAAGATGTGTCATTTCCAGTGTTATTTCAGTAGATGCTTATATAGGTGGTTTTCCATAACAATACTTTAATTGCACCATAACGGTCCGTACCTAAAACCAGGGCCACCCGTATTGGTAGAGCTAGTGGTCTTTTTTAAGCACATCGTTTTTTTATCTTTTGGGGGAATGAAAATGCACCTGTGTTTACTTTAGAATTGCAGAATAAAAGCTAAATATGTAGAAGCTATTCTCTAGGCTATTTTTTATTATAAAAGAGTCCCCAAGGCATAGGCATAGTAAAAAAAAAAAAAAACAGCTGTGGCAAAATAAAACTGGTGCTGTCCTACGCAATAAGTCCCTTTTGCTGCAATATACCCATAGTCGTCCGGGTTGGATGAAGACCAGCACTGAGGTCATACTCTAGGTGAAGAGCATCATGAACCCATCACACTCACAGAATAAGGATTCAGAGAGTGGCACTGACATAATCCCATCAGTGCTGTTCTCTGCAGCGTTATAGACCATTGGTAGAAAATGCAAAGATAAAAGGAACTCAATAGAAGGCCTGGCTTTACACACACATAAACTTTAATGGCATCCCAGTCTTAGCCCGTAAGGTTCAATATTGAGTTGGCCCACCCTTTGCAACTATAACAGCTTCAACTCTTCTAGGAAGGCTGTCCACAAGATTAAGGACCATGTCTATGAGAATGTTTGACCATTCTTCCACAAGCACATTTGTGAGGTCAGGCACTGATGTGGATGAGAAGGCCTGGCTTGCAGTCTCTGTTCTAATTAATCCCAAAGGTGTTCTATCGGGTTTAGGTCAGGACTCTGTGCAAGGTTTAGGAGAGTGTCTATGGGAATGTTTGACTATTCTTCCGGAAGCCTATTTGTTAGGTCAGGCAAGGATGTGTACGAGAAGTTCTGGCGTGAAGTCTCCGCTCTAATTCATCCCAAAGGTGTTCTATCGGGTTGAGGTCAGGACTCTATGCAGGCCAGTCAAGTTCCTCCACCCCAATCTCGCTCATCCATGTCTTTATGGACCTTGCTTTGTGCACTGGTCCAAATATTTTGGTGGAGGGGGATTATGGTGTGGGGTTGTTTTTCAGGGGTTGGGCTTGCCCCTTAGTTTCAGTGAAGGAAACTCTTAAGGCTCCAGCATACCAAGACATTGAGGACAATTTTATGCTCCCAACATTGTGGGAATAGTTTGGGGATGGCCCCTTCCTGTTCCTGACTGTGCACCAGTGCACAAAGCAAGGTCCATAAAGACATGGATGAGCAAGTTTTGGGTGGAGGAACTTGACTCCCCTGTAGAGATTGTGAGCCAGGCCTTCTTGTCCAACATCAGTGCCTGACCTCACAAATGTGCTTCTAGAAGAACGGTCAAACATTCCCTTAGACACACTCATAAATGTTTTGGACAGCCTTCCCAGTAGAATTTAAGCTATTATAGCTGCAAAGAATGGGCCAACTCAATATTGAACCCTACAGACTAATGCCTCGTACACACGCATCGATAGTTGGCCGTGAATTTTCGGCCAACGTCCGATCAGCTGATTTTCGGCTTGTTAGTATGATGCTTTCGACAACCGACTCCGACTTTTCGGCCGAATAAAATCTGGTGTGCAGGCTATAAAATTTTTGTTGGCCGACAACACAACGGCCGATTTTCCGTCAGTCAGTACAGATTTCGGCAGACAAAAATCTGAGGAGCAAGACTGGGCATGCTCAGAGAAGAAAAAACACAGGTAAGTAAACCAGCACATGACATCATTTCTGAAGTTGGTTTTTGTTGGCCGAGAACATTCGTGTGCAGTCTAGAGCACATTTCAACCAACACAACAACACTGGACAAAAGTCGGCCGATCGGTCAGCCGATAATCATTGCGTGTGTACGAGGCATAAGACTGGGATGCCATTAAAAATCATGTGCGTGTAAAGGCAGGTGTCCCAATACTTTTTACAACATAGTGTAATTCATGACTGGCCTGAAGATCCTTGGAAAAGGTAAGTATAAAAACAAAAAATACACACTGTATCTTGAAAGGGCGAAGTTCAACTTTCTCTTTCTACTATCTAATTATCTTGTAAAGATAGCCAGTTTGGAAAAAAACTTCGGGAAATGGGCTTGCATTTGGCTTCCCTCTTTTCCACTTACCAATTTTAACACATCATTTTAATGGCCATCCTCAATGATCAATGGATAATGTAGAAAAGGGCAGGACTAAACAAGACTTCATCTTTAAAGTATAAGTTCACCTTTTGAAAAAAAAAAAATGACATGCACATATTTTTGCAGGTTAAAAAATGTCACAACAGCAACAGAAGACAAGCATCTGATCCAACGGCTAATTTGATAGTCTCCTTACAGGTCAAGAACTTTGAGCAGAGCTTAATACTGTAGTGGGAAAAATATGTAAAATAAAAAATAAAAAGATTTGACTGGGCCAGGAACCCCCAAGAAGACTATAAAATGTCTTCTGGAAGGATTAATAAACCTTTGAAATCTTTGGTTCATCACATAGGGCTTTCATTTTTTGACAATTTGGTGAAAGAATGCTTACCTTGGTCTCACCAACTGTCAAGCATCGAGGAGGAAGTGTGACTTTCTGAAACTCTTTTACTGGGTTCAGAGTTAGGGACTTGCCCAGTCTGACTGGTCTGAGTGATTGGAAAAAGACAAAACCACCTTCAAAGCGACCCTGTCAGGATACAAAATATCCAAATGACCCTGTAGTAGAAGAGCTTTTTTACACACCTCTCTGGTGGTGCAGGTCTCTTGCTTCCCTCCCATTCTAGTGCTGAAGCCTCTATACGACTCTCCGACATTTAAAACTTCCAAGAGTTCTGGTTGTCTGTGTCCCCCATCTCAATCTCTGGTTCCATCCTTTGTCCCCCTATGTCTATGGTAAATCCTCTAGTGATGTAGAGGTCAGAGGATGGAATCATAGCACTCAGCTGAACCTCCTCTGAATTTTTGAATTCTGAAGGGCCTTAAGTGCATGGGTCAAATTCCGAAAGAGTTTTCTTTCGAAAATGGTAACTATGAGTTTTTGTTGGAATTTTGCACCATTAGTGGGCCACAGCAACAGCCGATTTTTGTGTGATCAGGCATGTTGGAAACTTTTTTAAAAACAAACAATTTTCCAACCAATGATAGGAGAATTGCGTGCTAAATACAATTGAAAAAGAAATGTGCATGAGCGCAAGAAAAAAAAATTCTCTTAAAAAAAGAAGATTCCCGTCCACGAAAATTATTTTCTGTAGCAACATGAGGTTAAATTGTAGGGTTGGTCAAATTTCAAAATCAATAGTGGCACCATCGGATCACAAAACGCACAAAATTTCAGATTTTCTAAAAAAAAAAAAAATATTAATTCGGAATTCGACCCATGTATGGTTGCAGCACTGAAAAGAAGGAGAGGTAGGGGAGACTGGATGTTGGCTATCTGGATTAAAGCGTAACTAAATGCAAAACTTTTTCTTTAGTTTTGGATATTTTTCTTTCGTTTTGGATAGAGTGGAGATGGATTAGAACACCTTTCAGTTTTTATGGCTGCCTGTACCCCGATTACAGAGATTCACCCTCTATTTTTCCTGTTTACCATTAGCATTGAAAGTCAAAGTAAAAGAAAATCCCACATTTTGGGTTGTCCCCAGAACAGTAATATAGGGTAAATCTTCCAATTTGTTCTGGTGGCTTGGGTGTTCTAATGGAAGTTCCTTCATTTGCAGGGATTCACCTTGTTTCCCGTTTTGGCTATAGGAAAGGGAAATCTCCCCAGTAGGCCACAGGTGGCAAAAAAATCAACCAACAGGGGTTTTAACCCTCTCTTATGCTATTCAAAATGAAAAAAAAAAGTTTTGCCTTTAGTTCTACTTTAAAGGAGAAGTACAGCCAAAGCTCATTTGGCTGTATTTCTTCCAGGGATCACAGGAGTGCAGTTCATTCTGCACTCCTTTAAACCCATTTTCAGCAGACAGCGGGCTGCTGATGTCACAGAGCCAGTCCAGCCTCGTGAAGGATTGCGACCATACGGTCGGGATACGCCCAGATCCCTGGACCGGCATCCAACTGAGCCTCTCAGTGGGCCGCTGAGAGCCTAAGCCTGCCGCTCCCGACCCCCTCCACACTCAGTCCAGCTCTCCAGTGAGGGGGGATGATTGACAGTCACCAGCTCTCTGCTCAGGAAGCCCTGAGAACCGCGCAATTGGCTGTGTTTAAATCACTCTGTTCTCATTGTTAGATCCGGCAGGGGACAGGAACAGCACCCAACTAGGTAAGTATGATTCTCTTAAAAAAAAAATCCAACACACTTTTCTTTTCAACATGACAGGGTTGATTCAAAACAGGCACTACTTTTGTAATCTAAAAAGAAAAAATACAGAGGGTGCACCAACCTAGCGCATTACATTTGCAACCATTTATTTAAATAAAAGCATATACAATATATCATACTCACAAAAGAGATTATATAACAAGCGAAATGTAAAAATGTGAGTCTACCGGGAGTCTCCACTCCAGCTCTGAGGAAGGGAGGGACACCCCCGAAACGCGTAAGATATATTTGGAGGTTTTCATCCCACTACTGTTTTCACCAAGCAGAATATGCCGAAGTGGAGACTCCCGGAAGACTCACATTTTTACATTTCGCCTGTTATTTCTTCTCCTTTGTGAGCATGATATACTGTATATGCTTTTATTCTAATAAATAGTTGCAAAAGTAATGCGCTAGGTTGGTGCGCCCTCTGTATTTTTTCTCTTTATAGTTCTATCTGGGTTTCCACCACCTGTTGGGAGTGGCAGCACAGCCGCAATGGCGACTAAACCAGCGAAGTTGTGTCCTTAAAAGATTAATTATTATTATTATTACTATACAGGATTTATATAGCACCAACAGTTTGCACAGCGCTTAACAAAATGAAGGCAGACATTACAGTTACAATACAATTTGGTACAAAAGGAATCAGAGGGCCCTGCTCGTTAGAGCTTACAATCTAAAAGGGAGGGTCAATTGATACAAAAGGTAATAGCTGTGGGGGATGAGCTGATGGAGAAAGAGAAACAGTGTATTAGTTAGTAGTTGGATAGGCTTCTTTAAAGAAAAGGGGTTTCAGAGATCGTCTAAAGATGGATAGATTAGGGGACAGTCGGACAGATTGGGGTAAAGAGTTCCAAAGAATGGGAGAAGCTCTGGAGAAATCCTGGAGGCGAGCATTGGAGGAGGTGACAAAGGAGCTAGAGAGCAGGGGGTCTTGGGAGGACAGAAGAGAGAGACTTGGTTGATATTTTGAGATCAGGTTAGAGATGTAGCTGGAGGCAGAGTTGTGGATGGCATTGTAAACTATTGTTAGTACTTTTAATTTTATTCGTTGGGTGAGTGGAAGTCAGTGAAGGGATTGGCAGAGAGGGGTGGAGGTCTCTGGTGGCGTAGGTCTCTTGCTTCCCTCCCATCCTAGTGCTGCAGCCTCTATACAACTCTCCGACATTTAAAACTTCCAAGGGTTCTGGTTGTCTGTGTCCCCCATCTCAATATCTGGTTCCATCCTTTCTCCCTCTATGTCTATGGTAAATCCTCTAGTGATGTAGAGGCCAGAGGATGGAATCATAGCACTCAGCTGAACATCCTCTGAATTTTTGAATTCTGAAGGGGCTTAAGCGCATGTGTCAAATTCCGAAAGAGTCTTCCTTTGAAAATCGTAACTAAGAACTTTTGTTGGAATTTTGCACCATTAGCAGGCCACAGCAACAGCCGATGTTCATGCAGCCATCAAATTTGAGTGATCAGGTATGTTGGAAACTTTTTTAAAAACAAACGATTTTTGAATCAATGATAGGAGAATCGTGCGATAAATACAATTGAAAAAGAAATGTGCATGAGTGCAGGAAAAAAAATTTCTCTTAAAAAAAAAAAAAAAAAATTTTGTCTACGAAAATTATTTTCTGTAGCAACATGAGGTGAAGATGTAGGGTTGGTTGGTCGAATTTCAAAATCAATGGTGGCACCATTGGATCACAAAATGAACAAAAGTTCTGATTTTCTAAAAAAAAAAATGAATTCAGAATTCGACCCATGTATGGCCTGCATTACAGTGGTTGGACAGATTGGGGTAGAGAGTTCCAAAGAATGGGAGAAGCTCTGGAGAAATCCTGGAGGCGAGCATTGGAAGAGGTGACAAGGGAGCTAGAGAGCAGGAGGTCTTGGGAGGACCAAAGAGAGCGGCTTGGTTGATATTTTGAGATTAGGTTAGTGATGTAGCTGGGGGCAGAGTTGTGGATGGCATTGTAAACTATTGTTAGCACTTTGAATTTTTTTAGTTGGGTGAGTGGAAGCCAGTGAAGGGATTGGCAGAGAGGGGTGGAGGACACTGAACGGTTGGTAAGGTGGATGAGTCTTGCAGCAGCATTCATTATGGACTGAAGGGGGGATAATCTATGTAAAGGTAATCCAATGAGTAGGGAGTTGCAGTAGTCAAGGCGAGAGATAACCAGGGCAAGAATTTGGAGCTTGGTGGTGTCATTGGTTAAAAAGGGGCATATTCTAGAGATGTTGCGGAGGTTAAGGCTGCATGATTCAAGTCGCACAACAACCCCTTAAGCGCAGGAGCATAAATCTTATTTTTCAACTACTTTTGTAATACGTTAGTAGGAGACCAAATACAAAGTAACCAACTATAGTAAAACAAAAAGCAAATTGGATTTCTCCAGCTACTGCCCTATTGAATAAGGCTTTGTGAAAGTAGCCAGCCCTCCGATCTTTCCTTTCCACTTTTATCTTCATACTCTGTATCTCAGTGATGAGCCAAGCGATAGCGTTTTAGCAGCGGGATTTAAGAGAAGTGGTTAGACGCCATCACGATACTCTCAGTAATTTTCCTAGAAACAGTTTTATCACTGCTTTTTAAGCTCTGTTTATCATGGAAGGTGTGATTTGCTCTTGAGCTGTAAGCTGAATACAAGTGCTTGCTTATATCTTCACATTTTCAATCTGACTCGTACAACAACCCCTCAATTTCATATCTGTTGCTCGGCGCTGAAGGTAATGTTTTTGAAAGATCAATAAAAAGTTTTTTTGTGCCTAGTGATAAAGAATTACACAGCTCAGAAGAATATGACTGATATTTACAATATCTAGTTAGGTTTTTCTGATTTCAAGGGAGCTGTAATACCTATCGGCAGAAGCAATCAGCAGCCATACAAGTAAAGAGTTATGTAGTTAAAGGGACTCATTTTAAATAAAATTTCAAATAAATGTGTTACCTGAAAAGGAGAGAGTTAATGTTTACCACTTCCTTTGCCCGTGTTGTTAAATTCAGCTCGATTGAAGATAAATTGCCTACCGTAGTTTCTTCAAAAACTGTCCCTCCTGAAACTGTTGATCTGCTGTAACTCCCGCAATGTTAGGCTTTTCCCACTGACCTCCACATTTCTACTGGGTACTGTCCGTTGAACGGGATGGGGGGTATAATTTTTTTTTTTCAAATATATTGGGCCACAACACAACTATGCCCTTGAGAAGGGCAACCAAACTGATAAGAGGCATGCAGGAGCTCAGCTTTGAGAAAAGATTTGGGGAACTGAATTTATTCTCTCTTGAGAAGAGGAGGTTAAGGGGGATATGATCATCATGTATAAATACATAAGGGGTCCATATAGTTAGCTTGGTGTTGAGTTGTTCATTTTAAGGTCAACACAGAGGACAAGGGGCACTCTTTATGTCTAGAGGAAAACAGATTTCGTCTCCAAATTCGGAAAGGTTTCTTCTGTGAGCTGTGAAAATGTGGAATAGACTCCCTCCAGAGGTGGTTCTGGTTAGCTCACTAGATTGCCTTAAAAAAGGCCTGGATTATTTCCTGGGTGTACATAATATAAGTGGGTACTAAAATTTATAGGTAAAGTTGATACAGGGAATATTCGATTGCCTCTAGCTGTAGCAAATTGGATCATGCTTTGCTGGGGTTTTTTGCCTTCCTCTGGATCAACTGTGGGTATAGGATTGTGTATATGGGATTGTATGGTTGGGTTTTCATTACTGTTTTGTTTTTTTTTATTATTATTGGTTGAGCCAGATGGACTTGTGTCTTTTTTCAACCTGACTAACTAATGGCACTTTTCCACTGCAAGTACCGGCTCGGCTCTACTTGGCCCTGCTTGGCCCGGTTTGCTTTTCCACTGCTGGTACCGCATGGTACGGTGTTGGAACAGTTCGGTACGGTATGGTATGGTTTGCTTTTCCACTGTTTATAGTACTGATAAGTAGTGGGCAGGATTACTCTGTGGTTGCACCGCCTCTACTGCCGCATAAACAATGACAGTGATGATTATTGACCAATCACTGCCTTGTAGTGAGGGCCAATCAGGTGGCATGGGAGGGGTTGTGGAATTTAGTACCGGTACGATACGCTTGGAACCACAATCGAGTAGGTACTGTTTTTCAGAGCCGTACCGTTCGGTTCCATGTAGTGGAAAAGCGCCGCCGTACCGTACTGGACCGTTCCTACACCGTACCATGCGGTACCAGCAGTGGAAGAGCGAGCCGTACCGTTCGGTTCCATGCAGTGGAAAAGCGCCATATGTAACTATGTAACTATGGGCAAATTTGCATTCCTTGCACAGCACTGAAGGATATTTTGTATTATGGACTTGGCACAGTAATATTTATATTATTATAACTGTTCACTATTTATTGGGTATTTATTGTGTGATTATTTAATCACTGTCACTTTATTAATTGATATAATCACTGTTTAAAGTCATCACAATTTTTACTTTGATATTTATTTATTGACATATTCACTGTCTATAGTCACTACTATTTTGTATAATTTGATATTGTGTCATATATGTCATATTTTTATCACTTTTATTATCCCCTCTGGCGCTGCATTAATCGGATTGGTTATATATTACGGCGCTGTACTGTGCTGATTTTTTTTATGAATAATTTTTTAAAAATTTCTTCATTTTCCAAAAAATTGTGACAAAAAATTACAACTTGCCATGCCAAAACTTGGACTGCCTACTTTACAAAAAGGGGTAATTTGGAGGGGTATTTGTACTGTCCTGGAAATGAAATAGGCCATCAGTAAATCAGGATTGATCAAGTTTCAGATATATACCATAATTTGTGAAATTTATAACTTTCCTGCAGACTAAATATTATACGCCGATTTGGGTTATTTTCACCAAAGAAAGGTAGCAGAATACATTTTGGCCTAAATTTATGAAAAATGTATTGTTTATGAACAATTTATGAACAATTTGATTGTTTATTTGCAAAATTTTAGAACAGAAATTAATAAAAACTAAGAAACTACATTTAGAAACTAGACTACAGAAACTAAGAAAAACACATTTAAAAAGTATATATATATATATATATATATATATATTTTTTTTTTTTTTCATTTGTTTTGCAAAAAAAAAAAAAACAGCTGTGAATAAATTCCACCACAGGGAGGCGGTAAAGCTTTGACAAAAAACCTAGAAACTGTTTGGTTATTATTCACAGCTGCACTCAGGGGAGGACTGGGCCAGGGGGCATTGGGGCAAATGCCCCCTATGCCGCTCTGATGCCCTGTAAAAAGTCTGCACTGCTTCTGCCACAGACATGCCTAAAGGATTCCTGGTGAAGAGAAGTAAAAAGTCCCCACTGCTGACCTACTAAGTGCAGGATGAAGTCAAGGACAGAGCGCAGCCCTTCCCCTTCCAGCATGGATGGTTTAAACTGTGTCTGAACCACTTCCCAACCACCCGCCGCCTTTTTACTGCGGCAGGGTGGCTCTCCTGCGCAAACCGACATAGATTTACGTCGGACGCGCGCTCCCGCCCCCACTCGCCAACGGGGAAGCCGATGCGCGGGTCAGGCGGTTCCGACTGCCGCCTGATACCCGCGATCGTTCCCCGCTGAGAGAGAAGAATGGTCAGCTGTTGTAAACACAGCCGACCGTCCTTCTTCCTGGGATGATCACAGAGCTCATGTGATCCTGTTATATAGGATCACATGTCTCTAAGGTCATCTCAGAAGCCACGCCCCCCCCACAGTTAGAATCACTCCCCTAGGGTCACATTTAACCCCTTGATCACCCACAGTGTTAACTCTTTCCCTGCCAGTGTCATTATTACAATATTACAATATCAGTGCATATTTTTAGCACTGATTACTGTAGTATTGTCATTGGTATCCCCAAAAGTGTCAAAAATGTCAGTTAGGGATCCGATCTGTCCGCCGCAATGTCGCAGTCCCGCAAAAAAACGCAGATCACCGCCATTACTTGTAAAAAAAAACCAATAAAAATGACATCAATTTCCCGTAGTTAGTAGACGCTATAACTTTTGCGCAAACCAATCAAAATACGCTTATTATGATTTTTTTTTACCAAAAATATGTAGCAGAAAACAAATTGGCCTATAATGTTCAAAAATTTAGATTTTTAATTTCTTTATTTTGAGAATGTCATATAGCAGAATTGTCACTCTTTTTTTGTTTATAGCGCAAAAAGTAAAAATCGCACAGGTGATCAAATACCACCAAAAGAAAGCTCTGTTTGTGGGGAAAAAAGTACGTCAATTTCATTTGGGTACAGCGTCGCAAGGCCGCGCAATTTTCCGTTACAGTCACGCAGTGCCGAATACCAAAATAGGGCCTGGTCTTTGAGCAGCCAAATCCTCCGGGGCTTAAGTGGTTAAGGGGGCAAATCCTTCAGGTCTTAAAGTGGATAATAGAAGCCGGTTCCATGCCCCACTGGAGCCTCTCCCCTGGCCTGCCCCAACTGAGCTGTCCCAGCTCCCCCCAACCGCCCCCTTCTTGCCAGGTTGGGAACCCGGATTCGGCCGATGGGTAGAGAGTACCTGGAACAGAGCTTCAGCCTGGAATGGGAGTCAGGAGGAGGCCAGGAAGAGGGGGAGTGGGATGGGGGCCAGGTCGCTGCACCATGGGCCTCTGGATTGTACTTGCTCCCTGGGCCGGAAGTTGCCAGTCAGCCCCTGGCTGCTCCCACATTCTGTGTGGACCAGTTTTAGTAAATCTCCTCCTATATGTCATCGTAGCCCCTCTCTGTTCTAAGTGTATTCATACATTTGACTTCCCTGTAGCTACAGCAGCCAGCGCCAGGATGGCTTTCTCCGATATACAAATGAAATCACGCAGTGCGTATGCAGGCTGCTCTTTGCATACTCAGACTCCATATTAATTGGCCGGCGGCATGCAATGAATCTGTGTACATTGTCTGTCACTGACAATCTGATACGGGAGGCGAGAAACATCCTGCAGCATTACAAAGCATGGCAGCATAAACAATTCATACATTCCTCCAACGCAAGTTTACCTGGGAGATTTGAGGTTTCACTGACAAAATAAAAATGCCAGAGATTTGCTTCCTCCAAAGACCCAAGTCGCTCTATGGAATTTCAAGAGCTTTCTTTGAAATCATACTTATTCTTTTGTTATTATTCTTGTTTTCCCATCGGTATTTTATGTCACGGCAACAGAGTCATCATTATTAGCAATATCTGCATTCAGTACACTGAAGACTAATGTCAAGTAGATGTTAAATAATAATAAAAAAAAATTAATTTATGTACTATTTAAAGGATAAGTTTGACTTTTTAGAAAATATAATAAATGTACATATTTTTGCAGAAAACAAATGTGCATATATATATATTTTTTTTTCCTGCAGGAGCTTGGAAAACATTGCACCTATGATCAGTGAATCAGGGGAGCAATATCAGGCTTCTGCAGACAAGCCCTGTAGCTTTCAGCCCGTACTTTTATACAGTAGGGTGACCAGACGTCCCTGGTTTCCGAGGACGGTCCACCGGATTGAGGACACTGTCCCCGGTCCAAGTCTGTCCCCGGTTTTGTCTCCGGTCTCAGGGCCGGATTAATGTAGACAGGGCATCCCATGATTGTGGCTCAGATGCAGACGCCCCCTGCTGGACGATCTCATTGCCGCTCCTGCTGCTGTTCAGTGGAATTGACTGTGTGGAGGGCTGATAACGGGAGATGAGTAGATGGGGAGGGGGGTCTGTTTGTACACAGGTGAGGGCAGTGGGGGAGCGCGGGTCAGAGCTAATGTAGCTGCATGGAGAGATGGAGAATTTAGCTGTTTTGGGGGAAGGGCTAAGAGGTGGTTGCAGATATAATCTGTGAGAGAAGGGTGCAGAGGTGAGCTATTGATGTGGGAGCAGACGTGTCCTCTGTGCATTGCAAATCTCTGAACCCTGCACTCTATGCCTAACACACTTCTGTATATTATGTAGTCCTGTGCCCAGCGCTCTGTATATTATGTAGTCCTGTGCCCAGCGCTCTGTATATTATGTAGTGCTGTGCTCAGTGCTCTGTGTATTATGTAGTCCTGTGCCCAGCGCTCTGTATATTATGTAGTGCTGTGCCCAGCGCTCTGTATATTATGTAGTCCTGTGCCCAGCGCTCTGTGTATTATGCAGGCCTGTGCCCAGCGCGCTGTGTATCATGTAATCCTGTGCCCAGCACTCTGTGTATTATGTAGTCCTGTGCCCAGGGCTCTGTGTATTATGTAGTCCTATGCCCAGCGCTCTGTGTATTATGTAGTCCTGTGCCCAGCACTCTCTGTATTATGTAGTCATGTGCCCAGAGCTCTGTATATTATATAGTCCTGTGCCTAGCGCTCTGTATATTATGCAGTCCTATACCCAGCGCTCTGTATATTATGCAGTCCTGTGCTCAGCGCTCTGTGTATTATGCAGTCCTGTGCCCAACTCTCTGTATATTATGTAGTCCTGTGCCCATCGCTCTGTATATTATGTAGTCCTTTGCCCTGCGCTCTGTATATTATGTAGTCCTGTGCCCAGGGCTCTGTGTATTATGTAGTCCTATGCCCAGCGCTCTGTGTATTATGTAGTCCTGTGCCCAGCACTCTCTGTATTATGTAGTCATGTGCCCAGAGCTCTGTATATTATATAGTCCTGTGCCTAGCGCTCTGTATATTATGCAGTCCTATACCCAGCGCTCTGTATATTATGCAGTCCTGTGCTCAGCGCTCTGTGTATTATGCAGTCCTGTGCCCAACTCTCTGTATATTATTTAGTCCTGTGCCCATCGCTCTGTATATTATGTAGTCCTTTGCCCTGCGCTCTGTATATTATGTAGTCCTTTGCCCTGCGCTCTGTATATTATATAGTCCTGTGCTCAGCACTCTGTGTATTATAAAGTCCTGTGCCATTTGCCAATGAAAAAAAAATAACAATATGTCCCCGGATTTAATTTTAAAAATCTGGTCACCTTACCATACAGGCTGTCAGTTTGAAAGCTGCAGGACGTGTGAATGAACTACAAGAGTGCTCAAGAGCACCCTTACAGTTCATTTAGAACTGCAAGCTGCCTGCTGCATTCACCTTTAAAAGTTCACCTTTACCACTTGGTGCCGGGGGGCCCCCTGGCCCTTTAAGGGCTTAGGATGCCGGGAGGCAGGGTTTATGATCATGTGATTGCCATAATTGGCTGTAACGGCAGTCACATGATTGGAAAGCTCCCAATCGAATGTAGCTGGTAACTGTGTCGGGAGTGTGTCCGCTCTCAGCACAGCTGTATTTACACTAATGAACGCAAATATGCATGCGGCTGGTGCCAGGGGGCTAAGAAAGAATAATAAATGCACATTTTATTTGCAGGTAAAAAAAAGGTGCATTTACAATTTTTTTTCTCAGGAGTCTGCGGATTATTGATCAGCAAATTGTGGGTGCAATGTCAGGCTCCTGCAGACTGTCAGTACACTGTCTGCCCATACCTCCCATACAGGCTGGCAGTTACTGAAGTCCAGGAAGATCAATGAACTGCAAGAGTGCTCACCAGTGCCCTCACAGTTCACTGAGCGATCTGCCGCAGTGGCAGACAGTACTTGTAGTTCATTCATTCAAGAAGCTGTGAATGAATGACACAGCCATATTGGTGAAGCACTTGAATTGTGAAAGCTCACATTTGTTGCCAGTGGTTTAGACATTAATGGCTGTGTGTTGAGTTATTTTGAGGGGACAGTAAATGTACACCGTTATACAAGCTGTACACTCACTACTTTACATTGTAGCAAAGTGTCATTTCTTCAGTGTTGTCACATGAAAAGATAGAATAAAATATTTACAAAAATGTGAGGTACTGTATGTCATTTTTATTTATTTATTACTAGTAATAGTGGTGATCTACGATTTTTAGCGGGATTGCGACATTGCTGAGGACAGATCGGACCCCTAACTGAACTGAGAATCACAGGAGCTCTGTGTTGATAGCTGAGAGAGCAATGGTCTGCTGTGTTTATAACAGCAAACAGCCATCCTCTCTTCACGGGGAGCGATCGCGGGTGACCTGCAATCGCAGCTGCCGGCCCCGTGGATCAGCTTACCCACTGGTGAGTAGTGATGGACGAACATCGGCTGGGGCAGTTTGCGAACGTCAGCCGCAAAGTTTCTCAAAAGTCTGCGAACAGCTAATTCGCGGCAGGCCCCATTGACTTTAATAGGAGGCGAACTTTAAAAACATTTAGGTCATATTTGCAGCCACAAAAGACGTACTAGCTGTGCACAAATAGTCCCAGCACATGGACAATGTCATAATAGAAGTATTGCAATTGGAAAAGTTGCCCTAATTTTTTTTTTTTTTACAGCAAAAAATTATTTTTTTTTTTTTTCATAAATCAGCCAGAACTGACAGCAGCCGGTAAATAAATGTCTAATACATATAGGGTCCATTCACACATCTGTAAAATGGGTCTGCATCCATTCCACAATTTGGCAGAACCTTTACAGACCCATTGATTTTCGAATCCAGTCTGAAAAATTAGGCATTCACAGGATAAAGAAGTAAGTGTCGGCCATTCCAGGCCCCAAAAATTAGCCCACATGCGTTTACCTGACAGCTAAGAACGTAGTATTTGGTGGCTGAAGGTACATTAGGCATTCACAGGTAACAGAAGTAAGTGTCGGCCATTCCAGGCCCCAAAAATTAGCCCACATGGGTTTAACTGACAGCTAAGAACGTAGTATTTGATGGCTGGAGGTACATTAGGCATTCACAGGATATAGAAGTAAGTATCGGCCTGTATAGGCCCCAAAAATTAGCCCACATGGGTTTAACTGACAGCTAAGAACGTAGTATTTGATGGTTGGAGGTACATTAGGCATTCACAGTATACAAAAGTAAGTGTCCGCCTTTATAGGCCCTAAAAATTAGCCCACATGGGTTTAACTGACAGCTAAGAACGTAGTATTTGATGGCTGGAGGTACATTAGGCATTCACAGGATACAGAAGTAAGTGTCGGCCTGTATAGGCCCCAAAAATTAGCCCACATGGGTTTAACTGACAGCTAAGAACGTAGTATTTGATGGCTGGAGGTACATTAGGCATTCACAGTATACAGAAGTAAGTGTTGGCCTGTATAGGCCCCAAAAATTAGCCCACATGGGTTTAACTGACAGCTAAGAACGTAGTATTTGATGGCTGGAGGTACATTAGGCATTCACAGGATACAGAAGTAAGCGTCGGCCTGTATAGGCCCCAAAAATGAGCCCACATGGGTTTAACTGACAGCTAAGAACGTAGTATTTGATGGCTGGAGGGACATTAGACATTCACAGGATACAGAAGTAAGTGTCAGCCTGTATAGGCCCCAAAAATTAGCCCACATGGGTTTACCTGTGTAACGCTCCTGCGTTTCTTATATGGTGTGGATTTTCAGCTGCAGAAATAGTTCCACGTCAGTAGTCATGTAAGAGATATGCTGAGATACCATTCCCAACCTCAATGACTCATCATGTGTGGAAGGTCTTATTTCAGCCAGTAAATACACACAATTAGCAAACTGGTTCCTAGAGTGACTTTATGTATGTGGTAACACAATGATGAAGGTTGAGGGATAGGTTGAGTGGAGGTGGTAGGTGATAGACACTTGAAGGTGAGACAGTAGCAGATGGATGCAGGAAGGTTTAGCAATGTTGTATGATAGCAGATGATAGAATAGCAGGTGGACATACAAAAGAGATCAACCCAGTGCAGAAAAGTAGCAGTAGTCTCAAGAGCTAGCAATCTAGTTATGCAGATGTGATAAACAGTCTTTACTATGCAGAGCTAGATAGTGTAAGCTTAGTATAAGTTTATAGAGAATTCCCCTGCGGGGTACTTAGCACTATTAGCGATACAGCCGAAGGGTGGTTCAGGAGAGGCGGATGATCCAGTAGCGGGATACAGGGATCAGCACAGCGAGGTTCTGTCAGCGAAGTAAGCTTGCAAGCATGGAAGCTTCAAGCAAGGTTAGCATCCAGGTAAGGGTGTTTGAACGAACACATGTGAGTGAGAACCGGCGCTTTAAATAGCCATCTAGTCCGGCGCTGGGTGATGACAGCTCCAGTCTTAAAGGTGTATGCGCACCTTTCCAAAAGTAAATGGTGGGGCGCATACACTTGTGGAAAGTGTAATTTAGGGTACCAAAGGTACCGGAACATTACAATACCCCCCCCTTAAGGCCTGCTCCTGAAGGCCTCTGGAGCTGGTTTGTCTGGGTATCTCGCATGAAAATTGCGGATTAATCTAGGGGCATGTATGTCAGAGGTGTTTAGCCAGGTGTCGTCTTGGGGCCCATAGTTCTTCCATCTAACCAAGTACTGAAGTCTTCTTCTGTAGATACGAGAATCCAGAATCTCTTTTATCTCGTATTCTTCTCCACCTTCAACTTGTACAGGAGGGGGAGGTGGAATATTAGGCCTTATTCCTTGGTCCGGAACATGGGGTTTTAGTAGCGACACATGGAAAATGGGATGGATTTTTAGGTCCATTGGCAATGTAAGCTGCACTGCAGCTTTTCCAATAAGTTTCTTGATTGGGAAAGGTCCCAAGAACAGAGGTCCAAGCTTTTTGCTAGGGATCTTCAGTCTCAAGTTTTTTGTTGAGAGCCAAACGAGGTCCCCGATAGTATACTGTGGAGAAGGTCTTCTACGAAGATCATAGTACTTCTTTTGTTGACTGTGAGCGTGTGCAATGGTAGTATTTAGTAAACCCAGAGAATCCTTTATTTGGGTAAGATAGTCTGAGGCTACTGGGTTATTTGAAGGAAGGATGCGTGGAGGAAGAATAGAGGGATGGAACCCATAGTTCAAGTAGAACGGACTCTGCTTGGTTGTACTGTGAGTTGCGTTGTTGTAGGCAAATTCTGTCAGGGGGAGAAGATCCAACCAATCATCCTGTTGGTAAGAAGTGTAACAACGTAAATACTGCTCGATGCATTGGTTGACTCTTTCAGTCTGTCCGTTGGTCTGCGGATGGTAAGGAGAAGTGAGCTTCCGCTCAATCCGTAGTATGTGACATAGTTCTTGCCAGAATTTAGAAATAAATTGGGATCCACGGTCAGACAGAAGAGTTTTTGGGATACCATGTAATCTGAAGACATGTTTCATCAGGAGTTCTGCCGTTTGTTTGGACGAAGGTAGTCTGCGAATAGCAATGAAATGTGCCATCTTTGTCAGATGGTCCACTGACACCAAGATGGTATTAAATCCTTTGGAAGGAGGCAATTCTACGATGAAGTCCAATGACAAAACCTCCCATGGAGTTTGGGGTATTGGTAGACTGCATAGTAGACCGGATGGTCTCGTAGTGTCAATTTTGGACCTGGCACAGACATTGCATGAAGAGACGAATTTTTGTATAGATGTTTTCATGTCAGGCCACCAGAATTGTAGAGAAATCAAATTGAAAGTCTTTGTCATACCCATATGTCCTGCCATAGGCACATCATGCGATAATTCCAAGATCTTGGTGCGTAGGGTAGGTGGTATGTAAAGTTTGTCGTTGTAGTAGAGGAAGCCTTCTGCATCAGTATTTAGTTGTGGTGGGGGTGAATCCAAACTTATACCATGCAGAACCTCTTCCTTTAAGGAACGGACAACTCCAATAATGCGTTTGTGAGGTATTATAGGAACGGAAGGGATTTCAAAGTAGTTTTCTTCAGTTAGTCGTGATAGTGCATCCGCCTTTTTGTTCTTATCTGCAGGTGTGTAGGTCACTAGGAAGTTAAACCTTAGAAAGAATAGTGACCATCGTACCTGTCGATGCGAGAGAGTTTTGGTAGTCTGAAGATATTGGAGGTTTTTATGGTCCGTGTATATAATTATTGGTAGTTGGGTGCCTTCGAGTAAATATCGCCAATTCTCCAGAGCCAATTTTATAGCAAGCAGTTCCTTTTCACCCACGGGGTAATTTATCTCGGGACTGCTCAGGGATTTAGAAAAAAAAGCGACTGGATGAAGTGGTGAAGTGTGGATAGGTCGTTGGGAGAGTATTGCTCCTACTGCCATATTTGACGCATCTACCTCCAGAATGTATTGGAGGGATGGGTCTGGATGGCGTAATATGGGAGCGGAAGTAAACCTTGTCTTTAACAAGTGGAAAGCCTTATTTGCTTCTTCTGACCATTTAAATGGTATTTTTATGCTAGTGAGCTGTGTGAGGGGTCTCACAATAGCAGAAAAGTTTTTTATGAACTTCCTGTAGAAATTTGAAAATCCCAGGAATCGCTGTAGCGCCTTACCTGTAGTTGGTGTAGGCCAATCCTGAATGCAGGATATTTTACTCATGTCCATCTCGATTCCTGTTTTGGATATGATGTAGCCTAGAAAGAGTACCTCATCTTTATGGAACAAGCATTTCTTCAGCTTCACATAAAGATTATGTGCAAGCAATCTCGATAATACAAGTCTTACATGTCTTATGTGTTCAGACAGGGTCCGTGAATATATAAGTATATCGTCCAGATATACCACAACACAGACATCTAGTAAGTCTTTAAAAATATCGTTTATAAATCGTTGGAAAACTGCAGGGGCATTGCATAGGCCGAATGGCATCACAAGATATTCGAACAATCCGTATCTAGTTCTGAATGCAGTCTTCCACTCGTGTCCATCACGGATTCGAATGAGATTGTATGCTCCTTTCAGGTCTAATTTTGAAAAATAGGTAGCTCCACGCACCTGCTCAATGAGCTCAGGGATAAGCGGTAGAGGATAGCGATCTTTTATTGTGATAGCATTCAATTTCCTGTAGTCGATGATAGGTCTGAGACTTGAATCTTTATTGCGAACAAAAAAGAGTCCTGCTGCTGTGGAAGAAGTGGAAGGTCTAATAAAACCTTTTTCCAAGTTCTCATCCAAATAGGTTTTGAGATGGGCAAGTTCATCCTGTGAAAGAGGATAAACATGACCGAACTGCAATTTGCTATTTGGGAGTAGATCAATGCTACAATCATAGTCTCGATGAGGAGGTAATGCTTGAGCATTTTTCTCAAGAAAAACCTCAGAAAGATCCTGATAACATAGTGGTGCAATCTTATCTGTCACCACAGACAGAATCTTCCCGGAAAACGGGAGGTTACACGTTTCCTCGCAATAACAAGAAGGGAAGGTCAAGGACCGTTTCTTCCAATCTATGGTTGGTTGGTGTGTGTGCAACCAGGGAAGTCCCAAAACAATGGGAAAGTGGGGTGATGGTATTAAATCGAAGGTAGAAGTCTCCCTATGAGACTCGTTAATAGTGACTAGAAGTGCTTGTGTCTGATCGGTGATCGGACCAGAGGATAACGGAACACCGGTAATAAGACTTACTGAGACAGGTTTGAGTTTAGAAATAATAGGAATTTTATTTAAAGCAGCAAAACATATATCCATATAATTTCCACAAGATCCTGTGTCAATCATGGCCTTAGTAGTAATCCTGTTCTGGTCCCACTGAAATGTCAAAAAAACAGAAATGTAGGGGTTAGTGAATGAAGTTGTCAATCCTCCTAGGGAGACATGTGAACACTCACCCTTCTTTTTGTTGACTAGGGGACAGACGTTTATCTTGTGATCCGGGGATGCACAGTACAAGCAGAGATTTTCATTTCGTCTTTTGGCTTTTTCCATAGTTGATAGCGGTGGGCGTATGGTTCCTATCTCCATAGGAACGGGGTCAACGGCCAGACTCCGAGAGGAAACGGATAATGGCATTCCCATCTTTTCAGCCTTTCTTTCTCGTAGTCTTCTATCTATGGTAATACTGAGTTGTATTAGTGCATCCAGGGTTTTTGGCAGATCCGCTCGGGCGAGCTCGTCCTTAACGGTTTCTGATAGGCCAAGCCTAAATTGGGTTTTCAGAGATGCATCATTCCATTCTGAATCAAGGGTCCATCTCTTGAACTTTGCGACAAAGTCTTCTACAGGCCTCCTTCCTTGTTTCAAGGATCTTAACTGAAGATCAGCAGTACTCTGCCTATTGGGGTCATCATATAGGCTAGTGAGCTCTGCCAGGAACAAGGCATAGGAGTTGAGAAGCGGGTCGTTTTTCTCAAAAAGAGAATCTGCCCAGGCTCGAGGATCGTTTGATAGGTAAGAAATAATAGTACAAACCTTAATGTGATCAGTAAGGTAGGTACGAGGTTTTAGCAAAAAAAGTAACTCACATGCGTTTTTAAATTCGCAAAATTTTTTGCGATCGCCTGTAAATACCAAAGGGGGATTTATCTTGGGTTCAGGGGACTGAGCAGAGGTAAGTTGTGTCAGTCTAATTACCTGCTGCGACAGAGCCTGATTGTCTTCTTTTAATTCAGCAAGTGCGTGTATTAACGCAGATACTTGCTGTTTTAATTGTGTCACCTGAGTGGTTATTTCTGCTGAATCCATTTTTTGGTTCGTTCAATCTGTAACGCTCCTGCGTTTCTTATATGGTGTGGATTTTCAGCTGCAGAAATAGTTCCACGTCAGTAGTCATGTAAGAGATATGCTGAGATACCATTCCCAACCTCAATGACTCATTATGTGTGGAAGGTCTTATTTCAGCCAGTAAATACACACAATTAGCAAACTGGTTCCTAGAGTGACTTTATGTATGTGGTAACACAATGATGAAGGTTGAGGGATAGGTTGAGTGGAGGTGGTAGGTGATAGACACTTGAAGGTGAGACAGTAGCAGATGGATGCAGGAAGGTTTAGCAATGTTGTATAATAGCAGATGATAGAATAGCAGGTGGACATACAAAAGAGATCAACCCAGTGCAGAAAAGTAGCAGTAGTCTCAAGAGC
Source organism: Pelophylax lessonae (assembly GCF_965119305.1). Taxonomy (NCBI): domain Eukaryota; kingdom Metazoa; phylum Chordata; class Amphibia; order Anura; family Ranidae; genus Pelophylax; species Pelophylax lessonae. The sequence continues at coordinate 26,263,322 of NC_138778.1, forward strand.
TAGCAATCTAGTTATGCAGATGTGATAAACAGTCTTTACTATGCAGAGCTAGATAGTGTAAGCTTAGTATAAGTTTATAGAGAATTCCCCTGCGGGGTACTTAGCACTATTAGCGATACAGCCGAAGGGTGGTTCAGGAGAGGCGGATGATCCAGTAGCGGGATACAGGGATCAGCGCAGCGAGGTTCCGTCAGCGAAGTAAGCTTGCAAGCATGGAAGCTTCAAGCAAGGTTAGCATCCAGGTAAGGGTGTTTGAACGAACACATGTGAGTGAGAACCGGCGCTTTAAATAGCCATCTAGTCCGGCGCTGGGTGATGACAGCTCCAGTCTTAAAGGTGTATGCGCACCTTTTCAAAAGTAAATGGTGGGGCGCATACACTTGTGGAAAGTGTAATTTAGGGTACCAAAGGTACCGGAACATTACAACCTGACAGCTAAGAACGTAGTATTTGGTGGCTGAAGGTACATTAGGCATTCACAGGTAACAGAAGTAAGTGTCGGCCATTCCAGGCCCCAAAAATTAGCCCACATGGGTTTAACTGACAGCTAAAAACGTAGTATTTGGTGGCTGGAGGTACATTGGGCATTCACAGGATACAGAAGTAAAATTGTGCAAGCTCTAGCCAGAGGTCAAGCCTGCCCACCCAGTAGTCCAGGGGTTCATCACTCCTCAGAGCGTCCATATCGGCCGTTAACCCAATGTAGTCGGACCCCTGTCAGGCAACTTTTTTTATGCTCCAACATTTGCGCCACAGAAGCCTGCCTTTTTCAAGAACAACATGACGACGGCATCATGAAAGGTGGAGTAAAGGACAAATGTGAGGAGAGAGGAGAAGGAGAAGAGACTGGATGGTGTGAGCCTGGAGTGTGGCTTTGTGGGTTCTGACGGTGTTGCTCCCACTGGGCTCGGTGTTGGGATTTCAGGTGCCTTCTTAAGGCGGTTGTCCCTAGGTGAGTGTTGGGCTTACCGCGACTTATGCGTTGACTGCAAAGGCTGCAGATGGCAACACTGTTGTCAGCAACAGACACATTAAAAAAAGCCCACACTGCTGAGCCATGTGTCGGCGTCCTGGGAGCGCCAGATGTGACTGTACATGGTTGATGGCTTGCTCCTGATACATTTGCAGTCTGGTTTCTACCTCTTGCGCAATGCAAGTTTTGCCTGCCTCTCCTCCCTATCTGCCGGTCCGTCAGTCCGCCAGTTCTACAAACAATTGGCCAGTAACTGTTGTCACTGTGTGTAGCACAGTTAACACAGCAAAAGAGGCCAAATCTTTGCAGGACTAAAATACAATCTTAGAAAAGTATACTGTTAAATAACACCTCACTTCAGTCTGTGGTATTGGGGGGCCACAGGTTTATCACACCAGTTCTACAAATAATTGGCCAGTAACTGTTGTCACTGTGTGTAGCACAGGTAACACAGCAAGAGAGGCCACATTTTTGCAGGACTAAAATACACTCTTAAAAAAGTATACTGTTAAATAACACCCCATATTGAAATGTGGTATTGGGGGGCCACTGGTCTATCACACCAGTTGTTCAAAAAATGGCCAGTGAGTTTGGCACTGTGTGTACCAGACTTAACTCAGCAAAAGAGGCAATATTGTTGCAGGACACAAATACACTTGTAAAAGTATACTCAGCTAACACCCCACTTCAATATGTGGTATTGGGGGGCCACTGGTCTATCACACCAGTTGTTCAAAAAATTGGCCAGTGAGTTTGACACTGTGTGTATCAGAGTTAACCCAGCAAAAGAGGCAATATTGTTGCAGGACACAAATACACTTGTAAAAGTATACTCAGATAACACCCCACTTCAATATGTGGTATGGGGGGGGCATTGGTCTATCACACCAGTTATAATACATTATAAGTGCTTTTGTTACTGTTTGTAGTATTGCTGCAGCAACGCTCAGTCACCACACCTGTCACAATGCTGCACAGTGCACAATAATACTACTAATCCACTATAATATGCTTTCTACAAAGTATATTATACTGTGGATTACCCCCCCCCCCCTATATAGTGCACTGCCCAGCAATACCAAAAAAATTGCAGCCCTTTAAATGACTTTTGTGGTCATTAACAGAGCGATTTGTGTCACTGCTGCCGATCTCTAACTTCCCCTAAAGCACAGACTGGATACCTGTCCCTAACCTGAAAAGAGACTGGACCTATACTGAAATATCAGCCCTGAAAAGGACTTTTGTGGACATTAACAGAGCTATTTGTGTCGCAGCGGCCGATCTCTAACTGCCCCTAAAGCACGGACTGGATATCTGCCCCTAACCTGAAAAGATACTATAGTAGACCTATACCGAAATACCAGCCCTGAAAAGGACTTTTGTGGATCTTAACAGAGCTATTTGTGTCTGGCAATCTCTCCCTCATGAGCACAGCCAACCTCTCCCTATGCTGACAAAAAGCAGAATGTGAAATGGCCGCCAGGTCAGGTCTATTTATAGGGTAGGGGGCATGTCCATGTGCTGAATTCTTTCAATTGGCTGCCCCGTTCCACCTGACAGCTTTGTCATGGGTCAAAGTTCTCCCCCATGTAAACTAATATGGCCACCGCGAACAACGTCATGTGTTCGCAAAATTGGCAGGAAGCGAACAAGCAAAATTTGCCGCAAACCGACCGCCGGGCGAACCGCAAGGCCATCTCTACTGGTGAGTGGGCGCGCGTGTGTGCCTCCGGCGCGCCCCCATGAATGCTCTTGCGATCCGCCGCAATTTGCGGGAACCCTCCCGACTTGGCACGGTATAACTGCAGCGGGTGGTCGGCAAGTGGTTAAAATGCGGAAAACATCCTCCCAAAAACCCTGTATATGGAGACAGTCCCACATTATATGTAGGCAGTGGCGGCCCATCCATTGGGGGCGCAGGGGCGCTGTCCACCCTATCCATGCGTTCAGCCCCCTAATCTACATGCAGGGCACCGGACGCATGGATTCAAATGGGTTTTTTTTTTTTTTTTGAAGCAGTTTAGGCTCTAATAGGCTTCAAAAAAGGGTTGGACGGGACACAGAGCAATGCGCCCTGAGCCCGCCCAGTTGTGTGACAATATTCCCTATTGTCACAAGGATTTTCCTCCTGGCCAATCAGGAAACGGGTCCTGAGATCTCTTTCCTGATTGGCCGAAAGGAGAAGCCATGCTATTGGTCAGGGAGGAGGGAAGAGACACAGGGGAAGCCCAACCCATGGAGGAGACTGAGGGGGAAGCCGCCGCCGCTGCTGCCTGCCCTCCACATGTCCAGGGTGAGTGAGCTGGCAATGGGGGAGGGGGAGTTATGGTGTGTGAGCTGGAGCTGGTGTGGTCCGGGGGGTATGGTGTGATCTGTCTGCCACCCCCCGGGCCCATGGAGCACCAGCCGCCACTGTATGTAGGTGTGATTCAAATCCTACCATATTCCCTTAAGCAGCATAGGGATGCATGTCCTCTAAATTTAGCCAATGTTCAGGGGGTTAAGTACCATCTTTGCGCAATCTTTTGAGTTAATTCCCATAAAGCAGTACACAAAGTTGCTTTATACATGGAATTGAATGCAGCCTTCTATTGACAGGGTATGTACTGGCATTTCAGGTCCTTTTTCCAATTTTTAGAAGAAAACAATCCTTGCGAATACAGCTTTCTGAGAATTCCTTTCTAAGAATGGAAGAAAACAGCGATATGCCTTTGCTCCCTTGTGGACTCAGGATTAAATGGGCCTTAGCCTACTGAGAAACAATAGTTTTGATCTAGGGGTTTTTTTTTTAAATACAATTAGATATTTGTAGGTATTGGTAAAAGTCTGTGGGGAGGAGGTTTAGTTCCTTAGAGAATTGGTTAAAGGGTTTTAAAAAATATTTGGTGTGACCACCTTTTGGCTTCAAACCAGCATCAATTCTTACACTTGCCCAAAGTTGTGGATTTTGTAAGATTAGAGTCAGGTGTATGATTAACCAGTTATACCAAGCAGGTGCTAATAATCATCAATTTCATATGATTGAAACATAATCATTCACTGAAATAGAAACAGTTGTGTAGGAAGCCTAAAGTGGATGTAAACCCTCACATATACCAAGTAAAATGAACAGCCTCAGATGATACACAGAGATTAAACAAATCTCCCAGCATAAGTTTTATTTGTATATCTGCTATCTTCAGCTTTCTACACTCTTTAGAAAGTGAACATTGTATAAGAATTTTTTCTTCCCGTTCCAGCACTGGGTGTGGAGTCTTGGCATACACTTTGTGACAGCTGATTGGAGGAAAGAGACACCCCCCCCCTCCACATAGGTAAAGGAAGGAAGAAACATGCAGAGCTGTGCTGTGAATAGACCAGATCTCTGCTAATCTACCAATCTGACATAAATTTCCAGCTGCTTTTATCTCCTGTGTCGGAGAACTTGTCAAAAGTTGTCATGCTGATAACAGAGCAACGGAGCAGCAGAAAGACACATGACTTATTGCTTTGGAGAGAGATAAGTAAACACTACAGATATATGTGCCCAGGCCTCATTTTATGAATGGGGTTTACATCCACTTTAAGACTGGGTAAGGAACAGCCAAACTCTGCCACTAAGGTGAGGTTGTGGAAGACAGTTTCATGCCACATACACTATACCAAGACTGAGCACAGCAACAAGACACGGGGTATACTGCATCAGCAAGTTATCTCCCAGGAAAAGATTTCAAAGCAGAATGGGGTTTCAGGATATGCTATTCAAGAAGAAGCACAAAGAAACAAGCAACCTTGAGGACCATAGACGCAGTGGTCGGCCAAGGAAACCTAATGCGGCAGATGAAAGACCCACCTCTCTTCCTTCCCTTTGACATCAGAAGATGTCCAGCAGTGCCATCAGCACAGAACTGGCTGAAACCAGTGGGACCCAGATACACCCATCTATAATCCAGACAAGTCTGGCCAGAAGTGGTCTTAATAGAAGAATTGTGGCCAAAAACCCATACCTCCGACATGGAAACAAAGCTAAGCGACTCAACTGTGTATGAAAACAGGAACTGGGAAGCAGGAAAATGGCAGCAGGTGTGCTATTCAAGAAGAAATACAAAGAAACGAGCAACCTTGAGGACCATAGACGCAGTGGTCGGCCAAGGAAACCTAATGCAGCAGATGAAAGACCCACCACGCTTCCTTGCCTTTGACATCGGAAGATGCCCAGCAGTGCCATCAGCACAGAACTGGCTGAATCCAGTGGGACCCAGATACATCCATCTATAATCCAGACAAGTCTGGCCAGAAGTGGTCTTAATGGAAGAATTGTGGCCAGAAAGCCATACCTCCGACATAAAAAAAAAGCTAAGAGACTCAACTGTGTATGAAAACAGGAACTGGGAAGCAGGAAAATGGCAGCAGGTGTGCTATTCAAGAAGAAACACAAAGAAACTAGCAACCTTGAGGACCATAGACGCAGTGGTCGGCCAAGGAAACCTAATGCAGCAGATGAAAGACCCACCGCGCTTCCTTCCCTTTGACATCGGAAGATGTCCAGCAGTGCCATCAGCACACACCTGGCTGAAACCAGTGGGACCCAGATACACCTATCTATAGTCCAGAAAGGTCTAGCCAGAAGTGGTCTATATGGAATAATTGTGGCCAAAAAGCCATACCTCCAACATGAAAACAAAGCTAAGCGACTCAACTGTGTACGAAAACAGGAACTGGGAAGCAGGAAAATGACAGCAGGTACTCTGGATTGACGAGTCAAAATGTTAAATATTTGGCTGTAGCAGGAGGCAGCTTGTTCGCCAAACTGCCAGAGAGCTGTAAAATAATGAGCATCTGCAGGCAACAGTGAAGCATGGTGGAGGATCCTTGCAAGATTGGGGTCGCATTTTGTGCGACTAGAGTTGGAGATTTGGTCAGGATCAATGGTGTCCTCAATGCTGAGAAATACAAGCAGATACTTATCCATCATACTATACCTTCAGGGAGGTGTGTGATTGGCCACAAATTTTCATCTGCAGCAGGACAATGACCCCAAATATACAGCCAATGTCATTAAGAACGTCAATGTCAACTTCAACGTCAATGTCAATGTCAACGTCAATGTCATTAAGAATGTCATTCAGCGTAAAGAAGAACAAGGGGTCTTGGAAGTGATGGTTTGGCCCCCACAGAGCCCTGATCTCAACATCATGACGTCTCTCTGGGATTACATGAAGAGACAGAAGGATTTGAGGCAGCCTACATCCACAGAAGATCTGTGGTTAATTCTCCAAGATGTTTGTAACAACCTACCTGCCGAGTTCCTTCAAACACTGTGTGCAAGTGTACCTAGAAGAACTGATCCTGGTTTGATGGTAAATGGTGGTCACTCCAAATATTGATTTGAATTGGATTTCTTTTCTGTTTATTTACTTTCCATTTTGTTAATTGATAGAAGTAAACTATTAAGGCTTCTTTTTCTGAAAGCATTCAGCATTATTTCACACCTGCCTACAATTCATTCACAGTAATATATATATATATATATATATATATATATATATACACAGTATATAATTGTAAAAAAAATACATTCTGATCTTCCTCCATTTAATGGACAATAGAGAATATACTGCTAGAATAAATTACCATCTTATTTCATACTTTTTGGAATGTGTTATGTGCTGGGCCCCCTTTTTTTCAGACATTAGCAGCAAATTGGTCTATTTGAGTCCAATTGTTGCTTCTTCAAATGGAATCTGAATTGATCAGAGTATCTCCACATGAAATTGCTATCACACAGTATTCACTCTGGTGATATAACATATTGTATTCCTGCTGAAAAAGACAAGATATTTTTTTTCCATCCCTAAATACAATTTCGTTTTTCTACTGTTTTAGCTATAACATTTTTTTTTTTTTCAGGCTGAGATTGCTGAAATGAAAATCTTCCAGGGTGATGTTCAATGTACACTTTACCTTTTGGTAACTGAAACTAGTAAAACCACTTCTAAAAAAAAGTTTGTTAAGCTTCCAGTTTTATACACACTATATTACCAAAAGTATTGGGACGCCTGCCTTTACACACACATGAAATTTATTGCCATTCCAGTCTTAGTCTGTAAGGTTCAATATTGAGTTGGTCCACCCTTTGCAGCTATAACAGCTTCAACTCTTCTGGGAAGGCTGTCCACAAGGTTTAGGAGTGTGTCTATGGGAATGTTTTACCATTCTTCCAGAAGTGCATTTGTGAGGTCAGGCACTGGTGTTGGACAAGAAGGCCTGGCTCACAGTCTCTGCTCTAATGGGCCTTACACACTATACAACGGTCTTTAGATTTTTTCCTTTAGATTTACCAAAACCATATAATATGATGTCAACTGGGCACTGGGCACTGGGCATGATCCGATAACATGTCCAGCCCACTATGACACCACTTCCAGTTGCCTGGATTCCATGCTGGTTGTGACAGCACAGCCCTCCATCTTGGATCAGAAAGACAGCGTTTCAGAGGCGTAACTAGAACCTTCAGGGCCCCAGTGCAAGAAACCATGAAGGGCCCCTTCCCTTCAAGCCTGGGGCTCTTCCCACTGATACTGGGACCCTTTACTCTCGTTGCGGGGCCCTTTATTACGATCCTGCAGCAGGACCCTTTCACAAGTTTTTCAGTGGGCCCCCTTCCTGCCATCTTGGGGCCTCCCCACGTTGGTGGAAGGCCAGGGCCCGGTCGCAAGTGTGACCTTTGTGATGCTGGAAGTTCACCCACTGGTGTCAGTAGTTTTTATTTGTTTGGTATTTGTATTATATTTTATTTTTATACAATGTGACTGACTATGACTCTGTCCATTCAGAAAAGGAAGGAGCTGGTAAATTACATATTTACCGACCCCTTCCTGGTTCTCTATTGTGACACATCCCCTGCAGCAGCTGGCAGGAGAGAGAAGGGAGCACAGTAGGGGGGGACCAGGGGAGCACACAGCGGCCCAGAGACAGCAGAACACAAGTGAACTGGATAGGAGGAATGGCGGGGGCAGCATACAGAGGAACCAATCTCCTCCATTTTCCTCCTGCAGCTCCTATCCAGGTGTACAGGGGAGCTGCACAGGCCCCTTGGAGCATGGGGCCCGGTTGCAATTGCAACCCCTGTAGTTACGCCCCTGCAGCGTTTCCCACCACTGGTCGGCTACAACTTCTACCTGCAGCTGTCTTTACTCCCAGGAGGCATCCCGCTGGACGTTATGGATTCATTGATATGCTTGTTTTTCACTTCTATCTTGTAAGTGTTTTTAACTCTTCCTTGTCAATAAAGTGTTTATTACTGCACTAAGAAATGCCTTCTTCTCTGCTTTGCCTGAACCTTTGCCACACAAACTCAACATGATAAGGGCCCTACTTTGATGAGGACAAGGGCCTCTTCCTCAAAACCCTGGTCTAATGGTTATGGGGGTGCGAGGGGTGGAACTTATTAAAATCTGGAAACCCCCTTTGACATAGGGGGCCCCCAGAGATATGTGAATGAGCAAGAGGAACATCGCACTCATCTACAAAAAAAGTCAGTTATAAATTGAAAGTCCTTTACTGAAAACAAAAATTCAAGTGTAGTAAATCCAGTGTACACCACAATAAATCACATCTTCCATCAATTGCTAAAAGAGAAAAACACTCAATATGCTGACCTGTCCTCTGCACAACGCTCCCAGTACTGTGCCTATAAGGCAGAAGCATGATGACAAGGACAGGAAGTGTGTTAGAACTACAGAACACCTTCACCTCTCCCCCTCCACATGCCAAGGTGGGAGTACTGTAGTTCACAAAGATGACCTAGGCAGGATGATGAGATAATTTGAGGTAAAGGTAAATGTCTCATCATCCTGCCCAATAAACTGATATTGTGCCGAACTCAGGGGGATATCTGAGACCTTTAAAGGGTGAGGCCCCATATCCCAGTCACAGAATACAGCAGAAAATAACTAATATGAGACTTTAACCACTTGCCTACAGGGCACTTTACCCCCTTCCTGTCCAGGCCAATTTTCAGCTTTCTGTTAAACGTTGAATGACAATTGTTCAGTCATTCGGGTCTATAACCAAATAACATTTTTTTCACACAAATAGAGCTTTCTTTTGGTGGTATTAAATCACCACTGGCTTTTTTTTTTTGCTAAATAATAATAATTTTTTTTACAGTTTGTTTTAAAATGTTGGAGGTAATTTTTTTCCTTCACTGATGTGCGCTGATGAGGCTGCACTAATATGCTGCATTGATGGGCAGTGATGGGCACTGATGTGGCGGCACTAATCGGCATTGATGGGCACTGATAGGCAGCACTGGTGGGCACTGGTTGGCACTGGTGAGGCGGCACTGGTGGGCACTGATGAGGAGGCAGTGGTGAGCATTGATGAGGCTGCACTGCTGGGTGGCACTGATGGGCACTGATAAGCATCACTGATGGGCACTGATAGGCAGCATTAATGGGCACTGATAGGGTGTACTGATGGGCACTGGCAGGTGGCACAGGTAGGTGACACTGATGAGGAGGCACTGATAAGTGGCACTGACAGGTGGCACTGATGGGCACTGATAAGCAGCACTGATGGGTACTGATAGGCAGCACTTATGGGCACTGACATACTGCACTGATGGGCACTGGCAGGTGGCACTGATAGGTGACACTGATGAGGAGGCACTGATGGTCACTTATTGGCAGCACTGGTGGACACACATTGGCAGCACTGGTGGGCACATATTGGCAGCACTGCTGGGCACTGTTTGGACAGCACTGATAATCAGAATGCTTATAATCAGTGCCCTGATTATCAGTATACATGTCTCTTTTAGAGAAGTCGGTTATCAGCTCCTTTCTCCTCTCCTCATGCATGTCAGCATGAGGAGTGCCGATAACTGCCTTCTATTTACATCCGTGATCGGCTGTGATTGGACACAGCTGATCAGGTGGTAAAGAGCTGCTGATTGGCTCTTTACCCCAATCTATGATCAGCAGTTTCCTTTCATATGACAGCCTACCAGAACTAGCCATCCACGCTGTAGCCATCATTCAGCTATAGCGTGGTCGGAAAGTGGTTAAAAGGTACCAAAATAGACATTTTCTTATGAAAAGAAAATGCTTATTTTCATACAAAAAAAAAAAAATTTTGTTCTTTAGGCTGGCATATACATACAAATCACAATGCATTATCAGTCCTGCCCCTCATACATACCTCTCCCCTCCTGCAATTTATCACCTATCATATATTCCAACAAAAGGAAATCCCAAAGTCTTTAATATGCACAGTGAGGAGAATCATTATCAGTGTGTTCCATAGGCATATAGTGCCACCTTCTCAGGAGATTAGCAAGGATATTATTGTCATAAAGATGTCATGATAAAGCTAACCAATGTTAAAAACCATATGATGTCTACCCAAACAGTGTCCAACCAACCAACCTGGACCAACCAACAGGGTCCCAAGGGATGAAACTGGCTAGTGGCCTTCAACTTGTAAGCAAGATGCAGCATGGTGTGGGGGGCAATTTACACACAGAGTCCAAGTTAGGCAATAGCATTTGTAACCAACCAACCGAATCACCCAAGCGCTCACTCCAATGAGGACGACAGGCGTGCCGCTCTCCTCAGGCAGGGAACTCCAAACATAAGTGCATGAAAGAGAAAAGGAGGCGCAAACACCTAGTGCATTACACGTGGACACCTTTAAAAAGTTTATTAAAATGCCAAAAACATACTCACAGACGAGAAGAGTAAAAAGTGCATATAGAGAATCCACCACATGTGGAAATGAACATGTCCCTGTAATTGGGCCGCTGTCACCTTTCAGGAGTCAAGCTCCCTTCCTCTTCCCGCAGGAGCCACTTACAGACTGTGACAGCGTTCTGAAGACTTGAAGATGCTGACAGGAGCGGAATGTGGCCTGGCCGGTCCACATCTAAAGAGGAAGGCTTACTGGAGTGAGGTAGATGTAGTGTCTGCACTGTCCCTACTCTTCCAGAACCTTTCTCTACCTCTAAGTACTGTCCTTGCCAGACAGGGAACCTGTCCCTACACTAGCCACTCACGCTAAGGTTTGCCAAACCCAGGAGCCGGAGTATTAAATAATAGTATAGACTCTGCCTGACCCAAGATGGCAGCTGGAGTCACATGGGGCACCAGTGACCAGTAGGAAGCTGTCTCCTTTTGAATGCAGAAAATCATAGAGGAACCAAGTTACTCACAACTTCCTTCCCCTTCCGCATTGCTGCTTCAAGTGATTGTAAAGTCTCTTTTTTTTTTTTAACCGCTTGCCGACCGCCGCAAGTAGATTTACTGCGGCGGTCAGCCCCTGCCAGGCAGAGTGACGTTAATTAACGTCACTAGCCTGGGAGGGTCTGGGGAGTGAGCGCGCGCCCGCGGAGGTGCGCTCCCGCGCGGTCACGGACCCCCCCCCCGCGCGTGTGACCAGCGGACCCGATTTCCGCCGGTCACTCGGCGATCGTCGGGGGAGAGGGAGAATGTCAGGCAGCTTGTGTAAACAAGCCACCTGTCATTCTCCTCGGTGTAAAGACACTGATCACACGGATCTACTATGTAGATCCATTGATCAGTGTCCTTACAGCTCAAGCCACAGCCAATCACAGTAGAAAGCACGCCCCTAGGGACACACACAGCCCCTCCCTCCCAAATAAAGTTAACCCCTTCACTACCAGTGTATTTTTACAGTAACAGTGCATATGTATAGCACTGATTACTGTAGAAATGTCACTGGTAACCCCAAAAGTGTCAAAAATGTCAGTCAAGGGTCCGATCTGTCCGCCGCAATGTCGCAGTACCGCAAAAAAAATCGCAGATCGCCGCCATTGCGCGTTAAAAAAAAAAACAACAAAAATTACAAAAATCTTTCCCTTTGTTAGTAAACGCAATAACTTTTGCGCAAACCAATAAAAATACGCTTTTTGCGATTTTTTTTACCAAACATAGGTAGGATAAAACAAATTGGCCGAAAATGTTAAAAAATTTTGATTTTTACATTTTTTTTTGGGGAATTTCATATAAAAAAATGTGAAAAATATTGCTATTTTTGCAAAATTGTCGCTCTTTTTTTGTTTATAGCGCGTGATCAAAAAATCGAACAGGTGATCATATACCACCAAAAGAAAGCTCTGTTTGTGGGAAAAAAAGGACGTCAAATTCGTTTAGGTACAGCGTCGCACGACCGCGCAATTGTCCGTTAAAGTCACGCAGTGCCGAATTGCAAAATACCCCCTGGTCTTTTAGCAGGAAAATCCTCCGGGGCTTAAGTGGTTAAATAACGTTATACTTATCTCTGTGCAGTTGGTTTTTCACAGAGCAGCCTGGACCCTCCTTTTCTCTGATCCCTCATTGCTGCTCCTAGTCCCTCCCCCCCGTTGAGTGCCCCCACAGCATGCAGCTTGCTATGGGGACACCTGAGTCGAGCTGCAGCTCCGTGTGTCCATTCAGAGAAGGAACTGTCATTCGGCCCCGCCCCCTCTCTCTCCTGATTGGTTAACTATCTCTTATTGACAGCCGCCAAAGGCGCCGCAACTGTATCTCAGCCAAACATAAGGGAGAGCCGAAGGACACGTGGACATCCCTGGACAGAAATAGTTCACAGGTAAGTGTTAAGGGGTGATAGGGCGGCTGCTACACACAGAAGGCTTTTTATCTTAATACATAGAATGCATTAGGATAAAAAAAACCCTCTGCCTCTACAACTCCTTTCAGTCGAGTGCCACCTGCAGTGGGGAATACAGATTGCACCTGCCTGCAAACTCATAAAAAAACCTTGGAGCTTAGTAGCATAAGAATGGTCTTAATGATTTGTGTGTACCCATACTCTGAGGTGATGCCAGGATTAGATGTTGGTTGCACCAAGGATAATCAATGGCCCCACATTGGTGTTTCCACCATCATCAGAGACTCGGTCTATGGTGGACAGTTGATCACTCCTCCAAGGGCAGGCAATTTGAGCTAACACAGAAGAGCATTTGGCACATAAAGAGAGACTTTCCGTAAAACTTAGTATTACCTTAATGTGAACTTACTGCATATGCATCACATGTCTCCTTTAGGTAGATTTAAGCTTGGCACAATGCAGAGACATGATTGTAGTAAAGACTATTGGTCGACAATCTAAAAACGAATTCTTAAAATGTCTTAAAATGAGGTATTCATATGATAATCCAATCCACCTGTATTCAGTAGAGTCAGTTTGGAAGCTGATTGATGAGGGCACCATTTTACTGTATTTTAAAGATCTTTGAAGAGTTGGAAATATGATGCTTTTATTCTCTGTCTTCAAAGGAGGACAGAATATCTAGAAAGTCTGAAGGTTGAATCCCTGTTTGCTTCTCTGAATATGGCAAAATCTATCATACTGTACAATAGGCTTATACATTCTTGAAAGTAAACCACAGGGAGATATTATTTGTGCAGACTAGGTGTCTACTTATAGACCTTCTTGGGCCCTTGGGCCCATTAGTACTTGCAATGGATCAGGTAGGTGCTAGGGCCTCTTCTATCTCCCTTTGTGGCTGTACCAGCTAATTCTCTCCTGGGAAGACTTTCAATAAACTTTTAACCGGTTGCCGACCGCCGCAAGTACATATACTGCGGCAGTCAGCCCCGGCCAGGCAAAGTGACGTACCGATACATCACTAGCCTGTCACTTGCTTGTGAGCAAATAGCGGGCGAGCGCGCGCCCGCTGAGGCGCGCGCCCGCCCCGTCTCGTTCCCTGGGAAGTCCGTGCGTGTGACCGGTGGACCCGATGTCCGCTGGTCACTCGCGATCGTCTGCCGTGAAGGGAGAAAGGCAGGCGGCTAATGTAAACAAAGCCGCCTGTCATTCTTCCCTGTGTAAAAATGAAGATCATACGGTTCTACTATTTAGGACCGTTGATCTCTGTTCTTACACCAGTAGCCACAGTAGAAACACGCCCCTAGGGACACACTTAACCCCTCCTTCCCCAATAAAGTTAACCCCTTCCCTCCCAGTGTCATTTTTACAGTAACAGTGCATATGTATAGCACTGATTACTGTAGTAATGTCACTGGTACCCCCAAAAGTGTCAAAAATGTCAGTCCAGGGTCCGATCTGTCCGCCACAATGTCGCAGTCCCACAAAAAAAATCGCAGATCGCCGCCATTACTCGTTAAAAAAAACAAAACACCAAAAATGACAGAAATCTTTCCCTTTGTTAGTAAACGCGATAACTTTTGCGCAAACCAATCAAAATACACTTTTTGCGATTTTTTTTAACCAAACATATGTAGCAGAAAACAAATTGGCCAAAAATTTTTAAAAAATTTAGATTTTTACATTTTTGGGGGGGATTTCATATAAAAAAATTTGAAAAATATTGTTATTTTTGCAAAATTGTCGCTATTTTTTTGTTTATAGCGCAAAAAGTGAAAATCACACAGGTGATCAAATACCACCAAAAGAAAGCTCTGTTTGTGGGAAAAAAAGGACGTCAAATTCGTTTAGGTACAGCGTCGCACGACCGCGCAATTGTCCGTTAAAGTCACGCAGTGCCGAATCGCAAAAAAGGCCCTGGTCAGGAAGGGGGTAAAATCTTCCAGGGCTTAAGTGGTTAAAGTGTTTTAGTGGGAATTTCTGCCCATTCAGCCAAAAGAGCATTTGTGAAGTCATGTACTGATGTCAGCAGAGAAGGTCTGACTCACAATCTGCATTCTAATATTGTCCAAAGGTGTTTAGCAGAGTTGAGGTCAAGGCTCTGTGCAGAAAACTCAAATTCCTTTACACCAAACCCAAGAATCCATGTATACATGGAGCTGACTTTGTACACAGGGGCACAGCCATCTGGAAACAGAAAAGGGTCTTCATCAAACTATTACCACAAGGTTGGAAACCCAAAATTGTCTAAAATGTCTATAACAATTTCTAAATAGTTACATCGGTCCAGTTTGGACACATGTAAGCATGTACACTATATTACCAAAAGTATTGGGGCGCCTGTATTTACACGCACATGAACTTTAATGGCATCCCAGTCTTAGTCCGTAGGGTTCAATATTGAGTTGGCCCACTCTTTGCAGCTATAACAGCTTTAACTCTACTAGGAAGGCTGTCCACAAGATTTAGGAGTGTGTCTATGAGAATGTTTGACCATTCTTCCACAAGCACATTTGTGAGGTCAGGCATTGATGTAGATGAAAAGGCCTGGCTCGCAGTCTCCGTTCTAATTAATCCCAAAGGTGTTCTATTGGGTTTAGGCCAGGACAAGTTCCTCCACCCCAAACTTGCTCATCCATGTATTTATGGACCTTGCTTGGTCCAAATTACTTGGTGGAGGGGGGATTATGGTGTGTGGCTGTTTTTCAGGGGTTGGGCTCGGCCCCTTAGTTCCAGTGAAGGGAACATTTAAGGCGTCAATATATCTTTCAACATAACTTTGTGGGAACAGTTTGGGGATGGCCCCTTCCTGTTCCAACATGACTGCACACCAGTGCACAAAGCAAGGTCCATAAAGACATGGGTGAGCGAGTTTGGGGTGGAGGAATTTGACTGGCCTGCAGAGAGTCCTGACCTCAACCCCGATAGAACACCTTTGGGTTGAATTAGAGCGGAGACTGTGAGACAGGCCTTCTCGTGCACATCAGTGCCTGACCTCACAAATGCGCTTCTGGAAGAATGGTCAAAGACACACTCCTAAACCTTGTGGACAGCCTTCCCAGAAGAGTTGAAGCTTTTATAGCTGCAAAGGGTGGGCCAACTCAATATTGAACCCTACGGACTAAGACTTGGATGCCAGTTAGGTTTATGTGCGTGTAAAGGCCGGGGGTCCCAATACTTTTGGTAATATAGTGTATGTTCTATACCTGTGGGTGCCCCGTACAATCTGGTTGCACTCAGGCAGGGTGGGGGCAATAATTAAAGGACAACTGTACTAAAGGAACAGTTATCCTTTACCAGCTATAGAATGTGATCCATGGGGGGGTAATATATGTATCAGTTTTCTAACTTTTTCGTTAACAGGGTGTCATACTCGGCAGCATCCATGACCTGCTCACTGCCATGGGAAGTAGAGGAGGAAGAGTAAGAGGGAGACAGGAATTGGGGAGGGGAGGATAGCCTGTAGTTGGACTTTTATAAGTGACAGTTGTTGCATTACCGACATTCAGTTTTCATTAACTGGTGGACAAATCGATCAATTTAAATTACTCTGCTCAAAAAAAAAAAAAAAAAAAATATATATATATATATATATATATATATATATATATATATATAAATATATATATATATATATATATATACACTTATATGTTTTTGAGTTCAGGAGAAGATGCATTTTGATGAGGGATTTTTTTTTTCTTTTCTCTTTGTGAAAAATAATTTAACTTTTTTTTTCTTTTTTCGTCAGGCTTCTAAACCCATTATCACTAAAACTAATTTAAAAAAATACCGGTAAACACAAAAACGTCAAAGTTTTAATCTAGATAATTTTCACAGTGTGCATGATCTGAGAGAAGGAAAGGTGTTGCTTTGGAAACTACAATATATCATTAAAATTAAACAAATAAGAAAAAAAAAACGCTTTTGTTACTTTTGCGGCACCCAAGGAGAGAATAAGACAATTTTATTTTCTGTTTTACATAATGCACATTTTTATTATTGCTTTTTTTTTTTTCACTGTTCTGTGTTCATTGCATTGCATAGAAAAAAAATGTAAAAAATAAAAATTCGTACCTATAAAATCTTTATTGAATGTCAAATGCAAAGTCTTCTTTTTTTTTATTTTAAATATTGCATTGATGCTATATATTTAATTGAATACTGAGACGAGGGTTTAAATAACATCAGAATCTGTCACAAATATGAAATGAGCAAGAGTCTTTCATATTAAAGAGCTGCATCTTTTTTAATCTTTTAAAGTTAGGTAATGAAAATGTCAGAAAATAAGTCACCTAAGATCTTCAGATTTATATTTTCTGTTTAACGTATCTAAAGAAAAAGAAGAAATACAAACCAAAAAGTAATACATTTTTTCAATCATACATACTGTGCCTCAAAGGGAAAACAATCTATATATATACATTTCCATGCTGCGTTTCATTTTGTCTTGGAATAAAATTGCTGAATGACTGTTTGCTCACAGATGTATAGGAAATGTACTGTATGTGTTCGTACCTGTTCAATCTGATGAGTAGTGTTGTATTTACGTAGTCCATTCTTTTAGATTGGACAACCAACTCAAAGCAATGGAAGTAAAACTGGACCTGCACTTTGCTGTGTGCTGTAGGGAAAGGGCATTGACACCTACTGTAATGAGCAATCAGGTGCCATCCTTAAGAGTGCTGGCATTACCACGCATCACGGCATACATTTAAAAGGACTCTTTTAATTGTTACATTATTTAGAAAAAATACACAGCTTATCTCTAATGCAAACATGCCTACTGAGGTTGTACTGAACAATTTCCTACTTACCCACTTGCCTACCGGCACTTTCACCCCCTTCCTGTCCAAGCCAATTTTCAGCTTTCAGTGCTGTCACACCTTGAATGAGAATTGTGCGGTCATGCTACACTGTACCCATATGAAAATTTCATCATTCTTTTTCACACAAATAGAGCTTTCTTTTGGGGGTATTTAATCACCAATGTTTTTTTTATTTTTTTCTAAACAAATAAAAAAATACCGAAAATTTTGAAGAAAAAAAAAATTATAGTTTGTTATAAAATTTTTGAAAACAGGTAATTTTTCTCCTTTACTGATGGGCACTGATGAGGCTGCACTGATGGGCAATGATAGGTGGCACTGATGGGAACTTATAGGTGGAACTGATGAGCACTGATGAGGCAGCACTGGTTGGCCTTGATGAGGAGGAACTGATGAGGCTGCGCTAAATAGCGGCACCAATGGGCACTGATAGGTGGCACTGATGGACACTTATAGGTGGAACTGATGGGCACTGATGAGGCGGCACTGGTTGACCTTGATGAGAAGGCACTGATGAGGCTGCTCTGAATAGCAGAACCAATGGGCATTGATAGGTGGCACTGATGGGCACTTATAGGTGGAACTGATGGGCACTGATGAGGCGGCACTGGTGGGCCTTGATGAGGAGGCACTGATGATGAGGCTGCACTGAATAATGGCACTAATGGGCACTAATGGGCACTGATAGGTGGCACTAATGGACACTTATAGGTGGAACTGATGGGCACTGATGAGGCGACACTGGTGAGCCTTGATGAGGAAGCACTGATGAGGCTGCAATGAATAGCAGCACCAAAGGGCACTGAGAGGTGCCACTGATGGGCACTGATAGGCAGCACTGATAGGCGGCACTGATGGGCACTGATAGACAGCACTGATAGGTGACACTGATGAGGATGCTAATAATAAAAAAAAAAGTGAATGACACGTGCGCTGCTATGGATTATGTGTGATGGCTAAAAACGAAGTGAGTTGCAGCTCCCACCTTATGCAAGCGCAATAAAGTGGAGTTCCGGCCTCAAAATCGAAAAAAATCAATTTTGGGCTATCCGCTTGCTGAGGGTCACCTGAAAAAGAAATGGATGCTCCCGATTTTTTTTATTGTTCACTAACCTTGTTATAGAAGAAAATATACTCACCTTCCTTACACTTCCTCCCTCTGCGGCCGCGGCCCGCGCTGTCACTTCCGGCTTGCGATGACTCCTGGGAGCTGAACGTCATCGCTCCCAGGAATCAATGCGCCTGCACCTGCCCCGCTCGTCACTTCCGGTGCAGGCGCGGCATTCCCTGCTAAACAGCTTTTGGGCATGCCTAGAAGCTGTGCAGGGATGCCGCGCCTGCAGCGGAAGTGACGAGCGGGGCCGGTGCAGGGCATTCTGGGACTCGACATCACCGAAGAGGGCACTGAAGAGGACGCGCTGGCTTCAGCTGCCCACACCTGAGATGGCCGCGCTGGAGAAGAAATTTTCAAAGTAAGTATTTCTTCTAAAAGGTAAGTGTGACCCGGGACAGTTCAGAGGCTATCCATTATGGAATGTACTAGCCCTGATTGTCCCGGGGGTATTTTTATCTAAAATTCACCCCCGAGGCCGGAACTCCGCTTTAAACTTGCTGAACAAAATTTGAAAAGGTAAGTGGTGCGCTACTCATAACGTGAATGCATCATAATAATAACTAATGGATAAAGACACCAATTGAAATAACAAATAGCAAAAGACAAAAAATGTGTAAATATAATAAATGTGCATAAACATAATAAAAAAATTAATCATGCAGTGGACCAAGTCTGTGAATCTATATATACAGTATCTCACAAAAGTGAGTACACCCCTCACAGAGCGCAAGGTCTCTAACATCCACCAGCTCCGTGATATTGTTATTGAGGAGTGGAAGAGGACTCCAGTGGCAACCTGTGAATCTCTGGTGAACTCCATGCACAAGAGGGTTAAGGCAGTGCTGGAAAATAATGGTGGCCACACAAAATATTGACACTTTGGGCCCAATTTCGTCATTTTAACTTAGGGGTGTACTCACTTTTGTTGCCAGCGGTTTAGACATTAATGGCTGTGTGTTGAGTTATTTTCAGGGGAGAGCAAATTTACACTGTTATACAAGCTGTACACTCACTACTTTACATTGTAGCAAAGTGTCATTTCTTCAGTGTTGTCACATGAAAAGATATAATAAAATATTTACAAAAATGTGAGGGGTGTACTCACTTTTGTGAGATACTGTAAGTATAAACACTTCTCAAAAATATCTTCAAGCGATGACAGTAAGGGCCCTTTCACACGGGCGCTCCGTATGTCCGCAAATCATCCTATTTTTTTGCGGATGATTTACGGACATAATGTAAGTCAATGGCATTGCGGATGTCAGCGGAATACCATCCGCTGACATCCGATTTTCTTCCTTTCAGTTCTGTTCAGTTTTTTGGAACGGAACAGAACCCTAGTTTTCCTCCGTTCAAAAAACGGAAAGGAAGGAAAATCGGATGTCAGCGGTGTCATCCGCTGACATCCGCAATGCCCATAGACTTACATTATGTCCGTATATCATCCGCAAACGGATGGGATGATATGCGGACATACGGAGCAGATGACACACATGTCATCCACTCCGTGAAAAAAAAAAAAGTGCCGGAGCGGATCGCAATGGGGTCCGCTCCGTGTGAAAGAGCCCTAACTGAAACCGATTTGGTGCAGTGCTTCTTGTTCCTATAATAAGCATAAACAGTTCATTGTGCTGAATTCCTTTCACCAGAACCAAAAAACACCTCTGTGTGCAATGGCTGGTCACCTGCAGCACAAAGGAAATGTGCAGTGTGTAATTAATAGAAGGATCCACCTAGAGCTCCTTTAACTTCCTCTAGACTCCTTTGCAATAACACAGTATGTGCAGCTCCACGATCATAGTTATGAAAAAAGCATGCCTCATAGTGTAGTATCATTACAAATGTATTATACATTAAAACCAATTGCAACTAAAACACTCTCATTGAGTAAGAGAGCTCAAGCAGTGTGACTCCAGTTAGCTATTTTGTATCTCTCATCGTGAACCAGTTCCCCGGCTTCACAACTTCCTAGTACACGATCGTATTCGATCAGCTGAGTGTGACATCACTGGCTTCTCCTACGCGTTGCGTCACTAGGCACGTGACTTCATCATCGTGATGAGGAGGCACTGATGGGCACTGATTAACACTGAATGGCAGCACTAACAGGCACTGTTGGGACTGCACTTATAATAAGGACACTGATAATCAGTGCCCTATCAGTGTCAATGTCCTTTTAACGTAAGTCAGTTATCGGCTCTCTTCCCCCTCCTCATGCTTTCAGCATGAGGAAAGGAAAGTCGATAACCAGCTTGTGTTTACATCATGATCAGCTGTCATTGGACACAGTACTTATACTGAGATAAAATTACACCTAGGTGGACTCTATTTACTATTTAGGTGACTTCTGAAGGCAATTGGTTCCATTAGATGTTAGTTAGGGGTATCAGAGTAAAGGGGTGTGATGGTACTCACCGTCACTGGGAATGAAAGACAGATAATTCATGGTTTGGATTGCGTCAAATTGGTTCTGTGTTCACAATTATGATAATGTGTATTGAACTTCAATGTCAGAGGCAGGCTCTCCCTATTGTCTGTCTATTGAGGTGGGATGTGGATTCTGTTAAGCCTGTCTGTCCCATTTTTAATTGGTAATGAACTCACATATTGTTTCTGTCCAGGTGGTAGGATAATAAGTTCAGGTTAATTCTATTTCTGTACACAATTTCATCTGCCTATGATAATGTAATCAGGCACCTGAACTGATGGGGTAATTTGATCAGGAGGGGGATGCACTCGTGTGTAATAATAAAGGAGAAGGTTCCAAAACTCGTACAAGCGAAGTTGTCAGCTAGCTTTGTATGGGGGCGGCTGGAAAATCTGATACAGTATCTTTGTTCACAACTGGGAGGAAGCCGTATACTGACAGAAGTCCACAAATACAGTGTGGGTTGAGGTTCCGTTACAAGGGGGCTGAATAAAAAATGCACGCCACACTTTTCAGATACATATTTGTAAAAAATTTTGAAAACCGTTTATCATTTTTCTTCCACTTCACAATTATGTACCACTTTGTGTCGGTCTATCACATACAATCCCAATAAAATACATTTATGTTTTTGGTTGTAACATTACAAAATGTAGAAAATGTCAAGGGGTATGAATACTTTTTTTAAGGCACTGTATACCCAGGGAAGTGACTGGCCTCAAGTGATGCACAGAGATGAAACAAATCCTCCTACATAAGATGTACCTGTTTATCTGCCGTCTTCTATTCTCTACAGCCATTCAAAGTGCAGAATTCATAAAGCTTGTCTGAGTTGTCAGAAAACAGGGGGTGGTGAGCTGAAGTTACACTCTGCAGAGCTCTGTAAGGAAAGCTTTGACAGCCTATTTGTAGGGAAGGGACACCCCCCCCCTTCACAAAGCATACAGGAACAAAGATGAGGCTGTCAATCACAGGCTGTGCGCTGGAGATCCCTACCCTGTCACCTTTTTTTCTTGGTGTAACTTGTCCGAAGTGATTAATGCTGATAGCAGAGAAACGAAGCAGCAGACAGAAATTACACTTAGGGTCCTTTCTCACGGGCTTTTCACCCGGCGGACTTCAGTTTGCTCAGCGGGGATCAATCAGCCGATCCCCACTGAGCAGGCTGATTACAGGTCCGTCTCTGCTTACTTTGCAGAGACAGACCTGTCAGATACCCACTCTCTTTTATGGGAGATCAGATAATAATGGAAAATAAGGTTTCCATCCATCTGGATTTCACGTACAGGATTGGATCGGATAGCAGCGGGTGTCAGCGGAGATGTCACCGCTGACATCCGATGCTCCATAGGGGTACATGGAGCATCCGATCAGGTCCGCCTGAAAAAACTGATGGGCGAACCTGATCGGAAAGCCCATGTGAAAGGGGCCTTAGTGCTCTGAAATGAGACAAGTAGATGTAGCACCCTCCTAGCCAGGTGCTAGGTAGAGAGTGTAGTTTTGGCTCCCTCTGCTTACCAGAAGAGCTACAGGCAAAATCTTCATGCACTCTGCTTATCAGGGAGCAGGATTTGTAGTCAGGTCTGCTCAGTGTGCTCAGTGTGTTATTCTTCTGTTCTCGGGAGTGTCCAAAGCTGATCCAATGGGGAGGCACATTGGATGCTGGAGGAAACCTGACCAATGACACACAGGCTTTTGGGTACTGTCCCAGAGGTTGGCACAAACAGTGGTGCATTATGGGACAGGGTATAAAAGCCACGGGCACATGAGGTAGAGGTCTTTGGGGCAGGAAGCCAGGTCCCAGAAGGAGGGTGGTAGCTGCCTTCTCTTCTGCAGCAGTTGGTTGTGGTCACAGGCAGTAGGCTTAGTGTACCGGGGGTGTGAGGATGAACCAAGAGGTCCAGGAGAGCTGACTACAGGAGTTGAGGCATTGGAGAATCTGGAAAAACAGTGTCATGAGTACAGAGGAACTTGCCCAGGGGTCTACCCAGGAAGGGGACCACTCCAGAGTGTAGAGTCAGTGGATGGGTGTCAGCTAGCCCAGAGAGAAAGGGGGTACTAGGGGAGTGCCATGAAGAGAAATACTATAGGAACACTTACCTCATCTTCATTCAGGTGACAGGATGAAGTAGCGGCCTTGCTGCAGTTAGAAGTCCTCAGCATTGTGAATAGTTAACAGTTGGAGTATCCCACTCATCCCTTCTCCCATCCCAATTTAAATAAAACCACAAAAACAACAACACCTGGACTGATCTTTGACTGAGCCAAGAACTTAAGGTGTTAAGTTTTCTGCAAACAGTTGCTACGGGTAACCCAGGGGAATCCCTAAAGTGTAATATCCAGCAGTCCTCTAGGGGGCAGTGCTACATACACACTATAGAAGGATATGCTTTGTTCATATATCACTTTAATTGCCATATGTGCCCTTGTATGGGATCACAAAAACACAACTAGGGGGAAAACAACTGGCATGGGGTCATGACTATGGCCCAAAAATTACTAAAAAAAGAAAAGAATAGCATATGCGTTCAAATAAAGTTGCAAAAATGTATTATAAATTCAAAATTCACAATTTATAAAGATAATACTAAATTAAAAGTGAATCTTATGATTGTGGCGATGTGTATGAGTTGGTAAAGTCGTAACAAGTTCTAATCAAGAAAAATGGAGCTCATACCCAGGCCGCTGAGAGAGGCGGCGGTTTAACCTTCCCATGCCACGTTATGCAATCATTTTTAAAGGTCATAGAAAATGTCTGTTTAGTGTAGAACACACTAGTTGCATACTCAATCTCAGCACCGCCCTGCCATGAACTTTTTTAACAATCAATAAAACGATAAAAGAAGATGAAGTGCTAAATTATCATGTCTATGCCTTAATGCAAAATAAAGAACTTATCTTTAAAATATCATCCTCTGCACATCAAGCACTTCAAGCTGAGGTCCAGGCAGATATAAAAGACATAAATTCATGCTGCTCTGTAATTATTAACCCCTTCAGATCTAGGCCAGAGCAATTCTCACGTTCTGCTATGGCTATGGGACTATTGAATTGGCAATAACTATCTCATACCATGCGATAAAATATATTGTATAAAATATATAATGTAATGTATATAATATATAAATATAAAGTGTATAAATCTTTTTGTATCCAAATCCGGCTTTAAACTTCTCCACAACAGTATCTCAGACCTGCCTGGTGTGTTCTTTGTTCTTCATGATGCTCTCTGCGCTCTTTACGGACCTCTGAGACTATCACAGTGCAGGTGCATTTATACGGAGACTTGATTACACACAGGTGGATTCTATTTATCATCATTAGTCATTTAGGTCAACATTGGATCATTCAGAGATCCTCACTGAACTTCTGGAGAGAGTTTGCTGCACTGAAAGTAAAGGGGCTGAAAAATTTTGCACGCCCAATTTTTCTGTTTTTTATTTGTTAAAAAAGTTTGAAATATCCAATAAATTTCGTTCCACTTCATGATTATGTCCCACTCGTTGTTGATTCTTCACCAAAAATTACAGTTTTATATCTTTATGTTTGAAGCCTGAAATGTGGCAAAAGGTCGCAGTTCAAGGGGGCCGAATACTTTCGCAAGGCACTGTATATATATATATGTATATATATATATATATATATATATATATATATATATATATATAAATAATATAAATATAAATATATAATATAAATATAAAGTGTATAAAGTGTATAAAGTATATATATATATATATATATATATATATATATATATAAAGTATATTGATAAAGTATATAATAAATATACTTTAAAATATACATAACTTTAGATAACTTTATAATATAATAAGTATATGATAAAATATATATACTATAAATATAAATAAATAAATATAAACATATAATATAAATATAAAGTGTATAAAGTATAAAATATATTGATAAAGTATATAAGATACAGTATATTGTTTGATTTTTAGGACAAAAAAGTAATACAGGAATAAAAACAGTGTAGCGCACTAGATAAGTACAAATACATTTTCATAAAAAGGCCAAGCAATCAGGTATCCAAAGTGAAGATCTTAACCATTTGCCGACCTCCTGCGGCAGGCTGGCTCGGCTGCGTGAAAAGACGTAGCTCTACGTTAGTCGTGCGTGTGGTGCTGGGAGGGCAAATGCGCGCTGCCTGGGCCGGCGGCCGCGATCCCTGCTGGGGCACCAGCGGGCACCTGCTTTGGTCCCGCATGCACGCAAACAGTGATCGTCCCACACATGTGAAGTATCGCTACGAACGCCGGATCATGGGCAGTATTTCTAGCACAATATCTCCACTGTAAATCTAAAGTGGTAACCTGTAAAGGCTTTAAAAACGTCACCTATGGTTAGTAAAATGTACGTCGTTTGTCACTGTTGAACGGGCGTGCGCAATTTTAAATTGTGACATGTTTGGTATCTATTTTTGGACATGTTTGGTATCTATTTACTTGCCATAACTTCATCTTTCATAGTTTTCAAAAAAATTTGGTTATGTAATGTGTTTTTTTGCATTAAAATTCAAAAAAGTGTATTTTTCCCCAAAAAATTGCGTTTGAAAAACCTCTGTGCAAATACCGTGTGACATAAAAAATTGCAAATCCCACCAATTTGTTCTCTAGGGCCTCTGCTCTAAAAAATATATAATGTTTGGGGTTTCCAACGAATTTTCTAACAAAAAATATTGATTGTTATATGTGAACAAAAAGTTCAAGCAAAAGCCCGGTCTGGAAGTGGTTAAAAAAAAAAAACGTTTTATTGTAGATAAAATATATTAATTTCATTCTATTTTTTGTCAAATGTAAAATTACACTAAAATTATGATTCAGGTATAAAGCATTTCAATGTTCTTTACAATTAAATAAGTAGAAATAGAGAAATGCAAATATAAATAAAAACAGCGTTCACTAAAAATAAGCTAAATATACTCTAAAGTCCCAGTCCAAAAAGTGTCCTTTCCAAAGGATTTAATTACTTATTCAAATTCAAAATAGGTCAGGCAATTCCAGTTCATGGTCCAATGGTCCAAATCATTTGGTGGAGGGGGGATAATGGTGTGGGGTTGTTTTTTAAGTCCATAGGGTTCAATATTGAGTTGGCCCACCCTTTGCAGCTATAACAGCTTCAGCTCTTCTGGGAAGGCTGTCCATAAGGTTTAGGAGTGTGTCTATGGGAATGTTTGACCATTCTTCCACAAGCGCATTTGTGAGGTCAGGCACTGATGTTGATGAAAAGGCCTGGCTCACAGTCTCCATTCTAATTAATCCCAAAGGTGTTCTATCGGTTTTAGGTCAGGACAGGCCAGTAAAGTTCCTCCACCCCAAACTTACTCATCCATGTATTTATGGACCTTGCTTGGTCCAAATTGCTTGGTGGAGGGGGGATTATGGCGTGTGGCTGTTTTTCAGGAGTTGGGTTTGGCCCTTTAGTTCCAGGGAAGGGAACTCTTAAGGCGTCAGCATTCCAAGACATTTTGGACAATTTAATACTCCTAAATTTGTGGGAAGAGTTTGGGAATCTTTCTGTTCCAACATGTCTGAGCACCAGTACACAAAGCAAGGTCCATAAAGACATGGATGAGCAAATCTGGAGAGGAGGAACTTGACTGGCCTGCACAGAGTCCCGACCTCAACTAGATCTGGGACGAATTAGAGCACAGACTGAGAGCCAGGCCTTCTCATCCAACATCAGTGCCTGACCTCACAAATGCATTTCTGGAAGAATAAACAAACATTCCCATAGACACACTCCTAAACCTTGTGGACAGCCTTCCCAGAAGAGTTGAAGCTGTTATAGCTGCAAAGGGTGGGCCAACTCAATATTGAACCCTACGGACTAAGACTGGGATGCCATTAAAGTTCATGTGTGTGGAAAGGCGGGCGTCCCAATACTTTTAGTAATATAGTGTATGTATAAAAGAATCAGCCACTGTTATAAAGTAAGCGCTTTCATCAATACTCTTTCCGATCCTCCACCCTCCAGTGTTAGGACACAATGACCCTGCAGAAAATAATGTTGGAATGTTTGATGAAGCATTTAATGCCATTTATTGAACCTTTCTAATTTGAGCTTTCTTTTGGAAAATGGTTGAATTAGTGGGAGGTTTATTTCTGGTGAAGGGAATTTATACCTCCCAACTGTCTAGGGATTTGATGTAAGTCCTGGCGTCCAGGTGTGTGCTTTTCAAAGTCACGTCCAATCAACTGAATTTGCCACAGGTGGACTCCAATCACTTTAGAAACATCTCAAGGAAGATCATTGGACTCAGGAGCTGAATTTTGAGTGTCATGGCAAAGGCTGTGAATACTTATGTAGATTTTTTCATTTTTTATTTGTAATAAATTTAATTTCAAACAAACTTCTTTCATGTTGTCATTACGGGGTATTATTTGTAGAATTTTGAGGAAAATAAATTGAAGCCATTTTGGAATAAGACTGTAACACAACAAAAAGTGGAAAAAGTGAAGTGCTGTTAATACTTTCCGGATGCACTGCACAAGGAAGCCCGGGTTTTGTTTACCCACACCCCTTAAGCCCCTCCCACTGTGAAGAGTTTGGCCACACACATTTTACGTATGCTGCAGATCACTTCCTCCTTCAAGTGTCCCTCATTCTGGGGTTTAAAAGTTGGAAGATATTGGTATTGATTGCAGATAGAGGTTGTTAGTTGGAATATTCATTTAGAAAGTTGAATGGCTTGCTTCAAGGCAGTCCAACTCTGCAATTGACAATGTTAAGCTCAATTCACATCTATGCATGTTGCATGGATGCATTTGAGCATTTCTGCAGTGCTTTTTGCTGAGCTTTTCGTAGTTTTTTTTTTACTGTGATTTTACCGCGATTTTTTATTTTTATTTTTTGGGCAAAAAATTTGTTATTTGGGCAGATTTAATAACGCAAATTGCGGTAAAAATGCACTACATGCTTTTCTTCAGCTTCTCTTAAAGCGGAGTTCCGGCCATGAAAAAAAAATTTCAATAAAAATACCCCTGGGACAGTCAGGGCTAGTACATTCCACAATGTATAGCCTCTGTACTGTCCCGGGTCGCACTTACCTGCAAGAAGAAATACTTACCTTTAAAATTTCTTCTCCAGCATTGCCATCTCGGATGTGGGCAGCTGAAGCCAGTGCGATCCTCTTCTGCGTCCTCTTCCGTCTTCTTCGGTCCCACGATGCACTGCACCGGCCCCACTCGTTACTTCCGGTGCGGCGCCGCATTCCTCCACAGCTTCTGGGCATGCCCAGAAGCTGTTTAGCAGGGAATGCGGCGCCGCACCGGAAGTGACGAGCGGGGCCGGTGCCATTGCATTGATTACTGGGAGCGATGACGTTCAGCTCCCAGGAATCATTGCAAACCGGAAGTGACAGCGCGGGCTGCGGCCGCCGAGGGAGGAAGTGGAAGAAAGGTGAGTATATTTTTCTACAATAACAAGGTAAGTAAAAAAAAAAAAAATTGTAACTATCCATTTCCTTTTCAGGTGACTAAAAGCAAGCAGATGGCAACAAAATTGATTATGTTGATTTTGTGGCCGGAACTCCGCTAAAGTCTATTGAACCAAAAAAAGCACCGTTTTGCATTTAGAAAAGTCCCTAACCCTTTTCATAAATGCAGAGGCACACAAATGCATTGATGTGAACATGTTCCATAGGAACCCATGTTACAAAAATGTCCCTGTGTTTCTGCAAAAAGCATGAAAAAATGCGTTGGTGTGAATGGAGCCATTTCATACAGCTATAAAGACTGAAAAATCGACCCACACGCATATTTTAGATGACACATTTCACAATGTGCCCATCAAGCAATACTTCACTGCAAGTAAAATAATTATCTCTCTTGATCTCTGCACAGACAGTCACTGAATGTCAGTCTGATCTAGTAAGTTGCTTTTTTCCCCCCCTCTCTTCACAAAAATTACACATTGGGTGCATGGCATGCTATTGCCTAAAATTGTGAAATTTATCTCTAATGTGTCATTATTTTCGTGTTAAACATTGCTATTGCATCTAGAAAAGAGAATCTGAATAATTGACTTTGCATTAGCAATTCACCTCAAAGTTTTAAGCTAAAACAGTTTGTATGCGAAAGCTCATTTGCACCTGATATAAGGCATCGTTAGTCACCGGAATGATTACTTGGAAGATGAGACCAAAAAGAAAAAAAAAAAGAAAAATAACCCACTAAAAGCCTTTCTAAATACCTTGCTGCATTAGCTGCCTAGAGGGATCCTTAAGACTTGCTTAGAACAGTAATCATTTCTTGCTAACAATGCTTTACGTAGAGATGTCTCCATCTATCTCAATTGAAAAACTAGACCATTTAAGTGTTTATCTTTGGATTGTTGGGTTGAGAGGAAAAGGCAGAGCCAGGCGAAGCCCAAGGACTGCCAAGATGAGATTTTAAAGAGTTACTTAAAGAGCTTCAAAGATCACTTGTGTACGACGTGCACCAAAGAAAGAAAAAAAGGACACAATGCCAAGATTCTCAATCAGTTTAAAACCATGTAGGAGGACACGCGATGGGAGGAAAAATTCACTTAGGGTACAATCCATATTAAAATGAATTTGCCAACACAGGCTCCCCTTCTTGCACTTTGTACATCGCCATTGCTCTTACCAGTGCCTTACTTAATAAGACATTTTACCCGTACTCCAACCTTCTATCAGGTCCAACATCGGTCCTTTCATTTTTTATTTGCACTTTGCAATTACCACTGTACCAACTTTCAGCTGTTAAAAAAATCACCAAAGTTAGCCATATGCATATAGATTCCTTAAATCTTTAAAGCGGAGTTCTGGCCTCAAATACCTTTTTTAACTAAAAATACCCCTATAATAAGAATCCATCGCCCTTTACAGAACCTCTATTCTCATACTTACAAGGTGTACAGTATTGGATTTTAGTCAAAATCTTACTTTTAAAAACGCTGTCTGGGCACGGCCATCTTGGATGTGGGCATCTGAAGTCGCAGTGTAATCTGCTGTGTCCTTCTTCCTGATTCCAGGGAGTTCTTCCTGATTCCAAAATCCTGGGAGTGATTACAAAGAGCTCCCAGGATGCAATGCAAAGGCGGAAGTGATGTCGGTGGCCATGGCCACAGAGAGGGGAGAAGGAGGAAGTACAATCAAAAATGCCCTGAAAATAAGGTAATGGACCCCCGAAAAAAATTGAAAATGCCCAATTGTTGATCAGCATAGCGAGCACTCCGGGAATCACAAAAGTTGCAAAATAGTTGGGAACTCCGCTTTAAAGAACATGAATGGAGGAATTTCCCCTGCCGAATTTTGAATTCTAATACCATAGAACTAGAGAATGTTACAAACTACAAAGCAATTGTTCGATCTTATGGGCACAGGCGATACCCAGAACCCTTGCTGAAAGTCTCTATTGTCCGCCCTTACAGATTAGTTATGGCTTATATTCTGACTTACCTACTCGTCCACCGCAACAAAGGTTAATCCCCCCCTACACCAGGGCTGTGTGGGGAGACCCTTATCAAATACGATCTATAGACCACTTTGCTCAGACTCACGTGTCAGGCATCCATGGTTCCTTAAACCCATTCTCATAAGACTAGTATTCACCAAGGTTCACAAGGAACCCAAAACTCGTTTCTAGCCCCGCTTCAGGGGTTATGACAATGATATATTAGGCTTCCACCTTCCTGACCGTATACAAGCTACAAGATTTACTTTAGTTCTTTTTCACTTTCTGCCATTAATGTGGTATTTTTTTGCATATCTCAGGTTGTTGATATTTATAGTGATTTGTCGATCCTGGCATTTCGCATGATGTACTCTGCATATAGGGTAAATAAGTAGGGTGACATTATACATCCTTGCCGCACTCCTTTCTCAATTTTGAACCAGTCAGTTGTTCCATGTCCTGTTCTAACTGTAATAGAATAATAATAATAATAATTTTATATATATATATATATATATATATATTTTTTTTTTTTTTTTCTGACACAAGTAGGAAGGGTTAGAACTTTTCTTCAATTTTGTTTTTGGTGACTTCATCCTTATTAGAGATAAAAAACTTTCTCCTTTGGTCAGGACATGCAGTGATGGCAAACCTCTCCATTGGTAAATATGAACACATGCTTTTAGTGTGGTGGGGATGGGCTATGGCTTTTTATTGCTGTCTATACTCTCTTGTCCCAGTGAGAAGCACCCCCCATTTCTTTTATGGATGTCCCAGGAACAGGAAGCAAGGGGAAATCTCCCCAATGGAGTCACAGAAATTAAGAGCTGACAGAAGTTTTAACTCTTCCCACTCTATCCAAAGCTACATAAAATGTCTGGTGGTAAAGCTGAAATCCATTTTTGGACATCAAATGCCTGTGCACGCTCATATATTATATTGTAAAAATATTAGTGACCTCATCACTAATACCTCATCCTTTTAGCGACCTCATCACATAGCCTGTGCATAGAGCAGAGCTGTGGGAGGAGCCCATCAGGCTCCACCGATTATAGGCTGCCTGCAGACAACTACAGGAGGGGTGGAGACAAGACAAGTCACTGCACAAGGAGAGAGAGCAGTGCTGGAGGGGCGCATCAGGCTCCACCCACTATAGACTGCCTGCAGAAAACTATAGGAGGGGCGGAGACAAGACTAGTCACCCTGCAAAAGGAGAGAGAGCAGAGCTGTGGGAGGGGCCCATCAGGCTCCACCCACTATAGACTGCCTGCAGAAAACTATAGGAGGGGCGGAGACAAGACTAGTCACCCTGCACAAGGAGAGAGAGCAGAGCTGTGGGAGGGCCCCATCAGGCTCCACCGACTATAGACTGCCTGCAGAAAACTTTAGGAGGGGCGGAGACAAGACTAGTCACCCTGCAAAAGGAGAGAGAGCAGAGCCGTGGGAGGGGCCCATCAGGCTCCACCCACTATAGACTGCCTGCAGAAAACTATAGGAGGGGCGGAGACAAGACTAGTCACCCTGCATAAGGAGAGAGAGCAGAGCTGTGGAAGGGCCCCATCAGGCTCCACCCACTATAGACTGCCTGCAGAAAACTATAGGAGGGGCGGAGACAAGACTAGTCACCCTGCATAAGGAGAGAGAGCAGAGCTGTGGAAGGGCCCCATCAGGCTCCACCCACTATAGACTGCCTGCAGAAAACTATAGGAGGGGCGGAGACAAGACTAGTCACCCTGCACAAGGAGAGAGAGCAGAGCTGTGGCAGGGGCATGCGGAATTTTAAAGCATGACATGTTAGGTATCTATTTACTCAGCGTCACATAATCTTTCACATTTTACAAAAAAATTGGGGTAAACATTGTGGGTTTTTTTTTCCAAAAAAATTGCGTTTGCAAAACCGCTGCGCAAATACCATGTGACATTAAAAAATTGCAACGATGACCATTTTATTTCATAGTGTCTCTGTAAAAAAAAAAAAAAAAGTATAATATTTAGGGTATACAAGTACTTTTCTAGCAAAAAATATTGGTTTAAACTTGTAAACAAGTGCAAGAAAAAGTCTGATCAGCAAGTGGTTAAAGTAATTGACAGGTAAAGTCCTGCTTTTTATCATTAGTAGGGTTGAGCGGACACCTAGATGTCCGTGTTCGACGGGTTCGACCGAACTTTAAAAAAAAGTCCGGGTCCGTGTCCCGGACTTTTACCGAACTTTTCCCGGACACCGAACCCCATTGAAGTCAATGGGGACCCGAACTTTAAGGCACTAAAATGGCTCTAAAACACCAAAGGAAAGGGCTAGAGTGCTGCAAATGGCAGCAAAACGTAATTAAGAGCATGGCAAGTGCTCTGCAAACAAATGTGGATAGGGAAATAACTTAAAACAACAAAAAAAAACAGAAAAATAAAACAATGTTCTTCTTCATCTCTGAAGGACGAGGCCCATATGGAGTAGGAGGGAGGTTGAGGTGGTGGTGGATGTGGCGGTGACATAGGCGTGCGCACAGGGTGTGCTGGGTGTGCCTGGGCACACCCTAATCACCTAGGGCACATAGCATTGCCAGTGAGGAGATGGGAAAGATCTCCCTGGGACCTGCTCTGCTCTATTTCTCCTTGCCTACAGGTACATGGCCCCGATACATTACTCTCCCTGCTGGCAAACACATGCATGTGTATTTCAACTTTGGGGTGCACACCTTAATGCAATAGGCTGCGCACACCTATGGGCGGTGTAGGTGGAAGCGGCGGTGGAGGAGGACCAGGGCCGGATTAACAGCATCATGGGCTTGGTGCTGAGGATTTTGAAGGGCCTTAAGGGCCGTGCCTTGCCATGCACCCAGAGGAGGAAGGGTGCAGCCATGCATGCCTAATTCAACATGGGATGCTGTCTCTGAAGCCCATAAACACATCCATGCATCGCCAACTGTCCCTCCTTGTCCGGCCTTCACGCTGTGTGGGGAGGTTCTGAGGGTGCTGCCTGGGGAAGCGAGCATAGAAGCCAGACTTCTGTGTTTACAAGTGACAGAAGAGCGGTAACAGTGAATATGGCCAACCCGGGGCCTATATAAAAGGTAGGGGCCTGGAGCTGCAGCTCCAATAGCCCCTACATTAATCTGGCCCTGAGGAGGAGGACGAGGTAGCCAACACTGCTTCTTTTCAAAAATTTTAAATGAGGGTACACCCCAAAAGAGTGAGAAAGAGCAAAAATGGAACAATGGGTGGGTAAGGTCGGTATCCATTGCTATTCTGCATAAGGTACGGAAAAGTCCCGTGGGATCCATGCCTGGTTCATTTTAATGAACGTGAGCTTGTCCACATTGTCTCTGGACAGGCGGCTGCGCTTGTCTGTTATAACGCCCCCAGCCGTGCTAAATACCCGTTCAGATAATACACTGGCTGCAGGGCACGCCAGCACCTCCAAGGCGTAAAGGGCAAGCTCAGGCCATGTGCCCAATTTGGAGACCCAGAAGTTGAAGGGGGCAGACCCGTCATTCACTACATGTAGGCGTGTGCACACATACTGCTCCACCATGTTGGTAAAATGCTGCCTCCTGCTAAGACGTTCCATCTGAGCTGCTGGTGCTGCTGTTTGTTGTGGCGTGCTGACAAAGCTTTTCCACATTTCGGCCATGCTAACCCTGCCTTCTGAGGTGCTGGCGGTGCCCTGGTTGCGTTGGCGACCTCCTCCTCCTCCTCCTCTGCCTTGTGCTTCCACTGTGGCCCCGCTGTCAGATGGGAATGCCAGCAGCATGGCGTCTACCAGCGTGCGCTTGTACTCGCGCATCTTGCGATCGCGCTCCAGTGAGTGAATTAAGGACGGTACGTTGTCCTTGTAACGGGGATCCAGCAGCGTGGCCACCCAGTAATCAGCACAAGTTAGAATGTGGGCAACTCGGCGGTCGTTGTGGAGACACTGCAGCATGTAATCGCTCATGTGTGCCAGGCTGCCCAGAGGCAACGAAAGGCTGTCCTCTGTGGGAGGTGTATCGTCCGTGTCCTCTGTATCCCCCCAGCCACGCACCAGTGATGGCCATGAGCTGGCCTGGGTGCCACCCTGCTGTGAACATGGTTCCATCTCCTCCTCCAGCTCCTCCTCCTCCTCATCCTCCTCATCCTCCAGAACTGTGCCCCTGCTGGACAATTGCGTCCCTGGCGTTTGCGTGTGCAGGAACCCACCCTCGGAGCCCCTTGCGAATGACTGCCCTGAAAGCCTTGGAAATGTTACCTCTTCATCCTCCTCCTCCTCCTCATCCTGTGCCACATCCTCTTCCATCATCGCCCGAATTGTTTTTTCAAGGAGGCATAGAAGTGGGATAGTTAAGCTGAGAACGGCGTCATTGCCACTGGCCATGTTGGTGGAGTACTCAAAACAGCGCAACAAGGCACACAGGTCTCGCATGGAGGCCCGGTTAAATTAAATAGCGGAATAGAAAATATGATCCAAAAAAAGTGTATGTATATCACACGTACACAACCACACTGGGCCCCAATTACTATTGTTTGTACCCCTAAAAGGCTAGATGAGGAGTAGGGGGAGTATGGAACAGGCAGCACCCTCAAACCTTCAGAAGTATGAGATGAACCCCAACAACT
Source organism: Pelophylax lessonae (assembly GCF_965119305.1). Classification (NCBI taxonomy): domain Eukaryota; kingdom Metazoa; phylum Chordata; class Amphibia; order Anura; family Ranidae; genus Pelophylax; species Pelophylax lessonae. Next base: position 26,298,309 of record NC_138778.1, read on the forward strand.
TGGAAAGGTGGATCTCTCTCACACGTACCAACACAGACTATCCCCCAATTTAACTGATCCCCAAAGGTTTTTGATTAAATAGCGGAATAGAAAATATGATCCAAAAAAAGTGTATGTATATCACACGTACACAACCACACTAGGCCCCAATTACTATTGTTTGTACCCCTAAAAGGCTAGATGAGGAGTAGGGGGGGTATGGAACAGGCAGCACCCTCAAATCTTCAGAAGTATGAGATGAACCCCAAAAACTTGGAAAGGTGGATCTCTCTCACACGTACCAACACAGACTATCCCCCAATTTAACTGATCCCCAAAGGTTTTTGATTAAATAGCGGAATAGAAAATATGATCCAAAAAAAGTGTATGTATATCACACGTACACAACCACACTAGGCCCCAATTACTATTGTTTGTACCCCTAAAAGGCTAGATGAGGAGTAGGGGGGGTATGGAACAGGCAGCACCCTCAAACCTTCAGAAGTATGAGATGAACCCCAACAACTTGGAAAGGTGGATCTCTCTCACACGTACCAACACAGACTATCCCCCAATTTAACTGATCCCCAAAGGTTTTTGATTAAATAGCGGAATAGAAAATATGATCCAAAAAAAGTGTATGTATATCACACGTACACAACCACACTAGGCCCCAATTACTATTGTTTGTACCCCTAAAAGGCTAGATGAGGAGTAGGGGGGGTATGGAACAGGCAGCACCCTCAAACCTTCAGAAGTATGAGATGAACCCCAACAACTTGGAAAGGTGGATCTCTCTCACACGTACCAACACAGACTATCCCCCAATTTAACTGATCCCCAAAGGTTTTTGATTAAATAGCGGAATAGAAAATATGATCCAAAAAAAGTGTATGTATATCACACGTACACAACCACACTGGGCCCCAATTACTATTGTTTGTACCCCTAAAAGGCTAGATGAGGAGTAGGGGGAGTATGGAACAGGCAGCACCCTCAAACCTTCAGAAGTATGAGATGAACCCCAACAACTTGGAAAGGTGGATCTCTCTCACACGTACCAACACAGACTATCCCCCAATTTAACTGATCCCCAAAGGTTTTTGATTAAATAGCGGAATAGAAAATATGATCCAAAAAAAGTGTATGTATATCACACGTACACAACCACACTGGGCCCCAATTACTATTGTTTGTACCCCTAAAAGGCTAGATGAGGAGTAGGGGGAGTATGGAACAGGCAGCACCCTCAAACCTTCAGAAGTATGAGATGAACCCCAACAACTTGGAAAGGTGGATCTCTCTCACACGTACCAACACAGACTATCCCCCAATTTAACTGATCCCCAAAGGTTTTTGATTAAATAGCGGAATAGAAAATATGATCCAAAAAAAGTGTATGTATATCACACGTACACAACCACACTAGGCCCCAATTACTATTGTTTGTACCCCTAAAAGGCTAGATGAGGAGTAGGGGGGGTATGGAACAGGCAGCACCCTCAAACCTTCAGAAGTATGAGATGAACCCCAACAACTTGGAAAGGTGGATCTCTCTCACACGTACCAACACAGACTATCCCCCAATTTAACTGATCCCCAAAGGTTTTTGATTAAATAGCGGAATAGAAAATATGATCCAAAAAAAGTGTATGTATATCACACGTACACAACCACACTGGGCCCCAATTACTATTGTTTGTACCCCTAAAAGGCTAGATGAGGAGTAGGGGGAGTATGGAACAGGCAGCACCCTCAAACCTTCAGAAGTATGAGATGAACCCCAACAACTTGGAAAGGTGGATCTCTCTCACACGTACCAACACAGACTATCCCCCAATTTAACTGATCCCCAAAGGTTTTTGATTAAATAGCGGAATAGAAAATATGATCCAAAAAAAGTGTATGTATATCACACGTACACAACCACACTAGGCCCCAATTACTATTGTTTGTACCCCTAAAAGGCTAGGAGTAGGGGGAGTATGGAACAGGCAGCACCCTCAAACCTTCAGAAGTATGAGATGAACCCCAACAACTTGGAAAGGTGGATCTCTCTCACACGTACCAACACAGACTATCCCCCAATTTAACTGATCCCCAAAGGTTTTTGATTAAATAGCGGAATAGAAAATATGATCCAAAAAAAGTGTATGTATATCACATGTACACAACCACACTAGGCCCCAATTACTATTGTTTGTACCCCTAAAAGGCTAGATGAGGAGTAGGGGGGGTATGGAACAGGCAGCACCCTCAAACCTTCAGAAGTATGAGATGAACCCCAACAACTTGGAAAGGTGGATCTCTCTCACACGTACCAACACAGACTATCCCCCAATTTAACTGATCCCCAAAGGTTTTTGATTAAATAGCGGAATAGAAAATATGATCCAAAAAAAGTGTATGTATATCACACGTACACAACCACACTGGGCCCCAATTACTATTGTTTGTACCCCTAAAAGGCTAGATGAGGAGTAGGGGGGTATGGAACAGGCAGCACCCTCAAACCTTCAGAAGTATGAGATGAACCCCAACAACTTGGAAAGGTGGATCTCTCTCACACGTACCAACACAGACTATCCCCCAATTTAACTGATCCCCAAAGGTTTTTGATTAAATAGCGGAATAGAAAATATGATCCAAAAAAAGTGTATGTATATCACACGTACACAACCACACTAGGCCCCAATTACTATTGTTTGTACCCCTAAAAGGCTAGATGAGGAGTAGGGGGAGTATGGAACAGGCAGCACCCTCAAATCTTCAGAAGTATGAGATTGTGTTCACTGTACCCCACAAAGATTGAGTTCACTGCACCCCACAATGATTGTGTTCACTGCACCCCACAAAGATTGTGTTCACTGCACCTCACAAAGATTGTGTTCACTGTACCCCCCAAAGATTGTGTTCACTGCACCCCACAAAGATTCTGTTCACTGTACCCCACAAAGATTGTGTTCACTGCACCCTAAAAGGATGTTGTTCACTGCACCCCACAAAGATTGTGTTCACTGCACCCTAAAAGGATGTTGTTCACTGCACCCCAAAAAGATTGTGTTCACTGTACCCCCCCAAAGATTGTGTTCACTGCACCCCACAAAGATTGTGTTCACTGCACCCCAAAAAGATTGTGTTCACTGTACCCCCCAAAGATTGTGTTCACTGCACCCCAAAAAGATTGTGTTCACTGTACCCCCCAAAGATTGTGTTCACTGCACCCCACAAAGATTCTGTTCACTGTACCCCACAAAGATTGTGTTCACTGCACCCCAAAAAGATTGTGTTCACTGTACCCCCCCAAAGATTGTGTTCACTGCACCCCACAAAGATTCTGTTCACTGCACCCCACAAAGGATTTTGTTCACTGCACCCCAAAAAGATTGTGTTCACTGCACCCCAAAAAGGATTTTGATCACTGCACCCCAAAAAGGATGTTGTTCACTGCACCCCAAAAATGATTTTGTTCACTCCACCCCAAAAAGATTGTGTTCACTGCACCCCACAAAGATTGTGTTCACTGCACCCCAAAAAGATTGTGTTCACTGTACCCCCCAAAGATTGTGTTCACTGCACCCCACAAAGATTCTGTTCACTGTACCCCACAAAGATTGTGTTCACTGCACCCCAAAAAGATTGTGTTCACTGCACCCCAAAAAGGATGTTGTTCACTGCACCCCAAAAAGGATGTTGTTCACTCCACCCCAAAAAGATTGTGTTCACTGCACCCCACAAAGATTGTGTTCACTGCACCCCAAAAAGATTGTGTTCACTGCACCCCAAAAATGATTTTGTTCACTGCACCCCAAAAAGGATTTTGTTCACTGCACCCCAAAAAGGATGTTGTTCACTCCACCCCAAAAAGATTGTGTTCACTGCACCCCAAAAAGATTGTGTTCACTGCACCCCACAAAGGATTTTGTTCACTGCACCCCAAAAAGATTGTGTTCACTGCACCCCAAAAAGGATGTTGTTCACTGCACCCCAAAAAGGATTTTGTTCACTGCACCCCAAAAAGATTGTGTTCACTGCACCCCACAAAGGATTTTGTTCACTGCACCCCACAAAGATTGTGTTCACTGCACACCAAAAAGGATTGTGTTCACTGCACCCCAAAAAGATTTTGTTCACTGCACCCCAAAAAGATTGTGTTCACTGCAGCCCAAAAAGATTGTGTTCACTGCAGCCCAAAAAGATTGTGTTCACTGCAGCCCAAAAAGATTGTGTTCACTGCAGCCCAAAAAGATTGTGTTCACTGCAGCCCAAAAAGATTGTGTTCACTGCAGCTCACACACAGAAAAATGGATGTGGATCACTGACACCTGCCTATCTCCAATCCCACACCACACAGCAATATCGATTGTAGTTTGTAGAACACAGTTTCCCTAAAATTCAGCAGACTCTGTCCCTAACAGGATTGAGAAGAGATCGTAGATCAGGATTGAGTGCAGATTCACCCCACCCCCCACACAGCAATATCGATTGTAGTTTGTAGAAGACACTGACCCTATAATTCAGCAGACTCTATCCCTAAAATGCCTACAACTCGCCCTGCCTAAACACTCCGACCTGTCCCTCAATTCTATCCGGACACAAATGGTTTTTTCCTGCCTATCTTTCCCTAATCAGCAGCCAGCACATTGATGTGTGCTCTGTCCCTTAGCTAAGCAGCAGAATGACGCTGCTGCGGCGGCTGCCTCGAACTTATAAAGACTTGGTCACATGCTTCAGACGGCCAATCACAGCTACTAAGACATTTGCAGGCATGGCTGGGATGGCTTAAGGCACACCAGTTAAACGATTGTTGATTGGCTGTTGAAAGCCCGCCATGAAAAGAGCGCCAAAGCATGCAAAACCCGGAAATAAAACGACCGAACACGGATTTTTACCCGAACATACAGTAAAGTGTCCGTGTCCGTGTTCGGGTAAAAAAAATCCAATTATTCGGTACGAACACGAATAATACAGTCCGTGTTCGCTCAACACTAATCATTAGCATTATTTCAGTAATATTCTGTCTTCCCCTCTTCTGCAATTATATCCAGGGCATACCCTGGGGGAAAAAAAAATTGTGCAGCCTTGTAAAAAAAATTTAAGCTCTTGATTTTGAAGTTACCTGGAGGTTCTCTGCCTCCTGATATATTCTCTAAATGTTTTCATTCCTTTATGTGGAAGTATTATTCATAAGAATGGTGACAGAAGGCTTTTACTACTTCATGCGGTTTTTATATTGTACAATTCAAGGTCTTCCCTTTGAAAGATATTGTACGGAGTTGAAGTATGAAAAAAAAAAAAATAGCTTAATCCTGTCCACCATAGCCGGTTCCCAGGGCACCGGGTCGCCTTTGCAAAGCACTTTATTCATCTAATGCTCTGCATCTAAGAGATATACAACATATACAGTATTAGTAAAATGAATTTATTCTAAAAATTATTTCAATGGAATTATTGAAGAAGACTTGTACTGTGAAAGCTTCGCCCAAAAACATACAAGCAGAGGACAAAAAAAAAAACGGTCACCAGTATTGTCTGTAGACTTCCTGTACATTATCTTTTCCAATTTCTTTTCTCAATAAATTTTTATTCAGACTCTTATATTATAAATAGCCAAAGTTAAAATAATTTTTCAACTTACTGTTTTTTATGAATTGATGCTATCATGACTACTACATTGACATTGTTTCTTCAACAATGTAGTTCTTATCATCATACTCTTTTTGGATTCTTAAGCCTTGACATGTATATGGTACATACACTATATTGTCAAAAGTATTGGGATGTCTGCCTTAACACGCTTATGAACTTTACTGGAATCCCAGTCTTAGTCCGTAGGGTTCAATATTGAGTTAGCCCACCCTTTTGCAGATATAACAGCTTCAACCTTCACCCCAAACTCACTCATCTAGCTTTCTTTATGGACCTTGCTTTTTGCATTGGTGCGCAGTCATGTTGGAACAGAAAGGGGCCATCCCCAAACTGTTCCCACAAAGTTGGAAGCATGAAATTGTCCAAAATGTCTTGATATGCTGACGCCTTAAGAGTTCCCTTCACTGGAACTAAGTGGTCAAGCCCAACCCCTGAAAAACAACCCATAATCCCCCCTCCACCAAATGATTTGGACCAGTGCACAAAGTAAGATCCATAAAGACATGAATTTGGGGTGGAGGAACTTGACTGGCCTGCACAGAGTCCTGACCTCAACCCGATAGAAAGCATTTGGGATGAATTAGAGCGCAGACCGCGACACAGGCCTTCTCATCCAACATTAGTGCCTGACCTCACAAATTCACTTCTGGAAGAATGTTTTTTCAAGAAGAGTTGAAGCTATTATAGCTGCAAAGGGTGGGCCAACTCAATATTGAACCCTACGGACTAAGACTGGGGTGCCAGTAAAGTTCATCATCAGACACAGTAGAGGTCATGGGTTCAGACCCAGGTCCTGACTACTATGCTTGTTCCAGATGAATCAAAAGCAACGCTGAAATTCAATGTGTGTTCTAGATGATATTGCCAATCACAAGCGTGGTTTTTTATACCCTGTCCCATAATGCATCACTGTCTGTGCCAACCCCAGGGGCAGTACCAAAAGCCTGTGTGTTATTGGTCAGGTTTCCTCCAGCATCCAACGTGCCTCCCTATTGGATCAGCTGGGGACACTCCCTGAGACCAGATGAATCACACACTGGGCATACTGAGTAGACCTAACTGCCAATCCTGCTCGCTGATAAGCAGAGTGCACAAATATTTTGCCTGCTGCTCTTCTGGTAAGCAGAGAGAGCCAAAACGACACTCTCTTACCTAGCACCTGACTAGGAGGGTGCTACTCGTTATAATTTGATATGTTTACAAAAAAACTAATAAGTAATTGTAAAAGGTTTAATGGTAAGAATAAATGCCTGAGTGCATGGGATCTCTTTGTTATTGTCTTTCATAATCGTATTCTCCTTCTTTCCACTCTCTTTTCTACTGAGGGGGTAGCGAAAATTGTAAAAAAAAAATAAAATAAAATAAAATGGTAAAAAATAATTAAAAAAACAACAGAAATAAAAAAACTGCTGACACCGGAGGTGGAACTACAGGGGTCACAAAGGAGAACTTGCGACTAGAGGGGTCACCAAGGAAAACTTGCGAAGGAGAGGCACACTCTGCCTGAGTGCATAGAATCTCTTTGTTCTTGTCTTTCTTGATCTTCTTCTCCTCCTTCCCCCTTTCTTTTTCTACTAAGTGGAATGTGAAAATGGTAAAAAAGAACAATAAATGAAAACAAAAAAGAAAAAAAAATACTGACTGACTCAAGCAGTGTTCCTAGCCAAACCCGAAGCAGTCATACTTAATAGAGTGGCCTCCTATGAAAAACTCTGGAGACCTTGGATTGCCCACTACCTTCCTCCAGATTTTGATGACTCTCTTTTACTACCTTGAGGCGGGAACCATACCTCTTCCATCCTAAACAACCTGTAGCCTTCTAGTTATACTGGCTAGGGTCCTCTCTAGGGATCCCTTCCCCTTCCTTCCCCTCTGATGCTCCTACACCCTACACATCTTTTTTATTCTCCTCCTCTCTGGACTATCTTACTCACTCTTGTCTTTTGCTTCTTACCTCCCCCGGGGTCTGTACTGTCCTCCTGCCTCGGACCTCCCTCTTTTTTTTTTTTTTTTTAGGGACTCTTGGGACAGAATGGTTCTAATGTTAACTCACAGGCATTTTCATGGGGCAGTAACTGTGCATTACACCGAGAAAAGGCCACACTATACTCCTAAAATCCTGAGCTGAGTTCCTTCACCAAACCTTTTATTGAGAATGTCCCTTTTAACTAGTTTAAAGCAGAGTTCCGGCCAAAAATACATTTGTAAGATAAAAATACCCCTCTAATCCTAACATATCGCCAATTACAGTAGCACTATTCCCACATTACAGTACAGTACAGTATTTGAATGTTGATAATATCTTCCCTTTAAAATTGATTGCAGAGCGCGGCCATCTCAGGAGTGGGCATCTGAAACCGCTGTGCCCCTCTTCCCGGTTTCTGGCTACCCAGAATGCCGATCGCAATCTCGCGCATGCACTGTAGATTGCGATCGGCAATCAGAGGAGTGGCCGGCCATGCCCATTGCCTCCTGAGATTGAGGACACACATCTCCCAGGACGCAATGCGAAACCGGAAGTGACACCTGGGGCCGCGGCCGCAGAAGAAGGAAGTGGGACAAAGAATCTTCTAAAATAAGGTAAGTGATCCAAAAAAAAAATGATTGCCCAATTCATTTTTAAAATGCATATCCCTACTGGAATCCGTTAAGATGAAAATGAGGGTGGAACTCTGCTTTAATTGATATTTCTGTCTTGAATTGTTCTGTATATCAACATTCTCTGTCCGGGGCCGCAGTCACAGAAGAAGGAAGTGGGACAAAGACTCTTCTAAAATAAGGTAAGTGATACAAAAAAAAATATATATATTGCCCAATTCTTTTTTAAAATGCATATCCCTACTGGAATCTGTTAAGATGAAAATGAGGGTGGAACTACGCTTTAATTGATATTTCTGTCCTGAATTGTTCTGTATATCAACCTTCTCTGCCTGAGGCTTGCCTCATATATCATATTGTATGTCCTGTTGCTAGGCATATCTGAAGGTTGTAATATGCTTGATGTTTTAGGCTCCATGTACACGGGACGTTGTTAAAAGTCCCTTTGAATGCTGGAATTTTTAGGATGTTTGAAACGTCTGTTCGGTCGCGTTTGTACCTGCGTTTAGCGGGCGTTTGCCTTTAGAACCGTTCCTAGAGGTCAAAAAAATTATTCCCCTTTAAAATGGAAAAACGCGAACGCTAAACGCGGGTCATTGCGTTCGGACGCGTTCAGACGCTTTCGGACGCGTTTGTGCGTTTGAAGCGCCGGGAAACACACGTTCGAACGCAAATAATTTTGTTCTAAAAACAGTCCCTGAACGCTACTGAGCGCAAACGACCGCAAACGACCTGGTGTACATGGACAGATAAGATAAAATGTAGATGGGTTCAGGGGCTTCTGAAAAAAACGCCCAACTGCTCCTAAACGGCCATTTCCAGCGTCCCGTGTGCATGGAGCCTTACACATTATATTTGTTGACTACCTAGAGTTTGTAACTATCTTTTTTTTTATATATAGTTTTTAACTGTAATTTACATATTCCAATAAAACATTTGAACAAGATAATAATAAAAAAAAAACACTGAAACCAGTGGCGGAACAACCAGGGTCACAAAGGTCGCATTTGCCTAAATACATGGGATCTCTTTGTTCTTGTCTTTCTTCATCTTCTCATCCTTCCCACTCTTTTTTCTACTGAGAGGGGTAGTGGAAATTGCAAGTCATAGTTGACGGGTGGACCATATTTGCATCAGGACCCTTCCATTTTTTTATTTAATCCCGGTTTTGTCATCCTAGAAAGCACAGTTTACCATTCCCGAGATCTATACCTGGGAAAATAAACACGCGGCATACCTGTGCAAACATTGCCACACGAGTCTCTGTGATCCAGTACTAAGTGCAGACAGTTCTCTTTGTGTACACAACTGCTGACTAAACTCTCATAAGAGATGTGCCGCTGCATTGTATCCAGAACTGAAGTCTCCGAGGAAGTCTTATGATACAGTTATCTCTAAATAAAGCATATTATAATATTCTGCACACAGATGTACTTTTTGTTCAGTGCTCTGCTAGGTCCTTTATCTGAAGCTGGCAAGATGTGCCATGTCCCGCTGAGCCTTTTTTTTTTTTATAAAAACATGCAAGAGGACCGCTAAAAGAGAGAGGAAAGCGTAGAAAACCAGACTCATCAAAAAGCTGAAAAATACAGCGTAAAGCATTTTTTACTTCCCATTTCTATTTTTTTCCTCAATAAAAGGTTTTTATTGCAAATTAAGTTACAGATAGTGTTGAGCGAACACGGACTGTATTATTCGTGTTCGTACCGAATAATTGGATTTTTTGTACCCGAACACGGACACGGACACTTTACTGTATGTTCGGGTAAAAATCCGTGTTCGGTCGTTTTATTTCCGGGTTTTGCATGCTTTGGCGCTCTTTTCATGGCGGGCTTTCAACAGCCAATCAACAATCGTTTAACTGGTGTGCCTTAAGCCATCCCAGCCATGCCTGCAAATGTCTCAGTAGCTGTGATTGGCCGTCTGAAGCATGTGACCAAGTCTTTATAAGTTCGAGGCAGCCGCAGCGGCGTCATTATGCTGCTTAGATTCAGGGACAGAGCACACATCAACGTGCTGGCTGCTGATTAGGGAAAGATAGGCAGGAAAAAACCATTTGTGTCCGGATAGAATTGAGGGACAGGTCGGAGTGTTTAGGCAGGGCGAGTTGTAGGCATTTTAGGGATAGAGTCTGCTGAATTATAGGGTCAGTGTCTTCTACAAACTACAATCGATATTGCTGTGTGGGGGGTGGGGTCTGCACTCAATCCTGATCTACGATCTCTTCTCAATCCTGTTAGGGACAGAGTCTGCTGAATTTTAGGGAAACTGTGTTCTACAAACTACAATCGATATTGCTGTGTGGTGTGGGATTGGAGATAGGCAGGTGTCAGTGATCCACATCCATTTTTCTGTGTGTGAGCTGCAGTGAACACAATCTTTTTGGGCTGCAGTGAACACAATCTTTTTGGGCTGCAGTGAACACAATCTTTTTGGGCTGCAGTGAACACAATCTTTTTGGGCTGCAGTGAACACAATCTTTTTGGGGTGCAGTGAACAAAATCTTTTTGGGGTGCAGTGAACACAATCCTTTTTGGTGTGCAGTGAACACAATCTTTGTGGGGTGCAGTGAACAAAATCCTTTGTGGGGTGCAGTGAACACAATCTTTTTGGGGTGCAGTGAACAAAATCCTTTTTGGGGTGCAGTGAACAACATCCTTTTTGGGGTGCAGTGAACACAATCTTTTTGGGGTGCAGTGAACAAAATCCTTTGTGGGGTGCAGTGAACACAATCTTTTTGGGGTGCAGTGAACACAATCTTTTTGGGGTGGAGTGAACAACATCCTTTTTGGGGTGCAGTGAACAAAATCCTTTTTGGGGTGCAGTGAACAAAATCATTTTTGGGGTGCAGTGAACACAATCTTTTTGGGGTGCAGTGAACACAATCTTTGTGGGGTGCAGTGAACACAATCTTTTTGGGGTGGAGTGAACAACATCCTTTTTGGGGTGCAGTGAACAACATCCTTTTTGGGGTGCAGTGAACACAATCTTTTTGGGGTGCAGTGAACACAATCTTTGTGGGGTACAGTGAACAGAATCTTTGTGGGGTGCAGTGAACACAATCTTTGGGGGGTACAGTGAACACAATCTTTGTGAGGTGCAGTGAACACAATCTTTGTGGGGTGCAGTGAACACAATCATTGTGGGGTGCAGTGAACTCAATCTTTGTGGGGTACAGTGAACACAATCTCATACTTCTGAAGGTTTGAGGGTGCTGCCTGTTCCATACTCCCCCTACTCCTCATCTAGCCTTTTAGGGGTACAAACAATAGTAATTGGGGCCTAGTGTGGTTGTGTACGTGTGATATACATACACTTTTTTGGGATCATATTTTCTATTCCGCTATTTAATCAAAAACCTTTGGGGATCAGTTAAATTGGGGGATAGTCTGTGTTGGTACGTGTGAGAGAGATCCACCTTTCCAAGTTGTTGGGGTTCATCTCATACTTCTGAAGGTTTGAGGGTGCTGCCTGTTCCATACTCCCCCTACTCCTAGCCTTTTAGGGGTACAAACAATAGTAATTGGGGCCTAGTGTGGTTGTGTACGTGTGATATACATACACTTTTTTGGGATCATATTTTCTATTCCGCTATTTAATCAAAAACCTTTGGGGATCAGTTAAATTGGGGGATAGTCTGTGTTGGTACGTGTGAGAGAGATCCACCTTTCCAAGTTGTTGGGGTTCATCTCATACTTCTGAAGGTTTGAGGGTGCTGCCTGTTCCATACTCCCCCCTACTCCTAGCCTTTTAGGGGTACAAACAATAGTAATTGGGGCCTAGTGTGGTTGTGTACGTGTGATATACATACACTTTTTTGGGATCATATTTTCTATTCCGCTATTTAATCAAAAACCTTTGGGGATCAGTTAAATTGGGGGATAGTCTGTGTTGGTACGTGTGAGAGAGATCCACCTTTCCAAGTTGTTGGGGTTCATCTCATACTTCTGAAGGTTTGAGGGTGCTGCCTGTTCCATACTCCCCCTACTCCTAGCCTTTTAGGGGTACAAACAATAGTAATTGGGGCCTAGTGTGGTTGTGTACGTGTGATATACATACACTTTTTTGGGATCATATTTTCTATTCCGCTATTTAATCAAAAACCTTTGGGGATCAGTTAAATTGGGGGATAGTCTGTGTTGGTACGTGTGAGAGAGATCCACCTTTCCAAGTTGTTGGGGTTCATCTCATACTTCTGAAGGTTTGAGGGTGCTGCCTGTTCCATACTCCCCCTACTCCTAGCCTTTTAGGGGTACAAACAATAGTAATTGGGGCCTAGTGTGGTTGTGTACGTGTGATATACATACACTTTTTTGGGATCATATTTTCTATTCCGCTATTTAATCAAAAACCTTTGGGGATCAGTTAAATTGGGGGATAGTCTGTGTTGGTACGTGTGAGAGAGATCCACCTTTCCAAGTTGTTGGGGTTCATCTCATACTTCTGAAGGTTTGAGGGTGCTGCCTGTTCCATACTCCCCCTACTCCTAGCCTTTTAGGGGTACAAACAATAGTAATTGGGGCCTAGTGTGGTTGTGTACGTGTGATATACATACACTTTTTTGGGATCATATTTTCTATTCCGCTATTTAATCAAAAACCTTTGGGGATCAGTTAAATTGGGGGATAGTCTGTGTTGGTACGTGTGAGAGAGATCCACCTTTCCAAGTTGTTGGGGTTCATCTCATACTTCTGAAGGTTTGAGGGTGCTGCCTGTTCCATACTCCCCCTACTCCTAGCCTTTTAGGGGTACAAACAATAGTAATTGGGGCCTAGTGTGGTTGTGTACGTGTGATATACATACACTTTTTTGGGATCATATTTTCTATTCCGCTATTTAATCAAAAACCTTTGGGGATCAGTTAAATTGGGGGATAGTCTGTGTTGGTACGTGTGAGAGAGATCCACCTTTCCAAGTTGTTGGGGTTCATCTCATACTTCTGAAGGTTTGAGGGTGCTGCCTGTTCCATACTCCCCCTACTCCTAGCCTTTTAGGGGTACAAACAATAGTAATTGGGGCCTAGTGTGGTTGTGTACGTGTGATATACATACACTTTTTTGGGATCATATTTTCTATTCCGCTATTTAATCAAAAACCTTTGGGGATCAGTTAAATTGGGGGATAGTCTGTGTTGGTACGTGTGAGAGAGATCCACCTTTCCAAGTTGTTGGGGTTCATCTCATACTTCTGAAGGTTTGAGGGTGCTGCCTGTTCCATACTCCCCCTACTCCTAGCCTTTTAGGGGTACAAACAATAGTAATTGGGGCCTAGTGTGGTTGTGTACGTGTGATATACATACACTTTTTTTGGATCATATTTTCTATTCCGCTATTTAATCAAAAACCTTTGGGGATCAGTTAAATTGGGGGATAGTCTGTGTTGGTACGTGTGAGAGAGATCCACCTTTCCAAGTTGTTGGGGTTCATCTCATACTTCTGAAGGTTTGAGGGTGCTGCCTGTTCCATACTCCCCCTACTCCTAGCCTTTTAGGGGTACAAACAATAGTAATTGGGGCCTAGTGTGGTTGTGTACGTGTGATATACATACACTTTTTTGGGATCATATTTTCTATTCCGCTATTTAATCAAAAACCTTTGGGGATCAGTTAAATTGGGGGATAGTCTGTGTTGGTACGTGTGAGAGAGATCCACCTTTCCAAGTTGTTGGGGTTCATCTCATACTTCTGAAGGTTTGAGGGTGCTGCCTGTTCCATACTCCCCCTACTCCTAGCCTTTTAGGGGTACAAACAATAGTAATTGGGGCCTAGTGTGGTTGTGTACGTGTGATATACATACACTTTTTTGGGATCATATTTTCTATTCCGCTATTTAATCAAAAACCTTTGGGGATCAGTTAAATTGGGGGATAGTCTGTGTTGGTACGTGTGAGAGAGATCCACCTTTCCAAGTTGTTGGGGTTCATCTCATACTTCTGAAGGTTTGAGGGTGCTGCCTGTTCCATACTCCCCCTACTCCTAGCCTTTTAGGGGTACAAACAATAGTAATTGGGGCCTAGTGTGGTTGTGTACGTGTGATATACATACACTTTTTTGGGATCATATTTTCTATTCCGCTATTTAATCAAAAACCTTTGGGGATCAGTTAAATTGGGGGATAGTCTGTGTTGGTACGTGTGAGAGAGATCCACCTTTCCAAGTTGTTGGGGTTCATCTCATACTTCTGAAGGTTTGAGGGTGCTGCCTGTTCCATACTCCCCCTACTCCTAGCCTTTTAGGGGTACAAACAATAGTAATTGGGGCCTAGTGTGGTTGTGTACGTGTGATATACATACACTTTTTTGGGATCATATTTTCTATTCCGCTATTTAATCAAAAACCTTTGGGGATCAGTTAAATTGGGGGATAGTCTGTGTTGGTACGTGTGAGAGAGATCCACCTTTCCAAGTTGTTGGGGTTCATCTCATACTTCTGAAGGTTTGAGGGTGCTGCCTGTTCCATACTCCCCCTACTCCTAGCCTTTTAGGGGTACAAACAATAGTAATTGGGGCCTAGTGTGGTTGTGTACGTGTGATATACATACACTTTTTTTGGATCATATTTTCTATTCCGCTATTTAATCAAAAACCTTTGGGGATCAGTTAAATTGGGGGATAGTCTGTGTTGGTACGTGTGAGAGAGATCCACCTTTCCAAGTTGTTGGGGTTCATCTCATACTTCTGAAGGTTTGAGGGTGCTGCCTGTTCCATACTCCCCCTACTCCTAGCCTTTTAGGGGTACAAACAATAGTAATTGGGGCCTAGTGTGGTTGTGTACGTGTGATATACATACACTTTTTTGGGATCATATTTTCTATTCCGCTATTTAATCAAAAACCTTTGGGGATCAGTTAAATTGGGGGATAGTCTGTGTTGGTACGTGTGAGAGAGATCCACCTTTCCAAGTTGTTGGGGTTCATCTCATACTTCTGAAGGTTTGAGGGTGCTGCCTGTTCCATACCCCCCCTACTCCTCATCTAGCCTTTTAGGGGTACAAACAATAGTAATTGGGGCCTAGTGTGGTTGTGTACGTGTGATATACATACACTTTTTTTGGATCATATTTTCTATTCCGCTATTTAATCAAAAACCTTTGGGGATCAGTTAAATTGGGGGATAGTCTGTGTTGGTACGTGTGAGAGAGATCCACCTTTCCAAGTTGTTGGGGTTCATCTCATACTTCTGAAGGTTTGAGGGTGCTGCCTGTTCCATACTCCCCCTACTCCTAGCCTTTTAGGGGTACAAACAATAGTAATTGGGGCCTAGTGTGGTTGTGTACGTGTGATATACATACACTTTTTTGGGATCATATTTTCTATTCCGCTATTTAATCAAAAACCTTTGGGGATCAGTTAAATTGGGGGATAGTCTGTGTTGGTACGTGTGAGAGAGATCCACCTTTCCAAGTTGTTGGGGTTCATCTCATACTTCTGAAGGTTTGAGGGTGCTGCCTGTTCCATACTCCCCCTACTCCTAGCCTTTTAGGGGTACAAACAATAGTAATTGGGGCCTAGTGTGGTTGTGTACGTGTGATATACATACACTTTTTTGGGATCATATTTTCTATTCCGCTATTTAATCAAAAACCTTTGGGGATCAGTTAAATTGGGGGATAGTCTGTGTTGGTACGTGTGAGAGAGATCCACCTTTCCAAGTTGTTGGGGTTCATCTCATACTTCTGAAGGTTTGAGGGTGCTGCCTGTTCCATACCCCCCCTACTCCTCATCTAGCCTTTTAGGGGTACAAACAATAGTAATTGGGGCCTAGTGTGGTTGTGTACGTGTGATATACATACACTTTTTTTGGATCATATTTTCTATTCCGCTATTTAATCAAAAACCTTTGGGGATCAGTTAAATTGGGGGATAGTCTGTGTCGGTACGTGTGAGAGAGATCCACCTTTCCAAGTTGTTGGGGTTCATCTCATACTTCTGAAGGTTTGAGGGTGCTGCCTGTTCCATACTCCCCCTACTCCTCATCTAGCCTTTTAGGGGTACAAACAATAGTAATTGGGGCCTAGTGTGGTTGTGTACGTGCGAGATACATACACTTTTTTTGATCATATTTCCTATTCCGCTATTCAATAAAAACCTTTGAGGATCAATTGAATTGCGGGATAGTCTGTGTCGGTACGTGTGAGAGAGATCCACCTTTCCAAGTTGTTGGGGTTCATCTCATACTTCTGAAGGTTTGAGGGTGCTGCCTGTTCCATACTCCCCCTACTCCTCATCTAGCCTTTTAGGGGTACAAACAATAGTAATTGGGGCCTAGTGTGGTTGTGTACGTGCGAGATACATACACTTTTTTTGATCATATTTCCTATTCCGCTATTCAATAAAAACCTTTGAGGATCAATTGAATTGCGGGATAGTCTGTGTCGGTACGTGTGAGAGAGATCCACCTTTCCAAGTTGTTGGGGTTCATCTCATACTTCTGAAGGTTTGAGGGTGCTGCCTGTTCCATACTCCCCCTACTCCTCATCTAGCCTTTTAGGGGTACAAACAATAGTAATTGGGGCCCAGTGTGGTTGTGTACGTGTGATATACATACACTTTTTTGGGATCATATTTTCTATTCCGCTATTTAATCAAAAACCTTTGGGGATCAGTTAAATTGGGGGATAGTCTGTGTCGGTACGTGTGAGAGAGATCCACCTTTCCAAGTTGTTGGGGTTCATCTCATACTTCTGAAGGTTTGAGGGTGCTGCCTGTTCCATACCCCCCCTACTCCTCATCTAGCCTTTTAGGGGTACAAACAATAGTAATTGGGGCCTAGTGTGGTTGTGTACGTGCGAGATACATACACTTTTTTTGATCATATTTCCTATTCCGCTATTCAATAAAAACCTTTGAGGATCAATTGAATTGCGGGATAGTCTGTGTCGGTACGTGTGAGAGAGATCCACCTTTCCAAGTTGTTGGGGTTCATCTCATACTTCTGAAGGTTTGAGGGTGCTGCCTGTTCCATACTCCCCCTACTCCTCATCTAGCCTTTTAGGGGTACAAACAATAGTAATTGGGGCCTAGTGTGGTTGTGTACGTGTGATATACATACACTTTTTTTGGATCATATTTTCTATTCCGCTATTTAATCAAAAACCTTTGGGGATCAGTTAAATTGGGGGATAGTCTGTGTCGGTACGTGTGAGAGAGATCCACCTTTCCAAGTTGTTGGGGTTCATCTCATACTTCTGAAGGTTTGAGGGTGCTGCCTGTTCCATACTCCCCCTACTCCTCATCTAGCCTTTTAGGGGTACAAACAATAGTAATTGGGGCCTAGTGTGGTTGTGTACGTGTGATATACATACACTTTTTTTGGATCATATTTTCTATTCCGCTATTTAATCAAAAACCTTTGGGGATCAGTTAAATTGGGGGATAGTCTGTGTCGGTACGTGTGAGAGAGATCCACCTTTCCAAGTTGTTGGGGTTCATCTCATACTTCTGAAGGTTTGAGGGTGCTGCCTGTTCCATACCCCCCCTACTCCTCATCTAGCCTTTTAGGGGTACAAACAATAGTAATTGGGGCCTAGTGTGGTTGTGTACGTGCGAGATACATACACTTTTTTTGATCATATTTCCTATTCCGCTATTCAATAAAAACCTTTGAGGATCAATTGAATTGCGGGATAGTCTGTGTCGGTACGTGTGAGAGAGATCCACCTTTCCAAGTTGTTGGGGTTCATCTCATACTTCTGAAGGTTTGAGGGTGCTGCCTGTTCCATACTCCCCCTACTCCTCATCTAGCCTTTTAGGGGTACAAACAATAGTAATTGGGGCCCAGTGTGGTTGTGTACGTGTGATATACATACACTTTTTTTGGATCATATTTTCTATTCCGCTATTTAATTTAACTGGGCCTCCATGCGAGACCTGTGTGCCTTGTTGCGCTGTTTTGAGTACTCCACCAACATGGCCAGTGGCAATGACGCCGTTCTCAGCTTAACTATCCCACTTCTATGCCTCCTTGAAAAAACAATTCGGGCGATGATGGAAGAGGATGTGGCACAGGATGAGGAGGATGAAGAGGTAACATTTCCAAGGCTTTCAGGGCAGTCATTCGCAAGGGGCTCCGAGGGTGGGTTCCTGCACACGCAAACGCCAGGGACGCAATTGTCCAGCAGGGGCACAGTTCTGGAGGATGAGGAGGATGAGGAGGAGGAGGAGCTGGAGGAGGAGATGGAACCATGTTCACAGCAGGGTGGCACCCAGGCCAGCTCATGGCCATCACTGGTGCGTGGCTGGGGGGATACAGAGGACACGGACGATACACCTCCCACAGAGGACAGCCTTTCGTTGCCTCTGGGCAGCCTGGCACACATGAGCGATTACATGCTGCAGTGTCTCCACAACGACCGCCGAGTTGCCCACATTCTAACTTGTGCTGATTACTGGGTGGCCACGCTGCTGGATCCCCGTTACAAGGACAACGTACCGTCCTTAATTCACTCACTGGAGCGCGATCGCAAGATGCGCGAGTACAAGCGCACGCTGGTAGACGCCATGCTGCTGGCATTCCCATCTGACAGCGGGGCCACAGTGGAAGCACAAGGCAGAGGAGGAGGAGGAGGAGGTCGCCAACGCAACCAGGGCACCGCCAGCACCTCAGAAGGCAGGGTTAGCATGGCCGAAATGTGGAAAAGCTTTGTCAGCACGCCACAACAAACAGCAGCACCAGCAGCTCAGATGGAACGTCTTAGCAGGAGGCAGCATTTTACCAACATGGTGGAGCAGTATGTGTGCACACGCCTACATGTAGTGAATGACGGGTCTGCCCCCTTCAACTTCTGGGTCTCCAAATTGGGCACATGGCTTGAGCTTGCCCTTTACGCCTTGGAGGTGCTGGCGTGCCCTGCAGCCAGTGTATTATCTGAACGGGTATTTAGCACGGCTGGGGGCGTTATAACAGACAAGCGCAGCCGCCTGTCCAGAGACAATGTGGACAAGCTCACGTTCATTAAAATGAACCAGGCATGGATCCCACGGGACTTTTCCGTACCTTATGCAGAATAGCAATGGATACCGACCTTACCCACCCATTGTTCCATTTTTGCTCTTTCTCACTCTTTTGGGGTGTACCCTCATTTAAAATTTTTGAAAAGAAGCAGTGTTGGCTACCTCGTCCTCCTCCTCAGGGCCAGATTAATGTAGGGGCTATTGGAGCTGCAGCTCCAGGCCCCTACCTTTTATATAGGCCCCGGGTTGGCCATATTCACTGTTACCGCTCTTCTGTCACTTGTAAACACAGAAGTCTGGCTTCTATGCTCGCTTCCCCAGGCAGCACCCTCAGAACCTCCCCACACAGCGTGAAGGCCGGACAAGGAGGGACAGTTGGCGATGCATGGATGTGTTTATGGGCTTCAGAGACAGCATCCCATGTTGAATTAGGCATGCATGGCTGCACCCTTCCTCCTCTGGGTGCATGGCAAGGCACGGCCCTTAAGGCCCTTCAAAATCCTCAGCACCAAGCCCATGATGCTGTTAATCCGGCCCTGGTCCTCCTCCACCGCCGCTTCCACCTACACCGCCCATAGGTGTGCGCAGCCTATTGCATTAAGGTGTGCACCCCAAAGTTGAAATACACATGCATGTGTTTGCCAGCAGGGAGAGTAATGTATCGGGGCCATGTACCTGTAGGCAAGGAGAAATAGAGCAGAGCAGGTCCCAGGGAGATCTTTCCCATCTCCTCACTGGCAATGCTATGTGCCCTAGGTGATTAGGGTGTGCCCAGGCACACCCAGCACACCCTGTGCGCACGCCTATGTCACCGCCACATCCACCACCACCTCAACCTCCCTCCTACTCCATATGGGCCTCGTCCTTCAGAGATGAAGAAGAACATTGTTTTATTTTTCTGTTTTTTTTTTGTTGTTTTAAGTTATTTCCCTATCCACATTTGTTTGCAGAGCACTTGCCATGCTCTTAATTACGTTTTGCTGCCATTTGCAGCACTCTAGCCCTTTCCTTTGGTGTTTTAGAGCCATTTTAGTGCCTTAAAGTTCGGGTCCCCATTGACTTCAATGGGGTTCGGTGTCCGGGAAAAGTTCGGTAAAAGTCCGGGACACGGACCCGGACTTTTTTTTAAAGTTCGGCCGAACCCGTCGAACACGGACATCTAGGTGTTCGCTCAACCCTAGTTACAGATACAGAAATCAAATAATACATGGGAACAGGGGAGGACTGGGCCAGGAGGCAGGGGGGTAATTGCCCCCTGGGCCGCTCTGATGTCCTGTAAAAAGGCTGCACCGCTTCTGTCACAGACTTGCCTAAAGGATTCCTGGTGAAGAAAAGTAAAAAGTCTCCACCACTGACCTACTGAGTGTGGGTTGAAGACAAGGACAGAGCGCAAGCCTCCCCACCAGCATGGATGGTGTAAACTGTGTCTGAACAGAGGCCGGTTCCATGCCCCACTGGAGACTCCCCTTCCCTGGCCAGCCCCAACCGAGCTGCCCCAGCTCCCCCTCAACCGCCCCCTGCTGGCCAGGTTGGCAACTCAGATTTAGAGAGTGCCTGGAGCAGGGCTTCAGCCTGGAATGGGGGTCAGAAGGAGGCCGGGAAAAGGGAGAGTGGGAGGGGGGGGGGCTATTCGCTGCACCATGGGCCTCTGGTTTATACTTACTCCCTGGCCCGAAATTTGCCAGTCTTCCCCTGCATGGGAACAAGCAGAAGGCTGTAACTAAGACATAAACAATTTCGTATGTACAGTATATGCCTAAGGGTAGCAAATAAACAATTTGAAGAAAAAGAAAACAATTTAAGTAAATAGTAATAAAGTATCAAAATTACAACAAACAAAATAAGGGTTTGTTCCAAATACTGTATCTGAAGTAACCAAGACTGAAGCTCAGCCTACATGGAAGAGCTATAATCTTACCATGACAGCCAGAAGGGTCTGGTCGGCAGAGAAAAGGTGAAGAAGAGAGGAAAGGAGAAAGAGGGGAAAAAAAAAAAAACCCAAAAAAGGAAAAAGAAGCTGCTGAAGGAAGAACATCTTATCTGCCATCTAGCGGTATGCCAGAAAAAGAAAATATATGTCATATATAGAAAAATGTAAATATAGAACATACATTTTTGTATTCTACAGAGTGAGTAAACGCTTCCCAGGGTCCCCATAAGTTGTGTAATTGATCACTTTTCTCCTCCTTAACCACTTAAGCCCCGGAAGATTTTACCCCCTTCCTGACCAGGGGGTATTTTGCGATTCGGCACTGTGTGACTTTAACAGACAATTGCGCAGTCGTGCGACGCTGTACCTAAACGAATTTGACGTCCTTTTTTTCCCACAAGCAGAGCTTTCTTTTGGTGGTATTTGATCACCTGTGCGATTTTTTGATCATGCGCTATAAACAAAAAAAGAGCGTAAATTTTGCAAAAATAACAATATTTTTCACATTTTTCTATATGAAATTCCCCCCCCCAAAAATGTAAAAATCTAAATTTTTTAACATTTTCGGCCAATTTGTTTTATGCTACATATGTTTGGTAAAAAAAAATCGAAAAAAGCGTATTTTGATTGGTTTGCTCAAAAGTTATCGCGTTTACTAACAAAGGGAAAGATTTTTGTCATTTTTGTTGTTTTTTTTTTAACGCGTAATGGCGGCGATCTGCGATTTTTTTTTGCGGGACTGCGACATTGGGGCGGACAGATCGGACCCTTGACTGACATTTTTGACACTTTTGGGGTTACCAGTGACATTACTGCAGTAATCAGTGCTATACATATGCACTGTTACTGTAAAATGACACTGGTAGTGAAGGGGTTAACTTTATGAGAGGGAGGGGCTGTGTGTGTCCCTAGGGGCGTGATTCTAACTGTGATTGGCTGTGGCTTGAGGTGTAGGAACAATGATCAACGGTCCTACATAGTAGAACCGTATGATCATTGTTCCTACACAGGGGAGAATGACAGGCGGCTTTTTTACATCAGCCGCCTGCCTTTCTCCCGCTGCCACGGACGATCGTGAGTGAGCGGCGGACAGCGCACGCTCGCTCCCCAGAGCCTCACAGGCTAGTGACGTACCGATACATCACTTTGCCTGTGAGGGGCTGATCGCCGCAGTATATGTACTTGCGGCGGTCGGCAAGTGGTTAATAGCCAAAAATGTTACATCCCATTTCAATTGTTTAGCTTTATTTTATGCTGACATAACACCTGGATGATTTTATGGGCATTTCAATTAAGGCTCCAACTTTAAGGCTCCATGCAAACTAGCATTTTTTTAAAGCTAAAAAAAAAAACACTGGAAAAAACGCTGGATTAAAAAAAACGCTGGTGATAGCTTTTTGCATTAGCGTTTTAGAAGAGTTTAAGAGCATTTTGGAACATTAGCATTTTATTAGCATTTTTGCAGTTCCTTTAGGCCCTGCTCACACCTGAGCTTTTTTTAGCTCGTAAAACACTAATCTCTGAAGTCTCAAATCGGCCAACAAGCAAAAACCCATTCATTTCAATGGCCCCTGTTCACATATGAGTGTTTTGTCACCTGAAGCAAAATGCCTGAAGCTCAAAAAAGTACATGAGCTTCTTTTTTGGCAGAATTCAAGTGTTTTTGTTAGATGTCAATGCCTGCCTCCAAACACCTGCAAAACACGCCTGAAAAAACGTCTGAAAAAAGCCTGAAAAGATGCCCGAAAAACGACTGGAAAAAAAAAAAACGCCTGAAAAACGCCCCAAAGAAATGCCTGAAAACGAAATGCTCAGGTGTGAAAGGAGCCTTGGGGTCCTTTGACACGAACGATCTGATCAGATCCGCCTGTCAGTTTTTTAGGCGGATCTGATCGGATCCTCCATGCATCCTTATGGGGCAGCGGATGTCAGTGGAGACATCTCCACTGACACCCGCTGCCATCCGCATCCGATCCTGTCTGTGAAATCCGGATGGATGGAAACCCTATCTTCCATCCGTCCAGGGGATCGGATCGTATCTGATGAGAGCTGACAAGCGGTCCGCTCTCATCCGATTCCCCCATAGAGAGCAGAGGGGGCTCTGACACCTCCCTCTCCGCACACAGAGCGGAGACGGAGCTGTCACCTTCCTGCTCAGCGGGGATCAGTGTATCGATCCCCCGCTGAGCAGCACGGAGTCCTCCAACGGAGGCGGACCGTGTGAAAGGAGCCTAAGGCTTCATGCACACTAGCCTTTTTTTATATAAGCTCAAAAAGCGCTAGATGAAAAATGCTAATAATAGCATAATAAAATCATGGGACCCCTATAAAAGAACCAGAAAGATGTCATTTATCCATTATTACTTCCTTATTTTAATACTCTAACTTGCTAACCAGCAGCACCACTAGTCTGTGCATACCCTGATAATGTGTGCTTTATATACCTAATCAATAAGTGAGTCCTGAGATCTTTATTTTTAATTATTCCTTTACCAAGAATCAATCTCATAATCAGTTTTTTTTTTTTTTTTTTTGTATCTAGTCAATAGCGCCATTAGGCCTAGTTAAATGAGTTATTGTTCCATCATTAAATCAGTTGTGATTGATGGAACAGTGATGATATAAAAAAGGACGGATCGGTAGTTTTAGGAGCCAATATGTCAGTGTTGTGACATCTTAGTGCAGAAGAGCTGGCTTTCAGATCCATCGGCTCCCGGGCCTGACAAGATGGAATTTTAGGAATTAGGCCCCTTTCACACTATCCGTCCGTCGGACGGACTCCATTTATCTCAGCGGGGGATCGAGCCGCCGATCCCCCGCTGAGCAGGAGGATGACAGCTGTTCTCCGTGCTGTGTGCGGAGACACAGCTGTCAGTTCCCCATGCATCTCTATGGGGGAAATCGGATGGGAACGGACCGTCGGTCCGTTCTCATGCGATCCCATCCGATCCGCTGGACGGATGGAAAATAGGGTTTCCATCCGTCCAAATTTGACGGATCGGATCGGATCGGATGTCAGCGGACATGTCTCTGCTGACATTCCATCCCCCATAGAGATGCATGGGGGGACCGTTCAGATCCGCCAAAAAAATGGACAGGCGGATCTGAACGGTCCGCCTGTGGGAAAGAGGCCTTAATCAGCATTTGGAAACAGGTTGAAGGTTATGATAGACTTTTTTTTTAGGGTTGAAAGTTTAAAAGTTTTAAAAGAAAAAAAAAAATAAAAGCTTTCGCTGCAATACTGATCTCTAATCCAGAGCTTTCTCCTACAGTAAAGTTTTTCCACCACTAGACATGTGCAGAACATAAAAATTCATTTTGTTTCGATTTGATATTTGCATAAATTAGTTTAGTTAAAACGTTTAATTTGTTTTTGGAATTCATTTAGTTTATATGAATTCACTTCTATTTAAATTTTCCAAATTCAGTCGAATTGAACTCAATTAGACAGAATTTGGAAAAATTTAATCAATTCGAATTCCATTCAAAATCAAATTTATTTTATTAAAAATTTAAATTTTGGAAGATTGTTAAAATCTTTCTATTCTATTCCATTCTTTCCTGATGTTTTTTTCTATTCTAATCTATTCTTTTCAATTCTATTCTTTTCTTTTATATTCTATTCTTTTCTATTCTTTCATATTCTTTTCTATTTATTTCTATTCTATTGGAATTTGAATGTATTGTATCCGAAATTTGAATTTCGGAAGATGGTTATATCCATTCTATTAAATTATATTCTATATCATTGTTTTTTTTCCAATTTTTTCTGTTATTTTCCATTCTAAAGGCAGGCAGGCTCTCGCAGTGCTGGTAGAGTGAAGGATAGCCCCACTTCTGTGGCTAAGTGGGGTTTACCCATGATATTTGCCTTATAAAGTACCCTGGATTTGTTTTGGGAGGCTGACTTACAGTGCCTTGCGAAAGTATTCGGCCCCCTTGAACTTTGCGACCTTTTGCCACATTTCAGGCTTCAAACATAAAGATATCAAACTGTAATTTTTTGTGAAGAATCAACAACAAGTGGGACACAATCATGAAGTGGAACAAAATTTATTGGATATTTCAATCTTTGTTAACAAATAAAAAACTGAAAAATTGGGCGTGCAAAATTATTGAGCCAATTATTGGAAAAATTAAAAAAAAATAAAAATAAAAAAAAAATAAAAAAATTCTTTGGATTTAGTGTCTGGGGGGTCTAAAAGGTGTACCTGTGAAGTTTCAGCTCTGTAGTATGTCCAGAACCAGAAAAAAATTACGAATTAGGGTTTTTGTGTGATTTAGTGTCTGGGGGGTCTAAAAGGTGTACCTGTGAAGTTTCAGCTCTGTAGCATGTCCAGAACCAGAAAAAAAGATCATTTTTCAGTAGAGCAGGGATGGTGGGAACCCCTTTTACACCTATATGATCTTTCTTTTCTGGTTCTGGACATGCTACAGAGCTGAAACTTCACAGGTACACTTTTTAGACCCCCCCCCCCCCCCGACACTAATCCCAAAAAAGTCATGCCTGCCTCCAAAAATGCCTGATAAATATATAGAAAAAAAATAAATAAAAGCAGACTGATGTACCAGCCCTAAAAAGGGCTTTTTGGGGTGCTGTCAGGATGCTGTCCTTTCAGCAGGAGTGGACACAGAACACTGGCCTAGCTAATGAGTTCCCTATTAATTCAGCAGCATCACTTTCCCTGCTCTCACTAACTCTGCAGCTTCAGAATGAATCTAAGATGGATGCTGCCCTTGCTTTTTTATAGTAGGTGGGAGGGTCTGGGAGGGAGGGTATGCTGATTGGCTGGAATGTGTCTGCGGACTGTGAGGTACAGGGTCAAAGTTTGCTCAATGATGATGTATAGGAGGCGGACCGAACATCGCATATGTTCGCCCGCCGAGGCGAACGCGAACATGCGAAGTTCGCCGGGAACTGTTCAGTTAACTTCTCGTCCTCATTTTAGGAAATAGCCCTGTACTAACTAACCACATATGTTTAGATCTATTCACCATACTCACTTGGCTCCTCTAGATGGGAGGGGAGCCAATGGCCCTCTATTTCACTATATGATTTGCAGTAACATTCCCTGTACACACCATTGTCCCTTTAACCCTCCTTTTCCTCTCCCCTCCCCCCCCCCCACCTTCCTTTTCACCTGGAATGGTCTTTGTTCATGGTTCACCTTATTGCACTTTGAGTCTATGTTATTTCTGTTACTTTGTTTTGGAAAATTCAATAAAATATTAAAAAAAAAAAAAAAGTACAATTATACAAATCACAATTGTTCAGGTTATTAGTAGGATAGAAAAAAAAAATTTGAAAAAAAAAAATTTTGATTTTACATGTAGACCAGGGGTGTCAAACTCAATTAAATCTTGGACCACCTCAGCTTTATGGTTTCCCACGAAGGGTCAGTTGTATCTGTAAAATTAGATGTCTAGAGCACCCCACCCCCCTTACATAAAATGTCAAGAGTCCCTCCAAAGAGAGGCACAGAATCTGTAGGAGGAGTTTTGCCCTCCTATCTGGTGCCAAGATGGAGGGCGAAGACAAGGGGGACGCCACAGCTGCAGGAGAGGTGCGAGGGCCACATGTCATGGCTTGGTAATGGCCAGATTCGGCCCACGGGTCTTGTGTTTGACACATGTGATATAGACCATAGATATGCTTTAAATGATAGCCAGCGCCATGTAACTCACTGAGCCTAGGCTGTCACGGAATTGTCCACTAGGGTGTATCATGCTGGCTGGATGTATTACTGGAAGACATGGCTTTCAAAAATCAGTAGGTACCTCCAGGGCTTTTTTTGTCAGAAAAACTCAACAGGAACTCAACCACTGGCCAAAATTTCACTAACAGTGGGAGGGTCTTAAAGGGGCATGGGCCTGAGCCAAAGGTGGTGGAACTGAAGAAAAGCCCTAGGTAGATGAGGAAAGACCCATAACATCATAGGAATGACCAGACTCTTGGATAAAAATGTAAACATATAAAATGTGCTAGGGGGTTTGACCTGTAACCTGACCTGCGTTCTGTTATTCTGTGTTTGACCTGACTTGCCTTCTGACTCTTCAGTTGCTTACCTCGGCTTTGTCATGACTTTGTCTTCTGCCTTTAGACTTGAACCCTCTGCTGGCTTACTATTGTAGCGCCCTCCTGACCCCCGGCATCAGGGAAGGCTGACATTTCACCTCAGCGTACTGGTTCTAAGGCATGGTGGGTGTGGACATTTGTAGAAAAGATGGGTGTCAGTCACATTTAGAATGCAAAAAA
Organism: Pelophylax lessonae; assembly: GCF_965119305.1. Taxonomy (NCBI): domain Eukaryota; kingdom Metazoa; phylum Chordata; class Amphibia; order Anura; family Ranidae; genus Pelophylax; species Pelophylax lessonae. Next base: position 26,325,670 of record NC_138778.1, read on the forward strand.
GTTTTTTGCTCACAATGAAAGAAAAATGTGGGAGATAGGGTTAGGCACAGGACACCCTAGGACGATATGCAAAAATATCAGAAGACTCCAAAAAGGAACATAGGTAGACAGCAATACAGAAAAAGGGGCCTTAGGCCTGCATCCAATGTCCGATATCTACATAGCCACAGCTGTCTCTATAGCAAAAAAACTCACAGCACTGTGTATAGTGTCCTTGGATTAGTTCCCCTTGATGTTTCCCCAGCCTCTTCACAGTATCCGACTCATGAAGAGTCACCTCTGGTACTTCATCTCAGAACTCCATCCTTCTCAGCATGCCCCCATGCAACATAAGGTCCTTGCTCTCTGGCAGATCCCCTTCCATGCCCCCAGGCGGCGATCAGGCTCTTTCAAGCCGCGCCCCCGAACACATGGCCAGGCCTCAGACTTCAGGCCAACCCAGCAACAACTGTTCCTTACACATTCACACCAGACCACAGTCTGGGTGGAAGGATTCAGATCACCTAAATTCCTCCAAATATGTACTCTCTCCTAGCATCCTCAGCGGCCAGAGAAACTCTGATTGGCCGAGAAAAGTATGCATATTCATAACCTAGACTCACTGTAATTCCTCATACTAATGCAGAAGGTAACAGTGCCACCTGTTGACAAAAGGGAGGAACCACAGCTAAATCAGGCTTAGGTGAAAACCCAAATGATCGCAAAAACTACAAATTAAAGAGGTTGTAAACTCCATTGAATTTTTTATTTTTTTTTTCCAACCTGAAAGAGAAACACATAATGAGCTAGTATGCATTGCATACTAGCTCATTATGAAATACTTACCTTAGAACGAGCCCCCGCCGTGCTGCCTGCTTACCTGTATGACGGGCGACATGGTCTTCCGGGATCGCGGCATCCGGGCATCTGATTGACTGGACCCACGATTTCGTCACTCCAGCGCATGCGCGCGGGAGCCGACAGTCACGGCACGGGCTCTAAAGGAACGGCACCAGCGGCCGTTCCTTCAGAGCACATGCGCCAGTGATGTCACTTTCTGCATTTAAGGTAAATATCTCCTAAACAGTACATGTTTAGGAGATATTTACAGTACCTATAGGTAAACCTTACCATAGGCTTACCTATAGGTAAAAGTTGCAAAGGAGGGTTTTCTTCCTCTTTAAACAGGCTAGCTACCACCTAGCACAACTAAATTTATTTCACAAAAAACAAAAACAAAAGGATATCAGACTGTACAGGCCAGGAAAGGAGCATAAATCTAATTCATAAAAATGTTTGTTTGTTTGTTTTATTAGAGTATCACCATATTAAAAAGACAGAATAGGTGCCTCTGCACCTATTTAATTAAAAAAATAAAAATAAAAAATGACAGAAGTTGTATATGGCAGTACATTGCATGAGATTGAATAGCAAGAAAAAGTAAGAGTACTAATATGATCGATCCTCATATACTCACGCGTTTTGCTAGTTAATGCTTCATCAGGGCCTAGGAAGACCATATAGTACTCATGTACAAGAGAGAAAACATAATTTACAAACATAATTGAGCTACGTACTAAATGTGCAGACAGTATTCTCTACTTGCAATGATATATTCAATATGCATGACCCACCTCAATGCAAGACCACCACAGTATGTCAACGCCCTGGGCGGACGCTGGAGCACTGAAGGAGAGGCTTGACCGCAGAGATCTAGACACCAAATATCAATGGTAAATATCCTATCAATGTCCATCCAACAGACAGACAGAATTTCCATATGTAAAAAACTTTCTATGGGCTAAAGGCACTCAAGTCAAGCAGAGGCTTGAATCATCCAATGGTGTTATGTATTGTAGGATGCAGGAAGTAATAAGAGGGGAACAAGAAAAAGCAAAATTTACTAGCAGCCCTGTTTAGGACAAGGGTGCTACACTACCATTGACCTTGGTCTGGACTCTGACCTTGCTTCTGCCTGCTGACTTGGTACCTTTGGTATCTCTACTGCCCAAATGTGCCAGGCCCATCACAGGCACCCAAGTGTCACAGTACCAGGAAATCAGACCACACGGGAATGCAGGTAAAATGAAGCAGTTTATTGGAGGAACAACAATAACAATAATCACACAGCAACAGTGGTGAAATGAGAGCAGGAACAAGCTGGGGTCAAGTCCAGGAGCAGGTAATACTCCAAGCCAGGGTCGGATCCAGATGTGGGTAGTCTGTCGAAGTTGGGTCGCCAGCTGATGCCGGGTCCAGAGCCAGGAGAGTCGTCAGCCGATGCTGGGTCAAGAGCCAGGAGAGTAGCTAGCCAAGCCAGGTTATGCATGGAGGAACACAGAGAACAAAAGACTGCTAGCAGAGATGCATCTTGGAGCACAAACACAAGGGCAAAGATTGCCTCCCTGTAGGTGATAGATATCGTCAGGTGTGTGACCTCATCAATGTGCGACGCCCAGGCAGCAGGGAGTCTGTAAGAGGCAGCAGCCTGCACATGTCCAAGATGGCTACCAACAGGAGGGAAAGGTAAGACCTTGACACCAAGCCACTTCTTGTTCTGCTACACCCTGCCTCCATCTCCAGGCGGTAATGGATGATAGGTGTAAGGAAAGCCCTCTCGTCAACCTGGCCTCTACCAGGTACATGACAATATAATCACATTCACATTTTATTTCCTTTGGTTCATGTCCATTTCTTTGTCTCTGTGCTGCCAAGCTCTGTGAAGACAGGTTATTTTTCACTTGTGTCGGGGTTGAGGCCCTGTTGTCTGACATTCTATTTTTCGCCATCCTCATGTAAAACCAGTCAGCAATCATCAATCATTATCAACCCCCTGCTGATTGTCAAGGTGGGAACTTTCTCGTCCTTTGATCCTCGTGCAGAGTACATCTTTGTCCTTGAGCTGTAATTGATTACAGTCTAGCAGACAGCAACTAGGCACAGCTGATACGCAGTGCCTTAGATTGTCATCCCCTGCTGCCAGCAATCCATTCATTACACCCTCGCTATTTCTAATGATGTCATCATTTTATAAAGCTATAAAGAGAGGAGTGACACTTTAGTAAATAAAGAGTTCTTACCACCACTTGCTTCGATGCACTGCATTCTTAATGCATACTGTTAGAAAAATACCGGTGGGGGGGGGGGTTATATGGATGCAAATCTAGCTAGGACATGGGTACAGTAAGTAGTTACAAATTCACAGCCACTTTAGAAATAGGTACCTGAAAAAGAAAGACATTTTTATTTGACCGCTTTAAAAGTAGGCATCTTAGTGAATTATTTTATATTGCTTGCAGCTACAGTATGTATGCAGCTCCAAAATAAACCGCCTTTTTCCTTTACTTCCAGATAATCCTTAGAGTGTGAAGACACCTTTAGACTAAAGCTACAGCGTGGATTATAGTTGCTTTATAATATACTGTCACTTTACCCTTTGAGGGCAAACTGAACATGCCCAGTGCTTTCAGCAAGGTATACTCATCCATCTGCACTCCCTCACCACCCCCATGTTTCCTTGGAGCTCCATGGCTTTATTGGTATGGGTCTTCCAATATGGGGGATTATGTGAGTGCCCCCCATGTGACAGTGCTTATGCCTTAACAGTGTGTGAGGAACAGGTATAGTGCCATCATCCATGTGGGTAGGCTCTGATCCAAAGGTCAAGTTGGCAAAAGGGCTTCAAATACTTCTCTAGTCCTGGAAGTAGTAACAGGATGTAGCAGGTCAGTTAATGGCACGGGTGTCTGCAGTAGATCGCGATAAAGTGGCTGATCAGAAGACAGCCTTAGGTCTGTGAGAACGCCCACTGGAAGGGGTGAAACGCGTCGACGTAGATTTCTGGCCCTTCAGCAATGTCCCTTCCGGATCAGTGGAACGCACGTGGAAGTGTAGTGATACACACGCCGTTGTGGTTCACATCGCTACTGAGCTTAACAGCCTTCAGGGTCTCCACCATTACTATTATGATATGCGACTTTGCATCTGATATACTGTAAGTGTAATTCCTCTTATACAATATATTAAATAAAGCCAGAACGTATTACACTATTGGACTCTTTCTGTCTTCCTTTTTGAGTGTTGGTCAATAGAAGAATCCAGGAAGCCTTATCCCCATACTTACAAGCCAAAGCTTGGACTCACTGTACTAGTATATATTCATGCATCGTTCACTCTAGTGATCGACCAATATTGGTTTTTCATTGCCGATACCGATATTTTGGCCAATGCATATCGGTATCGGCTGATATTGGCTGATATTTTTGTACATTTAAAAAAAAAATATTTTTTTTTTGACAGGTACTTTTGTGGAGGGATCTGGGGGTCTAAAAGACCCCTAACCCCTCCTCTGCACTTAAAAGCATTCAAAACGCCAAGTTTGGCTGTTTTTAATGCAGTCATTTTTTTTAATCTGGCGCCAGACAGTACCCGGAAGTGAGATCACTTCCGGGTTTTTACATGGAGACCCGATCTGAGCCGAATGCGGCTTTTAACAGGTCTTCGGCGGCCATGCAGGATGAATGCCCAGGTCTTCCAGTGGGATGGGAGACCCGGGCGAGCCGTGGAATGCGGCAATATCGGTAACCTCCGGGGCCGATTCCGATATAACGAGAAAGTGCATATCGGCCCCTGATATATCGGCTTTGCCGATAATCGGTCAATTGCTAGTTTACTCATTATTGTTATTTTGTTTTTTCTCACCAATGGTGTGTTTAACAGGATATACATGGGATAGCAACATACATATATTGCACATATTTTTTTAATGCACTGTTTTTGCGCTGTGTTATTGTTATTTACTTGTACATGAACACGTTTACCAACAGGCTGCTTGCCAAAACCTTCATTACCCTTGGTAACCACTGTATCTTCACACTGTATTTACTCTTTGTACTGATGTCTTCAAACCCCAACGTGCTAGTGACCCAAGCTGTAGACTATATATGCTGGTTACTTGCATTACATCCCTGTAAGACAAAATTTCAAAAGCTTTACTTGAGTAATGCAGCATGATACGAACAACAAGATAACTTCAGGTTCAGCATACCTGAACAGGAAAAAGTCCATTCTTGGCAAAGCCCCTGGTTGGTATCTTCAGGCAGGACTGCAAGTCACAGCAATCCCTCTCCTTGTGGAAGGCTCCTAGAACAGTAGCAGCTTTGCTGGAATCAGGATCAGAAGCACTCTCCCAGCTCTTGCTGGCATGGCTATACCTTTCCTTCCTTTGCGGCAGGCTTTGTGTTGTGGGACTATAGGGCTCAGCAGTTCCATAGATGTTGGCAGGCTCCTCACGGCAAGGATACTTCATTAATGACAGATATTAGAGTAGGCAGCTGAAGGAGGGCCAAGCAGAAGCCCCCCTGCTTGAGCAGAGTGTGTGCCCGAGGATCGAGTTACTTGATAGCTGTCAGCCATTCTTTCTCCCATGTGGCTGGACTTGTCTTGGTAGTGCTCCCTCTATATTTTTTGCACAGGAAGATGGGGCAGAGCCCAGCAGCAGCCCGCCAAAAACAGAGAAAGTAAGTTAACCCTTTCCCTCCCTGCCGGGAATCGGCTAACTAGCACTTTCCAAACTGCTTAAAATTCTCTAATGCACCATCGAGGGGCCGATCTGAAACATTTGCAGAATGCTGCAGTTCACAATAGAAACTGTTAAAAATTTACGTCAATGGGTGTAGGTGAGTATTTGCTAATTTTGGAAAAACTTGGGTGATTTCTACCATTCAAGAATACCCTTTGAGGTTAATCTCATAAGACTAGTCTCCTAATAATCACTTAATAATAGCCTGCAGTAGCACAAAATGTCTAGTGTCAAAACTATCTTTTTCCATTTTGCAAAAGAGTAAGGAAAGGTTAACAACACCCCTCTTTTTTGCCATCTTTGTACCTTGTAGGGAGATTTCAATTAATTTCCTGTCCTGTAGCCAGTACAGGAAGTGAGAGACAATACCTCCAAAGTGAAGGAGGTCTCCTGTCAGTTATTTTGGGAGCCAGTGTGGGGATTTCCCCTCTTTAAATGTTCTGGTTCAAGATTTAGGATTTCCACCTTTCAGTCCTTATGATGGTGGTCAGCAAGAAGAATAGAGGGGTTGAAGCTCCCTAACAGCCCCACGAACATCAATAAAGACCTGATAGGGTTTTTTTTTTTTTTCTGCAGCACTTCATTCCTTGAAATACGTGTTGTCTTAAAGCGGAATTTCAGCTTTTAGTGAGGGCCAGTTCTCATTAGAATGTGCGTGTTCCAGTGCAGTCTCACGCATTCCGGTTTTGACAGCCTTTTCATTTCAATTGGTTACCAAATGTACCACATAAAGTATAAACCATGTGTTTTGCACTGTTATATCCAGTGGCGGCTGGTGCATTGGGCGCCGCCCCTACTATCCATGCATCCGTCCCCCTAATCTACATGCGGGGCGCCGGACGCATGAAGTTCAATGGGGCTTTTTTAGCAAGTGATTAGAGCCAGAGGCTCTGATAGGCTAAAAAAAAGGGTTGGCTCTGGGCGCAGTGAGCCCACCCAGTTGTGTATGCATATTCGCTATTGTCACACGGATCCTCCTCCTGGCCAATCAGGATGCGGGTCTGAGACCCGTTTCCTGATTGGCCGAAAGGAGAAGCCAAGCTATTGGCCATGGAGGAGGAGGGAGGAGCTGAAGTCGCCGTTGCCGTGTGCTGCTGCTGCCTGCCCTCCCTCCACATATCCACATATCCAGGCAGGGTGAGTGAGCCGGCGACGAGGGGTGTAGGTATGGTGTGTGGTGCGGCCTGGTGTGGTCGGGGGGGTAGTATGGTGCGATCCGTCTCTCCCCCCCCCCCCGGCCCATGGAGCACCAGCCGCCACTGGTTATATCCCTTCAATAATATGATACATTCTGGTGTGAAAACAACTAATAAAGTAAGTCCACATAAAAGTCCAAAAGTGATTTCAGATATGTGCATCTACTTGTGAACCTGAATATTATTGAATCTCCTTTACCAGCTCCAGTGTTCCAACCACCATCACATAAACATGCCTACCAGAGCCCAAGCCCAAGACCTCACAGCGCAAAAGGTCTGAAATCCCATTTTATCCCTCTCAAGGGGATGGATGGCTTTCTCTGTGCAGGATATTGTTCACGTTAAAACCCGGTCTCTGGAACTTCATTGTGTAGCATTTTTTACCTCCTTTTATTAAAAAATCCAGATATCTTACTCACAAAATGCGTAGGACAGCTAAGCATTAACAAAAGAAAAACCGCTGCTTATCTGAGCCGGTGTGATGACATCCCAACGTAACCCCGCCCTTACGCGTTTCATTTCACAGAACGTTGTCCTAGGGATGCCAGAGTGCCAAATGTGAAAACATGGTGCAAGCACTACATTTTCAGATCGTGCCACTCCAACCACATGTGGTTCGGTGGAAATAAATGTGCTGTATTTGGGCACCATTATCAATTAATGGTACCCACGTGTATCTTGCAAAGGCAGCACAATCATGTGTGACCAGACCCTAAATATGTATTCTTCTTTCCTATTTTTCGGTTCAGGAAATTAGGGGGAAATCTCTCCAACAGCATACAACAAAAGACCTTCCCTGCTTTTTCCAAAAAAAAAAAAAAAGCTTTTAGGGAGTTAAATTAATACTTTGCCCTTTATCTGATTGACTAGAACTTGATAAAGTTTATAGAAATACATCAATTTGTAAATCAATGTCTAATTTTGGCATAGTCTGAAAAGTGATGTGCATCCTACTCATGTATTGCATTAATTCCATGGTATTCGCTGCTGCACAGTCCTACGATTCCTAATAACTAGCTAAAATTATTCAATGCATTGGTGCAGGCTAAATTTCCAATGCAAATGAAGCCAGTACTCAGGTGAATTACAGTCATAATTGGCACTTTTCTAACAGCTGTTTTTCATGTTGTACAAAAAGGGCAGCTTCATACAACCTATTGGGGTTTGCACTAAGGTCATCCAAAAATGAATAATGACACATTATTCCACAGAGTATTTCATCATGTGTCTGAAATTCATATTTTGAGATAATGTTCAGCGCATTTCACAAAAATATTCAGAAATGCTATATTGTTTAAAGGGACCCCAGTACATTATGTAGTGAATTATATAGCACCCTAAAAGAGAATACAGGAATAAAAATAAGAAAGATTCATACTCACCAAGGTGGATGCAGCATCAGTCCGATACTGCATCTGTCCACTGTTGCCTCTACACTGAGAACTGAGTGATAAAACACCGCTGATTGCTCAGTTCTCAGTCTTAAGTGGACAGAAAGCTAATGACTATCAGTCACCACGCACCAGTGCTTTGCTCTGCCCCTCTAGCGGTCCCTAAGGTGCCAAGCTGTGGAGGTAGCTGGAGTAGCTGGCTCAGGCTCTTGGTAGCTCATTGACAGGCTGAGCCAGATGCCGGTTAAGACATCTGGGTGCATCTGGGATCTACCCAGAGCCTGGACTAGACTAGAGTGATGTCAGCCAACAGCGGGCCTTAACCTACTAAGTACAGCTGAATACGGGTCACAGGAGTGCAGAACTAAGTGCAGTAGATCCAGAGGAAGCAAAAAAAACCTTATTGAAGCATGATCCAGTTTGCTCAAGCAGGGGAAAAAATGATTTCCTAATTTCCCAGAAGGCGATTGAATATCCCCTTGACCAATTACCCGTATACTTAGTATAAATATCAGTATCCAGTTACTGTATATTATGTAGGAAAGACTCCAGCCCTTTTCTAAAACAATCTACTGAGATGGTCAGAACCAGCTTTGGATGGAGTCTATTCCACATTTTTCACAGCTCTTACTGTGAAGAAGCATTTCTGTTTTTGCAGATCTTTTCCTCCAGACATAAAGAGGGCCCCTTGTCCTCTGATGACCTTTAAGTTAACCACTTATCGACTGCTCTGTAGAAGTTTTACTGCTACAGGGCAGCCGCGCTGCGCAGGATAAGGTTTATATACGTGATCCTGCACTACCGGGGAGTGGGAGCCGATGTCCGCTGGCACCCACTGATCTTTCGTGCACAGGCAGAATGGCAGTCTGCCTATGTAAACAAGCCAGATTGTCGTTCTGTGAGTAAGGAAGGCATGGATCCTGTGTTACTGCAAAGCAGGGACATGGATCCATGCCTTCCCTTAGTAAAAGTACCTCCCACACTACAATACTGGCTAGGCACACAGTTAACTCTTTGATTGTCCCTAATGTTAACCTCTTCCCTGCCAGTGTCATTAGTACAGTGACAGTGCATATTTTTTTAGCACTGATCACTGTATGAGTGTTACTGGTCCCCATAAAGGTTTTAAAAGTGTCAGTTAGAGTCCGATTTGTCTATTTTTTTAATATTGCAGTCCCGCTATAAGTCACTGATTGCTACCATTACTAGTAATCAGAGTTGTATAAAGTACTTGAAACCCATACTTGAGTAAAAATACAAGTGCTTGATCAAAAAGTGACTTGAGTAGAAGTGGAAGTGCTTGATCAAAAAGTGACTTGAGTAGAAGTGGAAGTGCTTGATCAAAAAGTGACTTGAGTAGAAGTACTAAAGTATTCAACATTTTTTTCTACTTAAGTATTGCAAGTAGTTTTTTTAAAAAAATTTGCTACTCAAGTACTGAAAGTAAAAGTACCAGTAGTTTTGAAAAAAAAATTGCTACTCAAGTACTGAAAGTAAAAGTACAAGTACTGTGTTATGTAGTTATTAAAGAAAGAAGTCAAAAGTTTGAACATCATATTGTTTTTTATTATTTCAAATGCAGCTTTTATTTATACATACAGTAGCTTTTATTTTCGTATGCGCTGATAATACACATGTTTTGAGCTTCATGAAACTTGCCATCTACTGTTCTGGCCGTGGTCATTTTTATAATTGTAACGAGTAACTATGCAGCACAAAAAAAAAAAAATATCGGAGTAGAAGTATTGAAATCATTGAAAAAATGTAGTGAAGTAAAAGTGGAAGTAGGAGAAAAAAATTATACTCTAGGAAAGTACAGATACCGTCTTTCGGTACTTAAGTACAGTAGTGAAGTAGTTCTACTTAGTTACTATACATCTCTGCTAGTAATAATAAATAAATACAATTTCCATAAATATATCTCGTAGTTTGTAGATGCCATAACTTTTGCACAAACCAATATACGCTTATTGGTATTTTTTTTTAAACAAAAATATGTATAATAATACATATTTGCCTAAACTGATAAAGACATTTCAATTTTTAAATTTTTTTTTTTTTAATGTATTGTATAGCAGAAAGTAAAAAATATTGTTTTGTTTTGTTTTTTAATTTTTGGTCATTTTATGTTTATAGCGCAAACATAAAAAAATGCAGAGGTGATCAAATACCACCAAAAGAAAACTTCATTTATGGGGAAAAAAGGACATACATTTTATTTGAGTACATTGTCGCACGACCGCGCAAATGTCAGTTATGGTAACGTAGTGCCATATCGCAAAAAAAGGCTTTGTCATAAAGGGAGGTAAATCTTCAAGAGCTGAAGTGGGTAATAAGTCAACATTAAGTTCTCTATATGGACCACTGATCTATTTATACATGGTGATCATTTCCCCCTTTAATCACCTTTTCTCAAGAGAGAATAAATTCAGTATCTTTCCTCATAGCTGAGCTCCTCCATGCCTCTTATCAGTTGGTTGCTCCTCCCTGGACTTTCTTTAGTTCTCTGATATCCCTTCTGTGAACTGGTGGCCAAAACTGAACTGCATATTCTAGATGAGGTCTGACTAAGGATTTGTACAGGGGCAAAATTATATCTCTCTTTCTGGAGACTGTATCTCTTTTAATTCAAGAAAGGATTTTGTTTGCTTGGCATTGCATGCTATTATTAAGCTAATAAACTACCAGAACACCCAGGTTCTTCTCCACTATGGATTCCCCCAGCTGTACTCCCCTCTATTATGTATATTGCATTAATGTTCTTAGCCCCCATGTGCATTACTTTGCATTTATCAAAAATAAACCTCATTTGTCACATAGTTGCTCAATTAAACAGTGCATTGAGTAGACGGGCAGGAGCGAAAAATTAGTTTTGTTTAGTTTCAGATAGATTCGTTATGTTAATAATTTTGTTTCCTTGATGCATTTTGGAATTTATCTAGTTTAGTTTAATTTCATTTAATTTAATTTTGTTTATTTATTTTCTAATAAATTTCACATTTTTGTAACGATTCAAATTTAGATGGGTCGAAAAATGATTGATTGATTCGAATTCTGTGTGAAGAATAGCTGGCTGTCAAGAAACGGGCCTGGAAGGTGGCCGTCACATCCTTAACAACCGATGACTTGTCAGCTGTCAGTGGGATTACCCACTGACAGCTGAAATGTAAAGAAAAGAATGCCAGCAATGAAACATTCAGGGAAAAAAACATGACAAAAAAATAAATAAATAAAAAGTCTGTGGGGTCCTCCCAAAAATCAATACCAGACCCTTATCTGAGCATGCAGCCCGGCAGGCCAGGAAAGGGGGGGGGGAGAATGCCCCCCCTTTTCCTGAACTACATCAGGCCACATGCCCTCAACATGGGGGGGATGTTGATGGGGACAAGGGGCTCCCTCCCCACAACCCTGGCTGGTGGTTGTGGGGGTCTGCGGGCAGGGGGGCTTATCAGAATCTGGAAGCCTTCTTTAACAAGGGGGCCCCCAGATCCTGGCCCTCCCCCTGCCGACATAGTACCCCTACCCATTCGCCAAAAAAGTGTAAAAAGTGAGCAATGACACAACACAAGTAGGTCCACCGTCAATCACGATTCCCGTCACACCACCGGTCCCAAAAAAGAAAAAAAAAAATCCTGTCTCGTGGAAGGCTTCCACCGTCTGACATTTCCTAAATAGCTATGGGGCGTTACGTCAAGTGGAAGTTTGACTAAGTCACGAACATGAAGCTTTTGAAACACTTTTTTTTATCCCTTTATTTTAAGATCCCCCCCATGATGTGGGCATGTGGTCTTGTATGGTTCAGATGTGCCAGACTGCATGCTTGAATAAGGGTCTGGGATGTCATTTTTTTATTTTTTTGCACAAGGTTCCCCCTAAAAATCCATGCCGGATCTGAAGGTTCTCCCTAACCATGTGTTTTCAGCTCATCCCTATTGGCTGCCAGAATGGTGAATAAAATAGCGTATCTCCTGCAGGGAACTGGCAATTTGATTTTTTTTTTTTTTTTTAGAAACTCCCAGGAGCCATTTACAACCTTTTGCACCCTTAAGAACTATCACAAATTACCATCAACTCACCTTCCCAATTGTCTTCAATGCCTTTCTCCTAATTACACAATGTTGCCCAAATGTTCCTTATTTTGGTGAACATTCAGCAAAGTGAGTTTTCATCCCTAGATACAACTATTAGCCTGGAAAGTGGGCATTTTTAATTTAACAGCCTCTGCTCCCATTGATTTTAATGGGTTTTGGGTTTTGGCATCTGAAATTCATTGAACCCAGGGCAGTTGGGCTCATCCCTAACCCATACCTACAAATCAGATTTCAGAGCAGATTACAAATAAAAAGAGGTTTGTTGAATACTTTGGGTAATGTACATTTTTCCCTTAAGGCTTTTTTTCTAAGACTTGTTTGACAATTTGTGCTGCATATTTTTATGCTTATTTAGCCATACATCTTGATTAAATTAAAAAAATAAATAAAATAAAGCCTCCTAAGTTTTCAAAAATGTTAAAAAAAAATGCCATCTGTTATTGCTTGAATTTTCATATGAAAGTATTATTGGAATGTTGTCACCGCACTGTAAGGATCCATATGGCGTTTTTCTTTCTCACCCAAATCTCACCGGTTAAGGATATTGGTACACCATATGGGCTTAATGCTATTTTCTTATTATTTCAATGAAACATGTAATTGAATGACATATCCCGTTAAGTCAAGAGCACACAGTTAAACTCTCGAAAACATAGTTGAGTCATTCTGTCCCGTCGTCATTTAGTCTCTCCAAGCAAGCTCATTAAGGTTTTTTTTTTTGTTTCTCAGTGCCATAAGCAAACTAATTAAGAGTATGTTTGGTATCCAAATATCCGTTTAGGAGGAAAAAAAAAAACAGATGGTTTATAAATTTTGAGACACCTAGGTTTGCCCTATTTTCATGTTGTGAAAATGTTTCAAAATATATTTCACAAAACTTGCAGCCTTTAGAATTGTATTTTGCACACAGTGAGGACCTGGGGCAAATTCACATTATTAAGGAGAACTAGAGGCCAAGCTTGGATTGGACATCTGCCAGCATCGGGGGGGGGGGGGGGGGGGTTTACTAAAACTGGAGAGTGCAAAATCTGGTGCAGCTCTGCATAGAATTCAATCAGAATCCATATTTTTTTGGTCAATGCTTAATTGAAAAAGCTGAAGTTGGAAGCTGATTGGCTACCACTCCCACCTGCACCAGATTTTGCACTCCTCAGTTTTAGTAAATCCATACCATTGTTTTTTAACCAGAAAGACTGACCTGTTGGCCTACACACACACACACACACACACACACAGGTACCTACCCCCAAATCCTCTTCCTCCTAGACCCCATTTATTTTTAACATTTTTAGCATGCATAAATTTTTCCCACGTGTTGCATGGCTGGTCAAATGATGGGTAATAAGGCTAGAAGGAGGGATGGCACATAGCAATATATTGTGAAACTGGTAACCCTGGGTAAAGGACAACCAGTAGACGGTGATAATAGGAAAGTTTATTGGAAAGAACAATAAAATCCACAAACCGCTCACACGGTCTTCGGCATCACGTGAGGACACTGTGGGGGTCATGCTCAGTCTAATGGGATGGCACTACTCCAAATCCAGGGAAGGACCAGGAATGGGATCCGAAGGGTCACATAGACAGGGAAGGAAGTCAGCCCAGCTCATGTGTCGGCCGTAACACACAAGCAGGCGCCGATCGATCCTCCTACCGCACAGCGTCACAGAAAACAGAGAGCCGAGGCCAGGACAAGGAGCGGACCGGCGTGGAACTCAAGCTTCAGGTTGCTGTGACGCTGTGTGGTAGGAGGATCCCGGAAGTGACGTGAGATCTGGCGCCTGCTTGTGTGTTACGTCCGAAACACGCGCTGGTCTGACTTCCTTTCCTGTCTATGTGACCCTTCTCCGCTACTCCAAATTCTCTGGATTTGGAGTAGTGCCTTCCCATTAGACTGAGCGGGACCCCCACATTGTCCTCACGTGATGCCGAAGACCGTGTGACAGGTTTGTGGATTTTATTGTTCTTTCCAATAAACTTTCCTATTATCACCGTCTACTGGTTGTCCTTTACCCAGGGTTACCAGTTTCACAATACATTGCTATGCGCCATTCCTCCTTCTAGCCTTTTCATGCCACACAATTCATCCTGTGTTAGGGATTTGGCAGCACTTTGTGTGACATTTAACTCCCAGTAATTTTTCCCACCACCACACTGTTGTGGATGTTGGCGCCTATAATCCTACAGGTGGTTGTCCGGAGGACAAGCGCCAGGACTTTTTGTTTGCTTTAAATGATGGGTGATGTGTTCTTCCCCCTTAGTGCTCCTCCGATGGTGCTGAATGCTGTAGAAAAGTCCAGTCAATGAGATTCTCTAAAGCAGGGGCCTCCAAACCCTCAAAAGAAAGGTCCAGCAAACTGTCCTTAAGACTTTAAGGGGGGAAGACTGTGCCCAGTGGGAGTGAACAATGCCTGATCTTTGGTATTATGGTGATAAATAGGTAGTGTCAGTGGAAGGAATTATGCCCCATTGTTGGTGTCAGTTGAAGAAATAGTGCCCCATTGTTGGTGTCAGTGGCAGGAATAATGCCTCAAATGCCAGGTAAAGGCAAGCAAAGGCCTGCATCTGACCCCAGGGCCCGAATTTGAAGACCACTGCTCAAAAGCATTCTCCTGGGATCACAGGCCTGTGTAATCACACTTTTTTTTTTCTATAAAAAGTCGCGCTAACTTGAATAATGGAAAATAAAGTCCATAAAGTCCATATAAATCAGGAACACAGTATCCAAACAGGCTCCCTATGGGTATACGCTTACCAGAGCTGGTAAATCAAAAGGCAGGTTCTCAGAAGCTAATCTCGTCTCTTTGATAGTAGACTGGAACCAATCTCTCGCGTAGACTCAAAAAATTGGAAAAAAGATAAAAACGCAATAGCATAAAACCCAACAAAAACGGATGAAAAAAATTATACACCAAAATGGGTGACTAACAACTGGGTGAATAGTGTGAACTCCACCAGTGTATGGAAAAAAGAAAAAGAGGAATGCTCTGATAGGGACACCTAAGGTACCCCTTACCAAAGATAGCTGAAAAACATGCAATCATATAAGTGCAATCCTGTGACAGCCAGAGTCGCCTCTTACCACAGTGTAAAGATATGTTTGCCAATGTGAATAGAAAATCCTATGGGTGTCTTCTATGTAGATAACCACCACCAATAACACTCGCCTCTTACCAGATAGAAATCAGATTGAGCCAAATAAAGCAAGTGAGTATGACAGGACGCCAGCCTTCACCAGTAGAATTTGCCTCTTACCCTAAGGGGATGGTAAATGAGCCTATAGGGATGATGAGCTTCACGGAACCTGCAGTGGACTCCAGGGCAAGTGACTCCAATACGAGTAACTCCAATAAAACCAGGGTATTACCACCAAAAAGAAAAGACCTCCATAGTGTAAAACCATACGATTTATTGAAGAAAAAAAGAATAAAACTTACAGAAACGAGGAAATGGGGAGCATGTATATCAAGGCCGCCGGCCGGACGGTCTCCGCTCGTCCGCACTTCCTGGTCGCGATCGGATGACGTCAGTACGCCGTGTCCTTACGACGTTTCGTCACAGATGACGTTTTCAAAGGTGCGGACGGCGTACTGACGCCATCTATTTAACCAGAAGGGATGGGGCAGGGCCACCGGAGATCAATGAGGACCGCTCCGCCATCTTAAATGTGGGAACGGAGCATCTAATTTATGGTAACACAATGATATCCGGGCACGGCCCCACATCCCTGATTATACATAGCAAGCAAGGCAATTTGAACAGTCCCGCTCGCTACAGGTTACATAAATAATTGTCTAAAAAAACATATCAGACATTGAGTACATTATTAAATTAAGAACACCAATTAATGGCAATTAAGAGGGATGCATGGTCTCCCTGCAAAGAACCAAGCAAAGTCTCGATTACACATTACATCTTTAATAAAAGCTAGTTATGCCAAAACAAAAAGAGAATAAAATCAGAAAATTAATGTATTGTCGATCCTAAAACGGTGTCATCTAAACCCAAAAGAATCGGGTCAAGCTCGACATTAACGATAGCAATATAATTGTAATGCCATCTAGTGGCAACAAAAGGAATTGCAAATTCTTTGCAGAGAGCCATGCTTAACATAGTGTAGTCAGTGAAGGCCACATTGTACTAAAGGATAAAAATTATATAAAAATTAGTATCCAAAAAACAATTAAATCCAATCCAAGGATAAACTAAGTGGATAAGTGCTAGTACACATCTTAACAGTAAACCCCTTTAAAGGTAACAATAAGACTGGGTGTAATTCTTATTTGTAAATATATGAAAAATTGTTTTTTGAAAACTTTTTTATACCAGGAGAACCAGAAAGGTAAAAAATAATAATAAAAATCATGAATTATCAATAAAAGCATTAACCTCAACGTCAACGTTGAGACCAAACGGCACATATGTTTTAGCACGGTGTATCCAAGTCATCTCTAACTTTGATATGCCCCTCACCAAGGGTTCCCCCCTCCAATGAGGTTCAAATTTGTCTATCCCCAAGAAAAGTGTATTCTTGGGGTTTTTCCCATGAACCAGGGCATAGTGTTTGGACACTGAATGCTTCGGGAACCCTTTGAGTATATTGGACACATGTTCATTTAATCTAACCTGCAGGGGTCTTTTAGTTCGCCCTATATATTGAAGCCCGCATGGGCACTGGAGGAGGTAAACTATACCAGTGGTCATGCAGGAAATAAACGGCTTGATAGCATGGACCCTATTAGTGCTAGTAGCTGTAAATTGTTTGACTGATCTACATTTGTTGGAACTAAATGAACATACTCGACATCTATTACACTTGTAAAAGCCTGTCAGTTGGCTTAGGAAAGTAGGCTTAGGTGCAGGTGGTTCTAAGATATTGGGTGCTATCTTATCTCTTAAGGTAGGAGCCCCCTTGAAAACTATACGCGGTTTAGCTGGAAGGGAGGATCCCAAAACGGAATCATTACCCAGAATATGCCAGTGCCGTTTTATGATGTTTTTGACACTCATATGCTGACTGTGTAATCACACACCCTCAGAGAATGTTTAAATTATGCACTAAAGCCCCGTCCACACGTATGTCGGCCGAGCGATCGGCCGTCTTTTGTCCGGTGCTGTCCTGTCGGCTGAAAAGTGCTAAAGACTGCACACGAATTTTGTTGGCCAACAACAGCCGACTGCAGAAGTGATGTCATGTGATGGTTAACTTTCCGTGTCTTTTTTTTTCTCTGAGCATGCCCAGTCTTGCTAATCTGCTGTTAGTCGGCCGAATTCTGTACTGACTGGCGAACAATCGTCCGTTCTGGTGACGGCCAACAAAAATTTTATAGCCTGCACACCCGATTCTGTTCGGCTGAAAAGTCGCTGTCGGTTATCGGAAGCATCATACTAACAAGCCGACAATCGGCCGATCGTTCGGCGGCTGAATATTTACGGCTGACAATCGCTACGTGTGTACGGGCCTTAAGTTTATAAGAAGTTAGTTGAATGATGCTGCCCATTCTTCTACCTAGAAAAGCTGCGGTGCTGCAGGAAAGAGAAATATGTAGAAGATGTCTCTGGAGTATTTGGGGGATAAGTATTGCTGGCAAAACCATAAAAAAGTAAATTAAAATAGCTAAAATTGGAGTTTAATTTCTTGTAAGTTCCTCAATGCACTAGCCTCATTAAAATTTGAACATTCTGCCACTGGGACCCATTGCTAAATAGGTTTTCATATCTAAGCATATTGGTTCACATTGGTTATTTGCAGTCCCTGGTCTCAAAGGTAAGTGTGGGTTGATATATGGAGCAATTGATTCTCAACATTCAAAGCAGCGCCCCTAAAGATCTCTCAGCAGCTTAGCTCATCCCTCCCAGACAGAGCAGATCTGTGTTTTAATTATTATAAGACTGGAAGGTCATGAAGTCAGTGCTGTGAGAGGGAAGAAGGGAGAGCTGAGATACTGGGACAATGACTTGGATAATTTCTTCTGTGAACATTGAGGATGAAATGCTTCACAGTGCCTGCAGCTACTGAAGTAAGTACCCATTCACGCCTGAAAAATACAAAATGTGATTTGAAGCTTCACCAAAAGTTCTTTGAGGCTCGATACTAGGAATTCCGTTATATTCAGTGGTGCCAGTTCACACCTAAGTTTAGCATGCAAGTGTGATTTGAATGTACAGAATAATCTTGATATATGTAGGCATAAGATATTGACTCTAAAAATAAGTTATTCTGTAATGCAAAGTGGTATAAATCCCTGAAGAAGAAATTATTTGTATATTATTTTAAAATGGGTTGGATATCCCCAACTTTTGGAAATCATCTGTTGTCTTTCTTTGGTGATGGGACTGAATACAAATCAGTTGGGGAATACCACTTGTTGCATCTTTGAGATACTACCATGATGCTTACGATTTATGTGATGTATGGGTATATGGAAAGATCTCTTTTAAAGTTTATGTAATCCTGTTAAAAATAATTTTAGGAAATAATAATAAATAACAATTTTTTATAGATTCATTAAAATGTGTTTGATTGCCAAGAGAGGATACGTTATAGTGTTTAACTGGTTCTGGACCGCCCACCGCATATATACTGCGGCAGGCTGGCCCTCCTGCGTGAACCGACGTAGGGCTACATCGGTCACGCGCCGGCAACTAGGGGGTAAGCGTGCTGGCGGCGGCGTGCTCCCGCCTCCACTTGGCAGCGGGGACTCCCATCTGACACCCGCGATCGCTCCCCGCTAAGAGAGAAGAACGGTCAGCTATTGTAAACACAGCTGACCGTTCTTCTTTCTGGAATGATCACAGAGCTCCTGTGATCCTTCTATATAGGAACACAGGTCTCTATGGTCATTCCATAAGCCCCGCCCCCCACAGTTAGAATCACTCCCCTAGGCTCACATTTAACCCCTTGATCACCCACAGTGTTAACCCCTTCCCTGCCAGTGTCATTATTACAGTAACAGTGCATATTTTTTAGCACTGATTACTGTAGTAATGTCACCGGTCCCCCCAAAAGTGTCAAAAATGTCAGTTAGGTACCGCAATATGTCGCAGTCCCGCAAAAAATCGCAGATGGCCGCTATTACTAGTAAAAAAAAAGCAATAAAAATGACATAAATCTTTCCTGTAGTTAGTAGATGTGATAACTTTTGTGCAAACCAACAAAATACGCTTATTGCGATTTTTTTTTACCAAAAATATGTAGTAGAAAAACCAATTGGCCTAAAATGTTAAAAAATTTTGATTTTAAATTTTTTTGGGGGGTAATGTTATATAGCAGAATGTGAAAAATATTGGGTTCTTTTCAGAATTGTCGCAATATTTTTGTTTATAGCGCAAAAAATAAAAATCGCATAGGTGATCAAATACTACCAAAAGAAAGCTCTATTTGTGGGGAAAAAAAAAAAGGACATCAATTTTATTTGGGTACAGTGTCGCAGGACCACACAATTATCCGTTAAAGTAACGCAGTGCCGAATCGCAAATTTGGCCTAGTCGTTAGGGGGCAAAATCTTCCGGTCCAGAAGTGGTTAAAAAGGGATGATGGCAATCACACCTTCAGCAATAATACATTTTTTTGTGCAGGAAGCATTTTTGCCACTTTTCAGTAACATTTGCCCTAACCCTCTCTCCGTGAGTTTATTGCACCTAATAAACTCTTTCAATGTTCTAAAGTGACTGGCTTTCAATTTCTTCCAACCTAAAAAAGGTTAAGGATTCCATCCTGAAGTTTGAAATGCTAGGCTATCCAGCGACCTAATGGTCCTCATCCAGGTACCAGGGGTAAGGGGGCTCCTCAACTGTTTATGGATACCATCTTTTTCTATTATTTTATAATAATCTAATGGGCCATACACACTATAAGATTTTCTGAAGACTTTTTCCTTAAGACTTACCAAAACCATATAATATGAGGTCAAACCTAAACACTTTCAATTTGTATGCAATCTGGCAGGCCCTTGCACTTCATAGAAAAGGTAAATCTGAAGGAAATCTAACCACAAAAGTTGCATAGTGTGTATCCAGCTTAAGAAGGCTACAAAGCAAAACAAAAAAGAAGTATATATAACCTTTGGATCTACAGAAAAGAAAGTGCTGCCTTAGTTACGGTACAAATATTCCTTTTACATTTCCATGTGAAAAAGGAATGCTTTTATTCCAAATTAACTGCCTTTAAGAACAAAATGAATCTGATAAAATCTATACAAATTCAGCAGAGCTTTCACATTTAATTTCACCAGCAGGGCTCGGGATGAATAGGTATTCATTGAACGGGGCCATGTGAATTGACGTCAGCGATGGACCAACTGACAACGGCTTGAAGGCTTGTCTCTTCATGATCTTATGTGTTTTGCAACAATGATGTCTCCTGCTTTTAATTATCTGTTCATCCAGTTTTATGGCATGTCATCCCTGTAATTACTCGCAAGGAACCACATGACAAAGAAGTAATGAAATCAAATGACCAGTCTAATCTGCCAATGTTCCCAGTTCTTTCCTTTCACTCTGGTCATTACATGGTCTTTCCAAAACACATTAATACTGTGACTCAACATTCTTTGGCTTTGATGAATTGCCTGTGCATATTCAATTGCATTATAAAAAAAAAACCTTTGCTTAGAGAACACATAGGTTGCTTTTGATGATGTTCTTCTAAAAATGCTAAGTGTCTGGCTGTGGTATGTTATCACCACCCCTTGTGGGTGACGTGGGCTCACCTGAGGTGCGGCATCTAAGCACTGGCCACTTTTCACCACTGGTGATCCAAGCAGAAGTGGGAGCAGGTACCTGTCAAAACCAGGTATCCGCTCCCCCTAAAAATTTGCCAAATGTTAAAGAGGAGGGGGGAGGAAAACCTTGAAGTGGAATTTCCCCTTTTGGGTTAAGTTCCACTTCAAAGTGAAATTCCAGGTATGCCATTTTTTATATAGTTCCGTTGGACCAGCTTGGACCAAAGTAAGTATGTACTATATGTGCCTACCTGTGGGATCCCTGTGGAAACTGTTATTCCCTGTAGTAGGCACTGCTTCCAGGCCCCATGTGAAGGGGTTGTGCTGCTGAATTGTAAACATCGGAGGTTGCTTATTCGGCATGGGCACCATTCAGGTAACACTTACCATGTTCTCAATTAATGCAAAACATTCTCTGTTTGTTTGAGGTGAAGTAGTTGGGCGGTGTTGTCACGAAAACGCCACCACGTCCAATCGGAGAATGCTTTGCTTTCATTGCAAATGCAAAGTGTTCTCTGAATGGCGCTTGTGCTGAGTGAGTAACCTGTTGTCTTAAAGCGGAGTTCCACCCAAAAGTGAAAGCTCCGCTTATCTGTCTCCTCCCCCCTTCCCTGGTGCCACATTTGGCACCTTTCGAGGGGGAGGGGGGAGCGGGTACCAGTTTCTGACAGACCCCTTGACCGACCCTGCCGCGGGGTCTGTCATAAGTTCAGCCGCCCTCCTCCTTTCCCACCGCCGGGCCATTCAAAAAGAGCAGCGCGCTTGCGCATGCACAATAGGGAATCAGCTGTGAAGCCACAAGGCTTACCTTCCAATAGCTGAAAGGCTACGGCTGAGAGCCAATGGAAACATCGGCTGGGGTGCTGACAACACTGGATTCCAGGACAAGTAAGTGTTCAAAAATTAAAAGTTAGCAGCTACAGTATGTGTAGCTGCTGACCTTTAAGTTTTCCATGGGCGGGCTGGAGCCCCGCTTTAAGTAAGCAACAGCCACTTGGCATGGGACCTGGAAGCCAGTGGCAATAATTGTAGGAGCTGCACCTAAAACAGTGATTTCCAGCTTTCCTAGGGATTTCACAGGTATGGCACATAAAATACATACAGTTTTTTACAAAAGTGAGTACACCCCCTCACATTTTTGTAAATATTTTATTATATCTTTTCATGTGACAACACTGAAGAAATGACACTTTGTTACAATGTGAATTAGTGAGTGTACAGCTTGTATAACAGTGTAAATTTGCTGTCCCCTCAAAATACCTCAACACACAGCCATTAATGTCTAAACCGCTGGCAACAAAAGTGAGTACACCCCTAAGTCAAAATGTCCAAATTGGGCTCAAAGTGTTAATATTTTGTGTGGCCACCATTATTTTCCAGCACTGCCTTAACCCTCTTGGGCATAGAGTTCACCAGAGCTTCACAGGTTGCCACTGGAGTCCTCTTCCAACCCTCCACGATGACATCACAGAGCTGGTGGATGGTAGAGACCTTGGGCTCCTCCACCTTTCATTTGAGAATGCCCTGCGGATGCTCAATAGGGTTTAGTTCTGGAGAGATGCTTGGCCAGTCTATCACCTTTACCCTCAGCTTTTTTAGCAAGGCAGTAGTCGTCTTGAAGGTGTGTTTGGGGTCGTTATCATATTGGAATACTGCCCTGCGGCCCAATCTCCGATGGGAGGAGATCATGCTCTGCTTCATTATGTCACAGTACATGTTGGCATTCATGGTTCCCTCAATGAACTGTAGCTTTCCAGTGTTGGTAGCACTCATGCCGCCACAGGCCATGACACTCCCACCACCATGCTTGACTGTAGACAAGACACACTTGTCTTCGTACTCCTCACCTGGTTGCCGCCACACATGCTTGACACCATCAAATAAGTTTATCTTAGTTTCATCAGACCACAGGACATGGTTCCAGTAATCCGTGTCCTTAGTCTGCCTGTCTTCTGTTTTCGGGCTTTCTTGGGTATCATCTTTAGAAGAGGCTTCCTTCTGGGACAACAGCCATGCAGACCAATTTGATGCAGTGTGCGGCATATGGTCTTAGCACTAACAGGCTGTCCCCTCACCCTTTAAACCTCTGCAGCAATGCTGGCAGCACTATTATGTCTATTTCCCAAAAACAAGCTCTGAATATGACGCTGAACACGTGCGCTCATCTTCTTTGGTCGACCATGGCGAGGCCTGTTCTGAGTAGAACCTGTCCTGTTAAACCTCTGTATGGTCTTGGGCACCATGCTGCAGCTCAGTTTCGGGGTCTTGGCAATCTTATAGCCTAGGCCATCTTTCTGTACAGCAACAATTCTTTTTTTCAGATCCTCAGAGAGTTCTTTGCCATGAGGTGCAATGTTTGACTTCCAGGTACTAGTATGAGACAGTGAGAGCAATAACACCAAATTTAACACACCTGCTTCCCATTCACACCTGAGACCTTGAAACAATAACGAGTCACATGACACTGGGGAGGGAAAACGGCTAATTGAGCCCAATTTCGACATTTTTACTTAGGAGTGTACTAACTTTTGTTGCAGCAGTTTAGACATTAATTGCTGTGTGCTGAGTTATTTTGAGGGGACAGCACATTTACACTGTTATACAAGCTGTACACTCACTACTTTACATTGTAGCAAAGTGTCATTTCTTCAGTGTTGTCACATGAAAAAATATTCAAATATTTACAAAAAATGTGAGGGGTGTACTCACTTTTGTGAGATACTGTACTTATATTGGTTCAAGCTGGTTCAATGTAATTATGTAAAAATTTCCATACCTAAATTTCAGCTTTAATGGGAAGAGGTATGGGCGATGTCATTGCTGAGTGGATTTGAAGCTCTATTGTCTATTTCAGAACCAATATTAGAGAATTTCTTTTGTTGCACTACTTCAGAATTAAAATTACCTTTCTATCTGTAGATTCAGTATTTACATGCATATGATCATAACATTTTGCTTATATATATATGTATATACATATATATATATATATATATATATATACATATATATATATTTGAGAAATGTATTTTCTTCCAATATTCCCTGAACAGCCATCATTTGTCATGGGCATGTAAGAAAATATAAATGCACCTAGATATTTACGTGCTTTGATGACTCCGTCAAAATGTCTCTTAAGGTCTTAGAAGGAATATATCGGGTTTCTAAGTGCCTTCATTTAAAAGGCTGAGATCCACACCACTAAGTATTATAATGCGACCTTCTCTTTAGTCAGGGTTTTCTTTCACTAACCGGAACCTACCATATCATTCTAATACATTAATCTATATATATCAGAATGTTAAAGCAAGCAAAAAAGACATATAGAGGGAGATTTACTAAAACTGGTGCACACAGAATCTGGTAACTAGCTTCCAGGTTTTATTGTCAAAGCTTAATTGAGCAAGCTGAAGTTAAAAGCTGATTGGCCACCATGCACAAATGCACCAGATACTGGGTACACTGGTTTTAGTAAATCCCCCCATAGTGACATATGTTTGCATTTAAGGTAAATCTAAAGGCAAAATGTTTATTTTTCGTTTTGAATAGAATACAGGTGAGCAAAAACCGCTCTCAGTTTTTTTGCCATCTGTGTTTCATTAAATAGATTACCCCCACTTCCTGTCCTGTAGACTAAAGAGGAAGTGAAGGGATATATTTCTAAAGTGAGAGATCTCCCCTCTGACAGTAGTCATAGAAGTGTACCCACTGAAAGTGTAACGCTCATTTTTGAAGGCAGGTGCCTTCCAGTAAGCAGGTGCAGTGCAGCCTCTCTGCAAGGATGGTGCTATTCGATGGCCTTAGTAGTCCTCTTCAGGTAAGCAGCTGTCCGATTGGATGCTGCTACCCTGATTGATCTGGTGGCCATCTTTGAGGTGGGCTTATAAAAAGCGTGGTGCACATTCAATGTTGTGCGTAGGTTGAGACAGATCTCCCATTGGCTAGGGACAGTCAGAGTAGTATAGGGACAGATTCTGGTGAAGGAGGGAAAGAGCAGGGGCTCTCGTATACCATCTGTAGTCTTCCTGTGTTGGTCCTGGTTTTTGGTCTGACTTTCAGCTGCCTCCCCTGTTGAAAGCTGTCAGGTGTCTTCATTGTGCAACATACTCTCTGTCTTGCTAATTGTAAGTGTTCTGGTCCAGCATGCCCGCATATGCAGAATTTGCTGTACTCTTTTCACATTACTACATAGTTATACTTTTCTGCATTAACCAGACTTTGTGTGAGTTTTCTTCTAGTAAAGTGAGCCTATTCCACAATAACAGGTTCTGGAAATAAAGCAGGTGTCCCTTACCTGTTCAGAGGCTGCCAGACCTAGATACCAGTTCCAGAGCACATAGACAAACACAGGTTCAGTCTTTTTGTAAATCTGTTGCAGTACTGGAACACAGGTGGGTAGGGGGATACTACAAAACACACACAGGTATTAGAGGACATATTCACAAACCAAGGCCTTCAGTAGGAGCCTTAAGTAATGCTGAAGATATAGGGGACACTGTAAGAGACTCTTTAAGGTCAGTCGCTATCCTTGTAGTAACCTCTGGTGTCTAACCCTCTAATCACAGACACACCGGAATCTCTAAGCAAAAGGTCCTACTCACAATGTCCAGAGGCAGCTCTCCAACCAGCTTCCCTACAACACTCTTCAATGAAAGGGGTCCTTCTCCAGCCCAGATCCCCGAACCTGATTTCCAGGAACACTCTTGAGTGACAGGGGTCTTTCTTTAGCCCAGCTTCCCCAACCAGTTCCCTGTAACACTCTTCAGTGAAAGGGTCCTTTTCCAGCACAGCTTCCTAAGGTAATGTCCTCCAGCAAATTCTCATTCATCCAGGCTCATCAGGCCCTCAACCATGCACTTTCTGAGGCCTGACAGCAACAGCTCTTCAGTAACACAGGCTGCCCCCCAGGGGCAGAGGACCCAAGAGTGAGCTCCTAGCAGAGCCTCCCAGACAAATATCTCTTCCCTAGCCACATCTTCTAGGCCTACCTCCCAGGAATTGGCGAAGGCAGAAATTATTAAGGCAGTGGCTAACCCTCTGAATCTATTTCTGAAAGCTTCTTCTGGAGGCAGGCAGGAGTTATCAACCACCAGACTTAGGGAGACTTGACCAGACCTAGGAAATAAATTGCTGCAGAGCCAAAAAACTGAATGTGTACAGCCTAGGGCATGGACACTACAGAAGATGTTTCCTCTATTCCAGTTCTGGTGGCAATTCAAAACTTTTGATTTGTCCTCATGTTCATTCTTGGTAACATTGGTGATCAGGACAATTAGAGAGGGTAAATCCTCCAAATGGGGACACAAACAGCAATAAAAATGTGATAGTTGTTCTAACCCCTTGCCACTCTAGCAGCCAAGACTGTATTTACTGTACATTTGTAGAGCAGGTGATGGACTTTCTGGTGGAAGTGACTGCTTTTGGTGGAGCCATCTGATCACTTCCACAAGTAATGAAAAGGAGCTGTAGGTACAGTATGTGGTGTGTGTATGACAGCATTGTAAAATGCTTGTTATTGGTAGGTGCAATGAGGAGTTGATTCAACTTCTGGGGGGGTGGTACCCAATGAAGGTGTGACGTAGGTGAACCCTGTTGTGGTCTCAGGCTGCTATCTCTCTTAAAATCGATGGAACGTTCGGAAACGAACCCTATTGAAGTCTAAAGCTGGATACACACTATACAACTTTTATGGTTTGATTTCCTTTAGATTTACCTTCAACTATGTAGTGGAAGGGGCCAACCTGATTGCATACAAATTGAAAGTGTTTGACCTCATATTATATAGTTTTGGTAAGTATAAAGGGAAAAATCTGAAGAAAATTGTGTAGTGTGTATCCAGCTTAAGGGACCTGAACTGGAAAATGCCCAAAATGCCAAGGACCTGGGTACTGCCCTGGGGGGCATGTATCAATGAAAAAATGTTTGTAAAAAAAATGTCATTTTTAAATGAGCAGTGATTTAATGATGCCTAAAGTAAAATCATAAAAATGAGAAATAACAATGAAAGATTCCTTAGTTTGCCTATAAAGTGGAGCATCTGTACCATGTATACAACCTGCTGCAGCAAAACTGATATATTTAAAGAAAACAAAATGACATTTGAATTGATTTTTTCCTGCAAGCTTTCTTTTATTTGTAAACAATGGCTTGGAGAGCCAGTCTGTACGATGAAGCCACAATTTAGTGCCCTGGGAACAAAATGAGAGATTTTTGGATAAACTCTGGTTTCTCTTTAGCAGACTTTGAATAGATATAACAGGTGCAGAAAACTTGGTCTTTGGGTGTCTGTGGCGCCTTCACACCATAACCCTATAGGGGTACTCTTAATGAAAGCAAGAATTGGCCTTGCTGTCAAAATTGAAATTATATGCCCCTTTCAAACAGTGGCAGGAAGAATCGGGCTTCGGGTGTTGGTGGTAGACAAGGAGGCAGAATAATCCACTCTGGCAGCTGCTGTGGACTGCACACTAGTCTCTGCTTGGGTGATGGACAAGGGGATGAGGAGGATGGTTTAGTAAGCCAGTTTACCACCACCTCCTCTGCATGGTGTAGCTAGATAGCATGGGCAACATCACTAAACAGAGGAAATGATGCCCTGCCTGAGTACGGACCATGTCTGCCTTTTGCCTGTGGGTGCAAATGCTGCTTTCCCCCTCACAGCAGCATGGGATCGTCTGCCTTTCCTTGTTGGCTTCCCAGACATGATGGGGGCTTATAAATAAAATGTAATTAAGACGGGGAAATGTGTACGTGGACTCACTTTAATCAAATGAAAGTGGTGTTTGGTGCACTTTAACTTGAGTACTCACTACACAGACACACTCCACTGACACACTACAATATACTGCAGTAAAACTGCAATGGCACACTGCAATATACTGTGGTAAACATGCAGTAACATACTGAAATTTACTGCACTGAAATATACAGCAGTAAGCCTGCAATAACGCACTGAAATTTACTGTAGTAAACCTGCAATAACGCACTGAAACCTACCACGTTAAATGTGCAGTAATGCACTGCAATATACTGCATTAAACCTGCAATAATGCACTGCAATATACTGTGTTAAACGTGCAGCAATGCACTGAAATATACTGCAGGAAACCTGCCCTGACAAAATAAAATGACACTAAAGTAAAAATGAACTGTTGCACTACTCTCACACTGTACTATCACTTGATTCACACTAAACTGACACTCTACACTCACAATAGAATCATAATAGCACATTATAGCACACTAACTCACTAGTAGCACTGAGCAGAGCCCTGTTCTATGAATCTCAATGCCGATATCACAGTACAAATGGCCACAATGGGAAGAATATTTTTTTTAGTGTGAGGTGGGACTAAGAGCAATGAATCATGATTGGATAGAGTCATCATCACAGTTTGCAATCATGGCTCTGACAGTGCTATGTGCCCT
This sequence comes from Pelophylax lessonae, assembly GCF_965119305.1. NCBI lineage: Eukaryota > Metazoa > Chordata > Amphibia > Anura > Ranidae > Pelophylax > Pelophylax lessonae. The sequence continues at coordinate 26,354,059 of NC_138778.1, forward strand.
GATTGGGCAAAGCTTTCATTGCTTCAGCCAATAAGGGCTTCCAATGCACTGTGCAGGGATGCAGTGAATTGTGGTCGTTCAGCAGGCCGAACAAACGATAATGTGTTAATTGAACGAGTGAACAGCCAATGTGAACTGTTCACCCCAACTCTAATAATAATAATATTGAGTTATTTATAATATTGAATGAGATATTTATTGTATGATTTTGCTGTCTATTGTTCCCCCACACACTAGCCCTGAGGAAGGGGAGGTATTTACCCCAAAATGCATTGGATTTACCTGTTACCTGTGAACTGTTATCTTCCATAATCATTTTAAATATACCCTTGAGTGTGACAAACCTTTGTACCGGGAGAGCCTCTATAATAACCCAACAGCCCATCGAAGGTACTGTCCCACAATTTGACAGTGTTCACAAAGTATCCTAAGCTCTTTTGTCCCAGGAGTGGTATGGCAGGTGTTGGTGAATGAAATGAGTGGCTCATTGATATCCCCTCCTGTGAATAAACACATGGATGCAATGTGTATCGTGTTTCTTACCTGGCTGCTGTGGCTGGGGAAGAAGCTAACAGAGCATGATCTGTGCACCATTAGCTTCAAGTAGAATTCCAGGATATGCTGACTAACCTGTGTAAGAAGGATGTATATACTTACCTATTGTCAGGCTTCTTTGGTCTTGTCACGTGATCCAGCTCCCCTGCGTCAGGCAGCAGGGGCTGCAGGGGAGAGGAGGGAGCACTGACAATGGATGGACCATAGGAGCCTATGGGTGACGTCAGAGTTCCAGACTTGCCATTGTGGAATGAAAAAGGGAGGAGAGAGTAGCAGGAGAGGGAGAAAGGAGAAGAATAGGGTAGGAATAATGATTCAGTTGTGTCAGAGTATGCGCATATACGCAAATTGAAACCTTAGCTACTGAGTTCTGTAAACAACAGTTTTTTTTTTTTAGTGGAGCAGCTAAGATCAGTCTGGTAAACATATAAAAAAATAGCCTAGAGCTGTATCTGCTGGTTGCAATTGTGAATATGATCAATTCATTTGCAATATTTCATATCTGCCGTGACAAATAAAGTACAAAAAAATGTATCTTTCACTTTTTTCTTATTTTTGGTCCTGAAAATAATAAAAACAGAAATGTATACACAAACTCTATGCATCCCCTTTAAAGCACAAAATTGTCAAGAAAACAGTTTTTGAGATGAGAGACATAACAAATTTCCCTACTTATCCAGGCACATCAGTATTTCCCTACTGTACGTCTCGGAGTGATAGATGTCTGGTCTTCAGATTCAAATCCGAAGTAACTGGGAAATCATCGCGGAGCATTTAGATGTTATTTATGGACTCTGCCTCATGCTGAGTCTAAACGAATGCAGCCTGAGATGTGATCTGGTATCCCATCAACACAATAGATGTTGTTGTCATCCAGTGATAAAGGTGGTTACAGTGTCCTTTAGATAACATTTGAAATACGCCATATATTACGGCTGTTGGGAAGAGGGTGACTTCAAGTGATAACACCGCATGCTAAGCACCCCCTCGCCGTACTTCTACTACTACTGATATCAGTGCTGTTACTGCTTGTACCGTGATAATCCTACTGCTGCTAGTGTGCGGTCACTACTACTACTACTAATCTTACTACTACAACTACTACTACTGATATCAGTGCTGTTACTGCTGCCCTGTACCGTGATAATCTTACTGCTGCTAGTGTGTGGGCACCGCACAGAGTGACTAGTGTGTCACCTGGTACACCCCCTGTGCACGCCTATGCAGCTGCCCAATATACCGTATGTCAATTTCCCAAAGACAACCTCTGGATATGACGCTGAGCACGTGCACTCAACTTCTTTGGTCGACCATGGCGAGGCCTGTTCTGAGTGGAACCTGTCCTGTTAAACTGCTGTATGGTCTTGGCCACCGTGCTGCAGCTCAGTTTTAGGGTCTTGGCAGTCTTCTTATAGCCTAGGCCATCTTTATGTAGAGCAGCAATTCTTTTTTCAGATCCTCAGAGAGTTCTTTGCCATGAGGTGCCATGTTGAACTTCCAGTGACCAGTATGAGAGAGTGAGAGCGATAACACCAAATTTAACACACCTGCTCCCCATTCACACCTGAGACCTTGTAACACTAACGAGTCACATGACACCGGAGAGGGAAAATGGATAATTAGGCCCAATTAGGACATTGCCACTTAGGGGTGTACTCATTTTTGTTTCCAGCGGTTTAAACATTAATGGCTGTGTGTTGAGTTATTTTGAGGGAACAGAAAATTTACACTGTTATACAAGCTGTACACTCACTACTTTACATTGTAGCAAAGTATCATTTCTTCAGTGTTGCCACATAAAAAGATATAATAAAATATTTAGAAAAATGTGAGGGGTGTACTCACTTTTGTGAGATACTGTATGTATATATATATATATATATATATATATATATGCAAACTATTCAGGAAAACAAGGATATTGGTGCAAGCTGATGTACACTAAGCCAATTACATTGACAAATAAAAAAGACGGAATATTCTTCCCTTGTTTTGACCAGCCGAAGACACATCATTTACTACACATCCAAGATTCACAGTTCAGTTATTTTCCCCGCCAGCTAACCCCCGCTGACAGCTCCTGCCTGGAAGTCTGCTAGATTTTAATTGTTGCAGATTAGAGGACAGGAGAGTTCAGAGATCAGAAAATTCTATGAAAGCTGGATGCAGGTCTGACACAGTAAATAAAATAACCTTTCTCAAATTATATACAGGAGCTGTAGATGGAGCAATCCATAATAAACACAGGGTATTGTAGAATGTAGAATCTGAATGCAAACTGAGAAAAACAAAACATTTGAATATGCCTTAAAGCCCAACTCTGGGATTAGGATCACCCAATTTCCAATCAACCCTTAACCACTTAAGTCCCGCAAGATTTTACCCCCTTCCTGACCAGGGGATATTTTGCAATTCGGCACTGTGTGAATTTAACGGACAATTGCGCGGTCGTGCGATGCTGTACCCAAATGAAATTGACGTCTTTTTTTTCCCACAAACAGAGCTTTCTTTTGGTGGTATTTGATCACCTGTGCGATTTTTACTTTTTGCGCTATAAACAAAAAAATAGTGACAATTTTTGAAAAATAACAATATTTTTCACATTTTTTTAAATGAAATTACCCCCCCCCCCCCCCAAAAAAAAAATAAAAAATCTAAATTTTTTAACATTTTAGACCAATTTGTTTTCTGCTACATATCTTTGGTGAAAAAAATCGCAATAAGCGTATTTTGATTGGTTTGCACAAAAGTTATTGCTTTTACTAACTAAGGGAAAGATTTATGTCATTTTTATTGGGGTTTTTTTAACTAGTAATGGCGGTGATCTGCAATTTTTTTTGTGGGACTGCGACTTTGTGGCGGACAGATCGGACCCTTGACTGACATTTTTGACACTTTTGGGGGTACCAGTGACATTACTACCGTAATCAGTGCTATAAATATGCACTGTTACTGTAAAAATGACACTGTCAGGGAAGGGGTTAACTTTATTAGACATCCAGGGGCTAAATGTGTCCCTAGGGGTGTGCTTCTAACTGTAAGGGTTATTGGCTTTTGATGTAACCACAGAGACATACGATCCTACATAGCAGAATCGTATAGTCTCTGCAGTTACACCAGGGAGAATGACAGGTGGCTTTGTTTACATCAGCCGCCTGCCTTTCTCCCTCTCCAGTGGGAGATCGTGAGTGACCGGCGGACATCGGAGCCGCCGGTCACTCACGCTGGGATGGCAGTGAATGAGCGGGGGTGGGAGTGCACCTCCGGCGGCGCGAGCTTGCCCCCTATTGCCTCATACGGGCTGACCACCGCAGTATATGTACTTGCGGTGGTCGGCAAGTGGTTAAAGTGTAACTATTTTTTTTAGAATAAGGCAGGGTTACAAATTTGGTCATTTTTCTTTTCTTTTCTTTTTTTTTTGCATCTATGTGCCAAAGGGGAGATTTCCCCTTTGGCCCGGTAGCCAAAACAGGAAGCAAGAGAAAATCTCTCTGAAGTGAGGGAATCCCAGGGTGTCACCAGGGTCATCAGAACTAGTGTCCCCATTGAAGAATGTTCTCCTCTAGTATTATTCTGATGTCCACCCAAAATTTGGAATTTTCTTTCACTTTCGATAGTAATAGTAAACAGGAGAGAGAGAGAGGGGTGTGAATCTCCTTAATAAGGCAATAGACAGCAATAAAACCTGACAGGTATTCTATCCCTCTCCACTCTATCCAAAGCTAAAAAAAAAATGTTTGACTTTTTGACTTGTTGTTACACATTATTCTTTTTTTATTTTTTATTTCAATTATTGTTTAAAAAATGGCAACTTACAGTATCTGGCTGCAGAGCAGTAATACAGGCATTGGTCTGGGAATGGGATTCAGCAATACATGCCCCGTCCATTCAGCACCACCCACAGCATACAGGGTCAAAGCTGGGGGGGGGGGAGAGGGGCAGCTGGCCTGGGCACAGCTGAAGCAAAGGGCAGAGAATGGACACAAGGCAGTAAACCCATTGTACAGCTTGCATTCACAGTGGGGGAGGGAGCGAAGTTCCACATCCTTGCCCTGGGGGCCAGATGAACCCGTCCTGGTGCTGTCTGCAAAGTATGTAAAAGTAGTATTGCCATGAATGAGAGAGATAGCCACCAATATCCCCCTGCTGCCCTTCATGAGCTATCCATAGGGGAAACTGCAAATGATTAAAGCTGGGCACAATTGAATTTTGGCTGATTCCTGCTGAACTGCTCCAAATTCAAGTCATGGGTGGCCCTTTCAGCCAAACGGACTGGGCATGGGAAAGTGTTGGCCAAACAGAGACTGCATCCTATCAGTCAATGATTGTGTATTCAGGCAGCCATGGGTGTTATGGCTGTTTAAAGACAGTACCCAGCAGGTATTCATTTAAATAAATTATTTTTGAAAGAGGCTCATATCAAGTCATATTCAGGCACCTTCACTACATAAAAAAAAAAGATAATGATGTATTCACATATATGAATTAAATATGTATTCATTTAAATACATGAGTTATGTATTTCATTTAAATACATGATTAATCATTATTAAATATAATTAAATATTATTTTAAATAATAATAATACTAATAAGTATTATGATTTCTGCAAGAGGCTCATATCAAGTCAAACTCAGGCACTTACACTACAAAAAATAAATAAATAAATAAATGATGTATTCATTTATATGCATTAAATATGTATTCATTTAAATAAATGCATTATGCATTTCATTTAAATAAATGATTAATAATTATTAGATATTATTAAATATTAAATATTTAAATAATAATACTAATAAGATATTAGCAAGAGGCTCATATCAAGTCAAATTCAGGCACTTACACTACATAAAAAATAAATAAAAAAATGATGTATTAATTTATATGCAATAAATATGTATTCATTAAAATAAATGAATTATGTATTTCATTAACATAAATTATTAATAATTATTAGATATGATTAAATATTATTTAAATAATAATACTGATAAGTAGCATGATTTCTGCAAGAGGCTCATATCAAGTCAAATCCAGGCATTTAAAAAAAAAAAAATAATAATAATATATTCAATTATATGCATTAAATATGCATTCAATATGCAATGAATGATATATTAATTTATATGGACTAAATATGTAATACATTAGGTATGTATTTTAAGTCATTTAAATAAATGATTAATACTTGGTAAATATAATTAAGTACTGAATATAATTAAAATTATTATTAATAATAATAATAATAATAATAATAATAATAATAATAAGAAGAAGAAGAAGAAGAAGAAGAAGAAGAAGAAGAAGAAGAAGGTCAAGAATTTAAAAAGAATAAATAGATAAAATATTAATTCAATATGTATTAATTGTTATGGATATGTATTCTTATTCATTTATTCATTATACATTTATTTGCATTCATTTATATATTTTTATTACAGACTGAAATATTAATATTCACCTTGAAAAGCTTAAGACAAAACAGAAGAAGAAGAAGAAAAGGAAGAAGAAGAAGAATTTAAAAATAATAAATAGATAAAATATTAATACTTATAAAATATGAAATGTGTGTAATAATAATTATTCAACAATGATTAATCTCATTAATTTAAATATGTATTAATTGTTTCATATATGAATTCATTTATTTGCATTCATTTATATATTTTTATTACAGACTGAAAAATGAATATCCACCTTGAAAAGCTTAAGACAAAACAGAAGAAGAAGAAGAAGAAGAACAGGAAGAAGAATTTAAAAATAATAAATAGATAAAATATTAATACTTTGAAAATATGACATTTGTGTAATAATAATTATTTAACAATGATTCATTTAAATAAATCAAATATGTATTAATTGTTATGGATATGTATTTGTATTAATTTATTTGCATTCATTTAAATATTTTTATTACAGACTGAAAAATGAATATCCACCTTGAAAAGCTTAAGACAAAACAGAAGAAGAAGAAGAAGAAAAAGAATTTAAAAATAATAAATAGATAAAATATTAATAGCTTAAAAATATGAAATTTGTGTAATAATAATTATTTAACAATGATTAATCTCATTAAATTAAATATGTATCAATTGTTATGGATATGTATTCATTTATTTGCATTAATTTATATATTTTTATTACAGACTGCAAAATGAATATCCACTTTGAAAGGCTTAAGACAAAACCAGTGACTAAAAAAAAAAAAAAAAAAATTAGACAATGAGCCAGAATTAAAGAGCAGCTTTGTCAAACACCTGTTACATAGGAGACTGTACAGATGTGCGATGCTGTTAGTTCCTAACTTTTTTATTTTTTTTATCCTTTTCTTTTTTTTTTTTTTTTTTTACTCCCATAGTGAAAAGATAATACCTGATTATTTTTGTGTACATAAAAAGAGTCCAGCAAAGCAGCAGCACCATTTAAGTTTTGAATAGGAAATATAATTTTGTGCGCATTCATGCACTGCACAGACAGATGGGAGCACAGCAGGTAGATAAACTGACATTCCCCTCCATGAATACCTTTAGAAGAAAGGTCAGAGATAAGACAGAGAGGGAAAGGGAATGCAAATAAGGCCGGGCCGTCTGTTATAATATGATAGGAGGGGAAAACATATTCACTCCTGTTTCTTTTAGAGTTCTGTGTTCACAAAGCTATCAGACAGCATCTGTTTCATTTGAAAGTCTTTGCCATTTCCAGCGCCGCTCAAGCATTTAGCAGCCTTCCCCCAGTAACCCTCAGGAGTCGTCTGCAGGCTCTTTGATACAACCTGAGTTTATGATGAATTCTTTATTATGATCATAAGGCAATATGGTGCTCTCGTTAATTTTAAACTGTCTCGTCTTTGTTCGTGGCCTGGGTGCGCGCTACTAAAGTTCGCATCAGATGTTCAAATGCAAACAGTACTTAGGGGTAGCCGCATACTAATAGCTGCTAACGGTCCCACTGTTGTGCAATAAGCAATCTGCTCACACACAAATGTTGCTTTGCAGATGAAGACTATTTATAATATCGGTGAAAAAAAAAGAGAATTAGAGAAGTAGTATTAAACCTTCGGCATTTTTTTTCGGGTAACACATTAAACACACATTAAACACCAAAACATAAACATTTGCCAGTAAACTAAGTGTTAAAATTCTTACCCCCCCCCCAAACTTTCAGTGTTGCTTCCCTGAACTTCCAACCTTCACAGGAAAAAGGTAAATTGATAATAAGGGATAACTAGGGATGCAACGGTATATCGACGACCGAAAATTATCAGCGAGCGGTTTGCCAATAGAGAAAAAAAATTGCCAATAATGGCATACTACGTCCCACTGACTTCAATGCAAAATCACGTCCCATTGACTTCAATGCAAAACCACACCTTATTGACTTTAATGCAGAAACACCGCCTTCTGACTTCAATGCAGAAACAACCCCTTCTGACTTCAATGCAAAATCGCATCCCATTGACTTCAATGCAAAACCACACCTTATTGACTTCAATGCAAAAACAGCATGCTATTGACGTCAATGCAAAAAACACACCCTTCTGACTTCAATGCAAAATCGAATCCCATTGACTTCAATGCAAAAACACTCCCTATTGACTGCAATGCAAAATGGCATCCAGTTGACTTCAATGCAAAAAAGTGTCCCTTTGACTTTAATGCAAAAATCCCTTCTTATTGACTTCGTCACTTCAATGCAAAAACGGCTCCTTTTGACTGCAATGCAAAATTAGCATCACTTTTACAGTGGACAGTAAAGTCTGCAGCACGAAAAAAAATTGTTTCATTTTGATGCGTTTTTTACAATCGTTTGTTTAGTTAGCACCGTGTAAACTGTTGGCGCTATATAATTCATTTTTGGAATTCGAATCAATTCAAATTTGACAATTCCATTTAAAATTCAAATCGAGTTCTATTTGAAATCAAATTTATTCTATTTGAAATTCACATTTTGGAAGATGGTTTTATTCTATTCCATTCTATTCTATTGTTTTTTTTTCTATTCAATTTTTTTATTTACTATTCCATTCTTTTCTGTTATATTCAATTCTTTTCTATTCTATTCAAATTAAAATGTATTCTATTTCAAATTTGAATTTATTCTATTCAAAATTTGAGTCCATTCTATTCAAAATTTGAATTTTGGAAAACGGTTATATTGTTATATTCATTCTATAATATTCTATTCTATGAAGAGGTAGGGGGAAATTATGTGTGAACAAAATACATATACAATCAAATCCACGGCATTATCCCCAAATCGAACTGAAAAGGAGGAAGCCCCCGCCTTTTCTTCACTTGGAGAACAAGGCAGGAAAGAGAGGGGGGATTTTAAGGTTCCTAATATTAATAATTATTCTATATTCCACAAATATAAAAACATGAATAATTTATTAATACATCAAATAATAAAATCATAAGATAGGTGACAATAACATAATTCTCTTTACATATAATGTATCCGACTCAGCGGGTTTAAATGAATACGATGTGGGTAATTCAGGATCAACGTGTTTCGCCCTGTTCAAGGGCTTCTTCAGGATCCAGATATGAAGAATTACCAGCACTTGTAAGGCATGAGGATAATATTAGTAGTCTGAAAAATGAAGACTTAATCATCACCAGTGACCATGCTTTATGTCAGATCCATAAAGGTTATTAAGAAAAAAGGGGGAAGAAAGTCGTGACGGGCCAATAAATAGCTCTTTAAAGAGGGTTGGAGATAAAGAGGAAAATCCTCCCACTCCTTTCCCTTTACCACAGACTAATAGTCCAATATCCAATTAGATGGACAATTCCAAATTTCAATCCATATATATATTGGTGTATGAGATAACCTTCTTTTGTGTACAAGCCGACAAACCCTCATCCCTACAAGAGGAGACCAGGAGTGTCTCTCCTCACATGTCTGTAATGACCAGAGACCTTCAATTGCCATATTGCCATGGTGGCATACTAAAATGCCACATTTTGCCCATTTTTCGGTGAAATGCGATTTTTCGCCGATTTTCGGGAAAATACCATATTTTGCCTTATTTGGGCCAAGTTTCGAAAAAAAAAAAATAGAAATATTCTAATATTCTTCAAGTGAGACAGTAATATTTGTCAACAATGTCTTCATATAGAAATATGAAGATTTAATACCACCTACCACAGTGTATTCCATGCTTGTCTGTGAGAGAGACACACAGACTGTCATTGACAGACTTCCCTATTGTTTGTGTATTGAGAGGGAATGTGGATTGTGTCTGTCTCATTGTTAAATGTTAATGACCTCACATTGTTCTGTCTACCTTAAGATAAACTTATTATGGGATGTATATGTGTATGTGGATTGGCTGCTAAGGGGGAGGGGGGATTGTCCCACAGTGTATATCTTTGTGTACACTGTATGTAAAAGTCCATTAGCAGGGGGGAGGACCGTAGGGAAACGCATATATATATCAGCTCCCTTTCCCACGTCCTTCATACCAAGCTGAAGTGTATTACTGAAGTCATAACTTGTGTTTTACATTTTCGTGTTTTCCTAATTTAATATTAATATGCCTAAAGTTGCTAGTTCAAACGAAACCCTTTTGAAGAAGTGAAAGAAGATTGGGAAGCTGCAGACGTGCTGGCAATGAAATACGCACCTGGAACATCAGCCGACGTAGAGAGGACTTTTTCAAAATTTAAGTACATCCTCAGCGACCGTCGCCTCAATTTTTCTATGGAGAGCATAGTCGCTCACGTAAAATTATACTATAATTAAAACTAAAATTGTTGTAAATACCTGTAAATAGTAATAAAGTAGCTAATATGATTCAAGTTGCAGGATTTAATATCCCTTTTACGATGGGAAGGGGGGGTGGAAAGATGAAAAATAAATGCCACATTTGGCCAAAATAAGTGCCATATTGCCACACTTTTTAGCGCCACATTTCGTAAAAATAAATGGAATTTGGAAATCCACCCAACCCCTCTCAATACAGGACTGGCTATATAGAGTTTCAGACATTTGCGAAATGGAAGAGACACTAGCCCAGTCCAGACAGGGTAGATCGATTAAAAAAAAAAACCTGGGCCCCCTGGTTTACCTTCAGGTTCTCCAGGAGTTTTCTAAAGTAACTACCTCTCAGACCTTCCTGTGGATCACTATTGAGTATTGGGTTCTGTACTTGGAATTTTTAAGTTTATTTATTTTCTTTTTGGTTGAATTAGATGGAATGCTTTTTCTAACTATACCAACAATTTAATTTTTATGTCAAATATTTCCTAACAAAGTGGGAGTTGGGGTGAGGGTGTGGCCTCCTCTGAATCATTCGGTCATGCACAGTGTTTGTTCAATCATCCTACAAACCTTTTCCTTTTCCAAAACTTTCTTGGTTTTGGAAAAATGGGGAAGGATTAGAACTCCAGACAGTTTTTTACTATTATTTGGGTATCAGGAAGGTTGTGTCAGTATGCAGAAAGGCACATCTGTATGAGAATCCGTGAACAGGCAGGTTCATAGCCTTACATCAGGGTTTGCCACTAGCCATGCATATGTGTGCGTACACGTGCTTGTGAGCCTGCTTCAAATGTATACACCAAACAAGCTATTTTAATAGTTTTGGCTACATTTATAAGTACCTGTAAATCTGTGAACTATGACTTCGTTCATGGCCTCCCCTTACTAACCTAGCTTGCCCCAACCAGCTCCTAATATCCACATGGACTACGCTTCTGTCTGCTCCTCATGTTCCTGACCTGTTCACCTATTACTGACTCTGTCTAGAACCTGGACCTTGCCTCTGCTAATGCTATGGTACCAAATCTGATCAACAGCTGGCCCAGCTTGCTTGACTTTGCACCAGTCCTGAGTTCTTGTGCCATGGTTAACCACCAGCCTGAAGTCTCTCAGCCTACTTTCCTGCCTGTACACACCAGCCCAAGTCCACAGCCTGTGTACAGTCTCCTCTCCATCATCTATTGAAGGGAAGCTATATGGCACTGGTCTAGAGATCTATGTCTTCTTGTACCAGGATCTGGCAAGAGCTACAGGGTACTCATGCCACTCCATTCCCTTGTGCCACCTGTTCACTTTAGCAAGGGCCCTGAGCCAGATGCGTAAGAGAGCCTGTTCACATCTCCTAAGGTTCTTCCACAAGGTATGTGGCATCAGAATTATTTTAGAGAGTTTTACCTTCACTTCTTATTCTGCTGACAATGGTTTACCAGATGTCACAGCTACCAATAGCATTGATGGTCAGGTGCTATAGCTGGCTATGTGATCTTCACCTATAGCAGCCTCCTTTCCTATAAGGCAAGCAGACCGTGGTTGCATCCAGGTCTTATACACAATACTATAGACCCTGGCTACTATGCTGGGGCAGGCACAACCTAAGCACAGCAAACAGGTACTTGCGGTTTACAATTATAAAGAAGAAAGTATCCACTGCGCTTAGGCTATACAAACTTGCGGTAGACAGACAGAGTGGTCCAATAGCAGTCCTGGTTCAGGGCAGGCAATGTTCAGAGAGTAGGCGGGATGAAATCCACAGTCAAAAGGCAGGCTTAGTTCAGAGAGAAGTTCAAAGTCCAATCCAAGGCTGCTAGCACGGTAATCAAAACTAACTGGAAAGGCGGCGATCAGGTGAAGGTAAAGGTCAAGTGTCAGGAGTGTGTAACTAATCATTCCATCATTCTGGTTTTGGCTGTGGCATTCTCCTTGTCTGTCTGTCCACCTGCAGGGTGATTGATGTAGCAAGTCTCTGGGTGGAGATCAAACCTGATTTAAGCCACCCAAGCCTGTAGTCTCATGCTTGTGATAGCCAGTGTAATATGTGTTCAAGCTCCATGTCTGTCTGTCCTGCTCTGCTGTTTGGATTCCCTTGTTTATGATGTTGGATCGCATATCGACTATTCTCTGAACTCTGCCTGACTTGTACCTGGACTGTCAATGAACCTCTCTGCCTTTCTGCCAACTACAGGTGCCTTTTTGCTTTGCTCAGTTGGCATCTGCCCCAGCGTGGTGGCCAGACACTATAGCATGTGTAAAAGACCTGGTGGCAGCCAAGTACCAGTAGGCCTGCTTGCCTTATGGGAAAGGTGGCTGCTATAGGTGAAGAAAAAAGAAGCTTGCTTTAGTGTCTGACCACCTGCGTTAGAGGTAAGCATGACATCAAGGAGCAGGAACAGGGAGCTTGAAGCATGTGCTACAAACACAAGCAGGACACTAAGGGCTTGGCAGGCTTAAAACAGGTATGGTCTTCACCCAGAGGCTGTGTCTACATCAATCACCCTGCAGGTTGACAGTCAGACATGGAGAGTGCAGCTCAGCCGAAAAGCAGGATGCTGAAATGAGACCAGCAGCTGCCAAGGAACATGAGCGTTACATGCTCCTAAAACCATACAGGAGGTAAGAGGAACTCTCAATAAATAGTTTGTCCTTAGTGCAGGGCCTGAACTCTTGTCATATCTGTCATTTTGTTGTTGTCCCTTTGTCTGCCTGGCTCTCCAGTTTGCTAAATGAGGCAGAATTCCTAGGAAAGGCCCAGCTCCCTTTCAGCTCAATTTGGCCATGCATCAAGCTGCATTTTGTTTCCGCAACCTATCATGTTATCAAACCTTGTTATCCTAGGAGTACCTCTCAACGCATCACCTAAAATGATCCAAGCCGTTTGTTAATGGGTGCAAGCTGGTTATAACTTTGTATTCCATGACGTGTAAATATTTCAATATTGTGTTTCTGCTCATGGCGCCAAGACCTGTTTGCTAATCTAATATTTCAAAGCAATGGCTTTTTAATGTAGCTTCTGGGACATGAGAGAAATGGAGTTATAACATTAATAGACGTGATAGGCTATTTGTTTTAATAAATGCTTGGCAAAGCATCCGGGAATTTGGAATCCATTATACGTTGCTAAGACCTCAAAGAGATTCTTCAGTTTTTTTTTGCTTTTTTTTATCAACTCCAAGAAAAATGACTTTGCGGCACGTGCTAATGAAGTTAAATTGCGGCGTCTGCCATCACAGAGTTCACTCATGATGAGTAGCAGGATGATATCACCCAAATGATGATACTATCTAAAATATGCTATAAATTATGCACTTGTGCCGTACCTATTAAAGTATCTGTGAAGTCAAAAGAAATTAAAGTGTTATTAAACCCAAAAGCAAACATTTATTATATTGCAGCTTACCAATTCTTAGATGTGATGGCTGCCTTCGTTTTTGTTTTAAGGCTTTTTATATTCTATTTTAATCTGGTGCTCCTGCCAGCAATGTTGTTGTTTTTTCAAAAGCATAAGCTCTCCAGCAGAATGTATTAATTTACATGGCTGTGACAAACCATTTAACACTGGCAGGGGTGATTAAAATGATCATCTTTTATTTATTCACGTATAACTTAATAAACCTGTTTGCTGTAACTGCTTAAAAAGTGTATGCTGGACTTTGGCTTCAATTTTTTAGGCTGGGTTCACACTGGGATGGCTTCATAGTTGCCCAAATCTGAAGCCGCCCCATGCAGCGCGACTTCAGTGGGGCTTGCAAACGACTTCTTTAATAGAAGTCAATGCAAGTCGCCCCCAAAGTAGTGCAGGAACTTTTTTCTAAGTCGGAGAGACTTGAGTTGCTCCAATTAGAACGGGTTACATTGCACTGAATGGAGCGCGACTGGTCAGGCTGCTACTGTAAAGTTGCCCCAGTGTGAACCGAGACTTAGTGTATATACAGTATCTCACAAACGAGTACACACCTCACATTTTTGTAAATATTTTATTATATCTTTTCATGTGACAAAAGTGAAGAAATGGCACTTTGCTACAATGTAAAGTAGTGAGTGTAGAGTTTGTATAACAGTTTAAATTTGCTGTCCCCTCAAAATAACTCAACACACAGCCATTAATGTCTAAACCGCTGGCAACAAAAGTGACTACACCCCTAAGTGAAAATGTCCATATTGGGCCCAAAGTGTCAATATTTTGTGTGGCCACCATTATTTTCCAGCACTGCCTTAACCCTCTTGGGCATGGAGTTCACCAGAGCTTCACAGGTTGCCACTGGAGTGTTCTTCCACTCCTCCATGATGACATCACGGAGCTGGTGGATGTTAGAGACCTTGCGCTCCTTCACCTTCTGTTTGAGGATGCCCCACAGATGCTTAATATGGTTTAGGTCTGGAGACATGCTTGGCCAGTCCATCACCTTTACCCTAAGCTTGTTTAGCAAGGCAGTGGTCGTCTTTGAGGTGTGTTTGGGGTCGTTATCATGTGGAGATACTGCTCTGCGGCCCAGTCTCCGAAGGGAGGGGATCATGCTCTGCTTCAGTATGTCACAGTACATGTTGGCATTCATGGTTCCCTCCATGAACTGTAGCACCCCAGTGGCGGCAGCACTCATGCATCACCAGACCATGACAATCCTACTACCATGCTTGACTGTAGGCAACAGACACTTGTCTTTGTACTCCTCACCTGGCTGCCACCACACACGTTTAACACTATCTGAGCAAAATAAGTTTATCTTGGTCTCATCAGACCACAGGACATGGTTCCAGTAATCCATGTCCTTAGTCTGCTTGTCTCCAGCAAACTGTTTGCAGGCTTTTTTGTGCATCGTCTTTAAAAGAGGCTTCCTTCTGGGACGACCATGCATACCAGTTTGATGCAGTGTGCGGTGTATGGTCTGAGCACTGACAGGTTGACCCCTTTAACCTCTGCAGCAATGCTGGCAACACTCAACCATATATTTCCCAAAGACAACCTCTGGATATGACGCTGAGCCTGTGCACTCAACTTCTTTGGTCAACCATGGCGAGGTCTGTTCTGAGTGGAACCTGTTAAACCGCTGTATGGTCTTGGCCACCCTGCTGCAGCTCAATTTCAAGGTCTTGTCAATCTTCTTATAGCCTAGGCCATCTTTATGTAGAGCAACAATTCTTTTTTTCAGATCCTCAGAGAGATCTTTGCCATGAGGTGCCATGTTGAACTTCCAGTGACCAGTATGAGAGAGTGAGAGTGATAATGCAAAATTGAACAACACCTGCTCCCCATTCTCACCTGAGACCTTATAACACTAACGAGTCACATGGGGTGTACTCACAAGGGGTGTACTCACTTTTCTTGCCAGCGGTTTAGACATTAATGGCTGTGTGTTGAGTTATTTTGAGGTGACAGCAAATGTACACTGTTATACAAGCTGTACACTCACTACTTTACATTGTAACAAAGTGTCATTTCTTCAGTGTTGTTACATGAAAGCAAGAAGCTTGCTAGGGGGGCACATAAGCTGGGCTGCAGCTCTGTGTATCCATTCAGACACAGAGCTGCCGTTTGGTCCTGCCCACCTCTCTCTCCTGACTTGCTTACTGACTTTGATTGACAGCCACGGGAGCCAATGGCGCCATTGCTCTCAGAAGGGAGAGTCCTGGATGGACACATGGACATCACTGGATAGACATGGGGCACAGGTAAGTGTTAGGGGGACCAGTCATGCTTATTTATATTACAAGCAATGTTTACATTCCTTGTAATAGGAATAAAAGTGATCCAAATAAAATAAAAATAAAAAAAATTAAACAGACCGTGTAAAAATAGTAAAATAAATAAGAAAAAAAAATCCCTCCGAGCCAGTTTTCTATCAAGAACAAATCCTATGGTCTATGTCTACAGACTTCAGTTTGTAGATTAAGCATTTGGGGGGGGGGGGGGGACTGTATCAAATGCTTTTGCAAAATCCAGATGCACAACATCTACGGGCCTATCTTTGTCCAGATGGCAGCTCACTTCCTTGTAGAATGTTAACAGGTTGGTTTGGCAAGGGTCACTTTTCGTAAACCCATGCTGATTACTACTAATGATACTGTTTTCATTTTTATGAATGGTATCCATCTATTCATTCATAGCCATTCATTGCGTACTATTGTGATAGCTGTGATTGACCACAGCTATCATATGGTATAATAATCTTCTAATATAATGCAGGTTTTGAAGTGTGGAGCTGTGGAACGCTGAAGTATCCCAGCGTCTCGAACTGAATGTGATCGGTCTGAACTGTGAGTCACATACGCTTGTTTTTCTTTTACTGTTGCATACTACACCATGGGGTTTTCTGTCTGCTTGAGCACCTAGATCGTTGAACATCTTGTGGAGGCCTATTTGAGCCCGCTCTTAACAGGCATAAAGGACCCCCAGATCATTCATTCCTTTTTGGTGGAGAACAGCAACATCCATATACTCTGCATATAAGGGATTTGAAGGATGAGTGCAATAGCTAATGGGCATCACAGGTATAGGCACCAATCTCACCAAATCATTCACCTTAAGAGTTTTTTGAACTTTGTCACTGACACTATCCTCATCACCAACCAGGGTGGATTTATTCATTTATTTATTTGGATAGGTGAATTTATAAGCACTTTGTCACTTTTCTATATACATAATGAGGTAATCAACTAAATATTAATTACACCGTTATAATCTTTTCACTGATATAACCACTATCAGCACCGCTACAGGCAATCAATTTTATGACACTTTGTGCACTTTTGTTTTGTTTATAGTATATATTTTTTTAATAATCTTCTGGGCACCGATCACTTTTTGGGGGGTCTGATATTTAGCCCACCCATTTGTCTCTTTTTTGTCACATGCACTTTATTCATTACCAATATAATGTTTATTTATGTTGGATCAATTTATGGTGAAGATAGTTTTATTGTTTTTCAAACAGGTAGCGCCTTTTACAACCTTCTCCCTATCTTTTAACGAGAAGAGGGGGGTGTCTCTGGTGCAGGAGAGGTGAGAGGGCCACATGAAATGGCCTGGCGGGTTGGATTAGGCCCACCTGCCTTGTGTTTGACACATGTGCTTTAAAGGAACTATAAAGAAAAAAAAAAAAAAAGAAGAAAAAACAGAGAACTGACAGACACGAACTCAACAAACAAAACCAAGGGAGCAGATTGGGTCTATCTGAGATGGCGAGTATTAGAATTTTTCTAATTTAATTTTACAACTGCAGTATTCAGGACAACAATAGGTGTATATTATATTTCACAATAAAGCATTTCTATTATTTGAAGGAGAAATAATCTTCTGTGCAAAAAAAAAAAAAAAGTGTGGTGGAAGTATTCTGCATTAAACTTCATAAATTGCATTCGTATATGTGAATAAAATCAGTTAGGACGTCCTTAACAAATAGCACCATGTAATGAAAATGGAATAATTTCCTCCACCTCGTTATGGAGAATAGAAGCATTCTCCAGTCCTAATAAAAGCATTTTATTCACTACCACTGGACTATTGCAAACATCAAAGTCTGTTTCTTCCAGATTAAAATCAATGTATGAATCAATTCATAATTAGCTCCATAACCACAGATATGCCATAAATTACAGTGATAGAAGATCTGTTCAATACAGGTTATATGCTTAATATAATTTAAAGAGGCTTGTAAAAACTTAAAAAGATTGAAAATTACTTCTAAGAAATAGTGTGAGCGTCGATTTCCTTCATGCAGTTCACATTTAAGTGGATGCTGTGGTTACATTTTATTTTACTCATTATGGCATGATTTTTTTTTAATTTTTTTAATTTTATTTTTAAAAAAATCATATTTGAGGTGTAGTTAACGTTTAGTAATTATTTTCAAATAAGCACAAGGTACAGTACTTACATTTAGTGAGAAGTGTGGCTTATCACGTACGCCGGCCATAGACTGTTTGAACCCTGCTGAACTGGCCGAGATTTGGACAGGCTGAATGTACTCAAGTTGATCGGTCAAACAACTTGGGTACAACCAGCCTGCCAGATTTTACAAGCGATTATTTCTAGCGGCTGTTATAGCCACTAACAAAAAACACCGTGTTTTCCCGACAGAGATGGCTTGCACCACCCCATCCCCCCTCCCTACCCCCAGCGAGCGAACACAATGGTTCAGCGGGAGGGTTTCCCCTGTCAACAATCCCTAGTTGCAGGAAAGAAATTTTCTCCGTCTATGGCCTACTTTAGTTGGAATCTTCCATCCTCTTTCCCCGCCCACACCTTGCAGTGGTAACCTTCCAGTAGTGCAGGGGTTAATACAGTGGCTGGACCTGTTATTGGCACTTGTCATGAGTGGCGACTATGCCTGTCCTTTCCACCCCCCTCCATTCACAAAATAGCTTCCAGTAAAGAAAAGTGCTCTATGAATGGAGATTGATGACCTTTCATTCAACCACCTGTCCTCCATTCGTACATTGTTCATTGACAAACGGGCCGGTGCATTCTGGGACGAAGAGGACACAGAAGAGGAAACTGAAGAGGACGCCCTGGCTTCAGCTGTCCACACCTGAGATGAACAAGAAATTTTCAAGGTAAGTATTTCTTCTAAAAGGTAAGTGCGACCTGGGACAGTTCAGAGGCTATCCATTCTGGAATACACTAGCCCTGACTGTCCCGGGGGTATTTTTTTCTAAAAAACTCCGCTTTAAGTGGTTAAAGCTGAAATCCAGGTACAATCATTATTGCATGCTTAATTGGTCCAACTTGGACCAATGTAAGTATGCATACAGCATCTCATAGCACTAGGGAAGCTGACAACCATTGTAGCGATAGCCGTGTTATTTCTTTTTCATTTTGGATAGGAGTACGGAATGGATGGAAGCTCCTGTCAGGTTTTTTTTCTTTTTTTGCTGTCTGTGTTCCCACTGGGGAAATTCACCCTCTCTATTTTAATTGATGACCATTATCACTGAAACAAAAGTGACAGGAAATGTCTGACTTTGTAGAGATGTTCTAATATTTTCCAATGTGTCTCCAGAATAGAAAATTGGAAGAAAATCTCACCAACAGTAGACAGTTAGCAAAAAATAAACTTAATACAAGGTTTAATTCTTCTCTACTCTAGCAAAAACAAAATATATTTTGGACTTTACAAACATTTTTGTCCCTACACAGGGCTTTAGAAAAAAAAATGAGCTGAAAACCACTACTAACGAAAGGAAAAAGCGGCTGTAAAAACGTGCTTTTAGTAGCTTTGGCATTGGCGTTAATATGCGTTTAGCCACGTTGGCTTTTAGCAGCGTTTTTCTGCCTCCATTCAAAATGAATGGTTCCCTACGAGAGCTATTATTTTAAATGATCTGACTTTCAGCCCATTGATTTGAATAGAAGTTGCATCCAAGTCGGATCATAATGATTTCACTTATAATGCGACTTGAGGATTTTGAAGAGGAAATCCACAACAAAATAAAAAAAAAAAAAAAAAAGGAATCCCCCTAGGATCCATACCAGGTTCTTTGAGTCTGGTATGGATCTTGAAAGGGACCCCCATGCCAAAATGAAAAAAAAAAAAAAAAAAAAAACACGTAGGGTCCCCCCTAAGACCATACCAGATCCTTCTGTCTGGTATGGATTTTGAGGGGAATCCAGACGCCAAAAAAAAAAAAGGGCGTGGAGTCCCCCCCAAAAGCCATGCCAGACCCTTATCTGAGAAGGCAGCCCGGCAGGTCAGGAAAAGGGGGCCAGCGAGCCCCCCCCCCTCCTGGACCATACCAGGCCACACACCCTCAACAACATGTCATGATCCGACTTGGATGCAACTTCCATTCAAATCAAGGAACCAATGATTTTGATACGTCAAAAAAAAAACAAAACATCTGACGTGGCCTAACGCTGTATCCAGCATCAAGCCACGTTTAGCAGCTTTTATTAGCATCAGATTGTTTTCACAATAGAAGTTGCATCCAAGTCGGATCATGATGATTTGACTTATGGATTGAGGATTTTGAAGAGGAAATCCACGCCAAAATTATAAAAAAAAAAAAAAAATGGATCCCCCTAGGATCCATGCTGGGTTCTTTGAGTCTGGTATGGATCTTGAAAGGGACCCCCATGCCAAAATGAAAAAAAAAAAAAAAAAAACATGTGCCCCCCCCCCCCAATTCCATACCAGATCCTTCTGTCTGGTATAGATTTTGAGGGGAACCCCAACGGCAAAAAAAAATAAAAATTGTGTGGGGTCCCCCCAAAATCAATACCAGACCCTTATCTGAGCATGCAGCCTGGCAGTTCAGGAAAGGGGGGACCAGCGAGCACCCCCTCCTGGACCATACCAGGCCACACACCCTCAACAACATGTCATAATCCGACTTGGATGCAACTTCTATTCAAATCAATGGACTCTCATAGGGAACCATTGATTTTTTATTAGCGTCAGATGTTTTCACAGCTGTAACGTTGGTCCTGGGTTTTTTTTTTTTTTGCAGCTTGAAAACACCTATGCCACTTACAGCTCCTATAAGAAATGTGTGCATGACGCCATAGAATAACATATGCTTGTAAAAGCAGCTGTAAAAACTCCCTGTGTGCATGGGGACTTAATATAAGGCCATCTTCATCCAGTTTTTGCTCTTTTACAGCAAGCTGAAGACAAAGTAATGTAATGTGCAGTGGCGGCTGGTGCTCGGTTGGTCGGTCGGTTGGGTCGTCTGGTCAGTCAGTCAGGTGACACATTCCTCTCCCCCCCCCTCTGCCTCCTTACCAGCTTCCTCCTGTTGGGAGTCGGGGAGTGCTGGTAGGCGGAGCCGCTTTCCTCCTCCAGAAGCAGTGTTGTCTTCTGCCTCTTCCTGGCCACTGGTAAGTAAGATCGCTTCTCTTTTCAGCCAGTCAGGAAAGCGGTCTCACAACCCTCTTCCTGATTGGCTTGGAGGAGAGTCAGTTTGACAATAGCGAATATTAATTCGCTATTGTCACACAACTGGGTGGGCTCGGGGCTCAGTGCTCTGCGCCCCGAGCCCACCCTTTTCTGAAGCCTATTAGAGCCTCTGGCTCTAATCACGTGCTTCAAAAAAAAAAAAAAATCCCCTATTGGAATCCCTGCATGTCGATTAGGGGGCCGGACGCATGGATAGGGGGGACCTGGTCACGTGGATCTTTTTATAATGGGGTAGATAGAATAGACTTACCCTAGGTCAATGCTGTATCATTGCAATCTCTTACCTTCTCTGCACCCCTTGTTATTATTGGCTAGATGTGAGAGAACCTTCAGTAAAATCCACAGTCTGCAGGTATGCAAATATACAAGCTCCTGGTTTAATAGAATGTACCATTTTGGATGTGTCTTCCCACCTGTTTCTCCCACTGTAGTTGATAACACAGATTTTGTTTCGCAACTAGAGGGCTTTCTTTTCCAATCAGATAAAAGGGTTTCTATTGCTAGAAGGTGAAAGCCAATCTTTAGAGGCGGTGAAGGAAACAAACCCAACTTATGCCAGAGAAGATAATGAAAAGAGTGGCCTGAAAGTAACTCAGGGGAGTTACATTAGACCAGGGTTTCTCACCTTAGGGTTCCTCCAGAGCTCGTTGGGGGTTACTTGAGCAATGAGCAGTTTCTGCCTCTCAGATAAGTTCCCACTGACACCATTCATCTTTTAGCTAGTAATTCTTCCCAATGACCACAAGTATAAGGAGAATTCTTCCCAGTGACCATCACATGAATGTATCATAAGTTGTGGATAAAGTAATTTTTAGCAGAGTATCCCCGATGTCAGAAAGTTATTTCAAGGATTCCAGGGTTCCTCTATGTTGAAAAGGTTGGGAAAGGCTGCATTAGACTAGGCTTTGAGTGGGTGTTATGGGTTGCAACCCAAGCAGAGAGAATAAGTTATGAACAGATCATTTATTGGCTTTACATGTGGTAGAAGTACCAGGAGATGCCAGCCTGGTTGAGTTATGTGATTACATAGGTGATGTCATAACTATAGCTGCAGATCCAGAACCAAATGACCTGCTCCATTCACCCAGCCACTTTATCAAAGATGGCTTCAGAGTTATATCAGGCCAATATCTGGGTTAGAATATTAAAGGAAAACAACACTTTTTTTTTGCCACCACTACCTACCAATAGCATGATGGCCTGCATAATGAATCTTCTTCCAATACTTTAGGGAATAGTCCTTTTGTACTGTCACCCCAGGCCAATGTGATGGTACACCCCCATAGGGCATGTCCATGACAGTCTGTGCTTACAGGAAGTGGCTAAAAGTCACTGGCTGTCATTCAATCCAGAGGAGAGGAATGTGTGCAGTAGACAAATCTTAAACCCTATCCACACATGTGCGACTTCTCATTCGACTTTGAACATCAAAGTCGCATGACAAGTCGTACCCCATGTTTTCCAATGATAACCAATTATAAATGTGTGTCTTAAAGTCGCAGCAACATCTAAGTAAGTAGTTAATGCACTACTTTGGTATGACTTTCATGCATCTTGAGGGCCATAGACTTTAATGTTAACCCTCAAAGGTTGTATGAAAGTCATACCTGAAGGGTTTATATGCATCAGTGGTGCAACAATGGGTCTGACTTTTCAGAGGGACAAGTCACATCCAAGTTTCACATGCAAACAGAAGGAGCAGTGCTACTACCCATACAGCTCACCAATAAATGAGCTCCTGGGTGCCACAACCGTTTAACATATGTATAAAGATGATCCACACACCGGTAGTTGCTCTTAAAAAATCTTCATCTTAATTCAGGAACCACAGAACACAACTGCTGATAAGATCAATTGACGCATTTCAGCCGATAAGGCCAGTTATGACTAAGGCCTTATAGGCTGAAACCCGTCAACTGATCTTATCAGCAGTTGTGTTCTGTGGTTCCTGAATTAAGATGAAGATTTTTTAAGAGCAACTACCAGTGTGCGGATCATCTTTCTACACATCCAAGTTTCACCCATCCAAAGTTGCATAAAAGTTGCACCACAGTTGCACTCCAAAATCACATAATTCCAGCAATCAAACAAGTGTAAATGGAGCCTAAAACAAGGTGAGTATTACAGTGAGAGTTACATTTTATATTTTTTAAAACAGTTGGGCAATTTGTTAAAAAAAAAATGGAGATCTGCTTAAATTTTTCTTTCATCCAGTGCTGAGACAAGCCACAGAAACCAGCAAGCTAATATTTTACTGGCTTTTTTATTTTAATGGCTGAATTTTGTGTTTTTTTTCTGTAGCACTTCGATAAAACTTTTCAGGGGGACTTATTTGCCGGCAATGGTATGCATATAACGACTTTCTAAAGTTTGCAAAGTGGTGAAAAGAAAACGCATTAGTACAACAAATGAATATCTATTTTCTTGGTTACGTGATGACATCTAATTATGAAACAGAAAACTAATTATATAGCAATTAGTGAAGCGAAGACCTTTGGAGCTGCACTATTCTGTTTACACTTAGCTCAGTTCGAGTTTCCCATACTGGTCAGTAATTAACTGCTTGTGAAATGATTGTCAAATCACATCAGGCTCCACTATGTGTTTAGCAGTCACAAGCTGTGGATCCGAAGACCAGAAGTGTAATAGGTTTTTGCCTCTGAATGTTTTCCATGCAAGAACAACATCTGTAAAGTTTCTGCAATGATAATGAACTCTTCTTCTAGCTAATCTAGAAGGTTTCCTAATAACTATATTTTAATGTGTCAAAGTATAACCAAGCAAAAATTTCATTATAGTTTTATATTGTCATTGTTGTCATTAGGGCAGGAAAATAGGGGGTATGTCACCAATGGGGATACAGACAAAAATAGAACTCTAAAAGAGGTTCTAATCTTTGCTGTGATCAGGGCTTATCGCCGAAACGCGTTAGCCAATTTGTCTTTTTACTCACTGAGGCATGACAATAAAGAATTGGAAGATTTACAGAGTTGCTGGCTGTCCTATTGCTTGATATCTAATACTTATACAGTCTATCTGGAACAGTGATGGATAACCTATTTGATATGGAGGGGGTTGTGTACAGCTTCCGACAGTACCAAAGGACCACACAACGTACGGTATGTGCAATGCAGCAGAAAATGATCAGAAACTGATCATACTGTAGTAGATGGTCAGAAGCTGGTCATGCTACAGTGGATGGTCAGAGACTGGTCATACTACTGTATAGTACAATAGATGATTAGAGAATGATCATATTACAGTAGATAGTCATTTACTGGTCATACTACACTAGATGGTCAGAGACTGGTCATACTGCACTACATAGTCAGAAATTGGTCATACAGTAGATGGCCAGAGACTGGTCCTGCTACAGTAGATGGCCAGAAATAGATCATACTACAATAGATGATCAGAGAATTATCAGTAGATGGTCAGATACTGTCATACTAAAGTAGATAGTCAGAGACTGGTCCTACTACATTAGATGGTCAGAGAGGATTCATAGTACAGCATATGGTCAGAGATTAATCACAGTACAGCATATGGTCAGCGACTGGTCATACTGCAGTAAATGGTCATAGATTGTTCACACTACAGTAGATTAGCCTTTTTCCACCTGGGTACCTTGAGGTTTCTTCAGAGGTGCCTTGCCAAAATGCCTAAAAATTGCACAAAAATTGTATACAGGCAAGATTATAGGTGAAGGCTGTCTTTTAGTTACACAAAGCCACAAGTTTTCATTGTGCACCATTACAACCTTCTAGCTGCAGGTGTCCTAACAACCAATGGTATCATCAGTTGATATGGTGGTTGTCAGTCTCCTGCACAGCATCCTTGTATCCCTCTCTCCTGCCCCTCTCTGTCAGCGTTGGGGTCACATTAGCTGAGTGATAAGGCAAAACTGAGGGAGAAGGGAAACATTGGAGTACTAGTCAGCACCAGTTTGCAAAAGTGTATTGGCATTAGAAGAATGAATCTCTTCTAATGTTGGATCTCCTACTTGTGTGGATGTTGCTGCATGATGTAAAACTATTAGAATCGTTTTTACATTTTAGAATGGGGTGCCTCGAGATTGTCCATAATTTTCTAAAGGGTGCCTTGAAATTGTCCATAATTTTTAATGGGTGCCTTGACTGAAAAAAAGGTTAGGAAACACTGCAGTAGATAATCAGAGATTGATCATGCTGATCAACAGTTCTGGGAGTCAAACTAGAATGCCTTGTTTATTGAAAACACAAGAGATCTACACTCTGCCAAAACCCCTCCCTCTTCGAGTCATTCCAAACAAACACACATCCCATAATATGCTTACAAGGCAGACAGGAACAATAGAACAATGGAATGCAGGTATTCACAATAACAGACCCCACCCCACTAGCAGGGGTCTATGAAACACTTCTGCCATTTTCTAGCAATCTGCAATATATCTTTATATATTTCCTCAGGGACACTGTTTAGTAATATTATGGTCACTCTTTCAACACAAACCACACTCTGTGTCCATTCCGCTACAATCATACTACAGTATCTGTTAAGAAACTGTCATACTAAAGTAAATACTGTAGTGAGAGACTGGTCATACCACAGTATGTGGTCAGAGACTGGTCCTACTACAATAGATGGTCAGAGACTGGTCACACTACAGACTTGATCAGAGACTGGCCATACTACAGAGTTGGTCAGAGACTGGCCATACTACAGAGTTGGTCAGAGACTGGCCATATTACAGAGTTGGTCAGAGACTGGCCATACTACAGAGTTGGTCAGAGACTGGCAATACTATAGAATTGGTCAGAGACTGGTCACGCTACAGTAGATGGACAGAGACTGTGAACACGCTAAAGAAGATTGTCAAAGACTGCAGATATACTACAGGAGTGGCAGGGACATGCTGTTGGAGAGGGTTAGGCCTCATGCACACTG
The DNA here is from genome assembly GCF_965119305.1 of Pelophylax lessonae. NCBI lineage: Eukaryota > Metazoa > Chordata > Amphibia > Anura > Ranidae > Pelophylax > Pelophylax lessonae. The sequence continues at coordinate 26,380,197 of NC_138778.1, forward strand.
GACGTTTTTACAGCTGCTGTTAGCAGCATCAGACGTTTTTTTTTGCAGCTGCAGAACGCCCATCCATGTTATTCTATGGCCTCATGCACACATAGAGCTTTTAGGAGCTCCAAGTGGCATAGGCGTTTTACAGCTCCAAAAAAAACCCAGGAACTGTGGGTTCAGGAGCTCCAGCGTCAAGCTGCAAAAAACGTCTGACGCTGCTAAAGGCTCCATAAGGCTCCATAACGTTGCTTAACGTGCGTTAAGCCACGTTATACGTTTTTTTTCTTCCATTCAAAATCAATGGCTCCCTACGGGAGCCTATTGATTTGAATGGAAGTCACACCGCAGGTCGGATCAGGGTGATCCGACTTGCGGTGCGACCTGCACTGTGAGAATCTTGAGGGGGAACTCCACGCCAAAATGGGGAAAAAAACGGTGTGGGGTTCCCCCCCAGGGTTCCAAACCAGGCCCTTCGGGTCTGGTATGGAATTTGAGGGTAGCCCCACGCCGAAAAAACGGCGTGGGGTCCCCCCCAAGATCCATACCAGACCCTTATCCGAGCATGCAGTCCGGCATGCCAGGAAAGGGGAGGGGACGAGCGAGCGGCCCCACCCCCCCTGGATCATACCAGGCCACACGCCCTCAACATGGGGGGGTGTGGGTGCTTTGGGGCAGGGGGGGCTCTGCACCCCGCACCTCAAAGCACCTTGCCCCCATGTTGATGAGGATAAGGGCCTCATCCCCACAACCCTGGCCGGTGGTTGTGGGGGTCTGCAGGCAGGGGGCTCATCGGAATCTGGAAGCCCCCTTTAACAAGGGGGCCCCCCCAGATCCCGGACCCCCTCCCTATGTGAATGGGTATGGGGTACACTGTACCCCTACTCATTCACCCCATAAAATGCAGTGTATGGAAATAACGACAGGAGACGTTTTGGAAAATTTATTAAAAATCTTCATCCGGCTCTTGTCCTCTCCGGGGGTCTTCTCCTCTCCGAGGGTCTTCTGCTCTTTTGCTGTCCGCCCTTCTTGTCTTCTCCTCTCCGGGGGTCTTCTGCTGTCTTCTCTCCGAGGATCTTCTGCTCTTTTGCTGTCCGCCCTTCTTGTCTTCTCCTCTCCGGGGGTCTTCTGCTGTCCGCCCTTCTGCTGTCCAATCTTCTTGTCTTCTCCTCTCCGGTCTTCTGCTCTTTTGCTGTCGGCTGTCGGCTGTCCTTCTTCCTCCGGTCCTCCTCCGACGACGTCTCCAGCGATTATGCCGGCCTCTGGTCTCTGCAGCTTATTATATAGCCATTGGGGGCGTGGCCGCCAGATGACGTCATCGGGAGACCACGCCCCCTTGTGTCACAGATGACGCCGTTTTTTCGGCGTGGGGCTACCCTCAAATTCCATACCAGACCCGAAGGGCCTGGTTTGGAACCCTGGGGGGGAACCCCACGCCGTTTTTTTCCCCATTTTGGCGTGGAGTTCCCCCTCAAGATTCTCACAGTGCAGGTCGCACCGCAAGTCGGATCACCCTGATCCGACCTGCGGTGTGACTTCCATTCAAATCAATAGGCTCCCGTAGGGAGCCATTGATTTTGAATGGAGGCAGAAAAAACGCTGCTAACAGCTACTGTGGCCAAACGTGCAATAACGTTAGTAGAAAAAGCTACTGAAAGCACGTTTTTACAGCTGCTGTTTCCCGGCGTTATGTAAACAGCTTTGGAGCACGTTTTTATGACGCCCTGTGTGCATGGAGCCTTAGAGATATGTGATAAGAGACTGCTAGGGATCACTGCCATTTCAGTCAGCGCTCCCTACAGCTCCTTTGAAAGATTTACTGGCACCATATTAAATATTCCTCTCAATAAGATCCATTAAGAAAAATTTGGTAGAATCCAGTTTTAATCATTTGATTCCTCACAGTCCTTAAGTAAGCACCTAGGCAAGGATTACACTAACAACTGTCATTCATGACAGTTAAAATTATTGCTTATAACATCACTAATATAATAGCACTATTAAGCAATAACGGTGTAAAAAAAAAGAAAAGAAAAAAAGAACCCCCTTCCCCCAAAGTAGTACAGTGCCACTATGGTGACAATGAGCTACTCTAAAGACAGTATGTAAACAAAAAAAAGAAAAGTAAAAAAAGAAAAAAAAGTAAAAAAAGAAAACAATGTTTACAAAAATTGAATAAGAGCCGGTTCACATACAGGCGACCCGACTTGCCGGGGCGACCTGTGAAGTCGCGGTACACAGCGTGCAACGCGACCTCGGAGCGACATGCACGGACTTCATATCATTGAAGTCAATGCAGGTCGCTCCAGGTCGCCCCAAAGTAGTACAGGACCCTTTTTCTAAGTCGGAGCGACTTGTGTCGCTCCTATTAGAACGGGTCCTGTGCTAATCTATGGCAGGTGACCCACGGCGACTTGTCAGGCGACCAAGTCGCCCCAGTGTGAACCGGCTCTTAAAGTTGTTTTTTTTTGTTTTTTTTTTTAAATACTGTTGCCAGTTAGAAAATCCCTGACCACCGCCACACCAGTCACACGATGATGCTGTACTGCAATGGTGACAGTATGTAAAAAAAAATGTGACTTTTTTTTATTTGAATTCTTCAATTTCATTGTGACAAAAATTACAACTTAAAAAACTTGCCATGCCTCTTCCTAAATACCTGTAGCAGACTACATTTTGTCCTAAATTTATGAAAAAAGATTATTCGTTTTTAACATTTTATAACAGAAATTAGGAAAAACATTTTTTTTTCCAAATTTTCAATAATTTTTTTGGTTTATATAGCAAAAAAATAAAAAAAAACCCAGTGGTGATTAGTTACCACCAAAAGGGAGCTCTATTTGTGTGAAAAAAAAAAATGATATCAATTTAATTTGCGTACTGTGTTGTATGACCAAGTGATTCCAGGTTATAGTAGCGCAGTGCTGAATAGCAAAACATGCCCTGGTCATGAAGAGGGTAAAACCTTCCGGAGGTCAAGGGGTTAAGGTCACATTCACCAAAAAAAAATCATAATTTTCATTCCCCCAGCCTATCTGTGATGGTATAATATAGGAAAAATTATAGTTATTTTAAGCTCATCTTAGGATGCTGTTGGCTCAATACAAGAATCCTGTGAAAACATATTCTCGATGAAAAGGTTATTCCTGGTTTCAGATGATCAGATGCAAGGTGTGGGTCCTCCTTTCTTAACATCGGCTTTCTATTTATCTCAGCTTGTCTCTGTCGTTTCCCAGATTTCACCATAGGCTGTATCTTCTTTCAGAGATTTTCACTTGAAGTACAGACGGCGGTGTACACAGGTACATAGGGCTAAAAAAGATATTCATTTTTATATCTGTGTTCCCTTTTTTGCTGTATCACGTTTTACCCTACAGTTGCAAATGAAAATGACTATTTTTTTTATTAAGCTATTTTAGAAGTTTTTTCAATATAAATAATGAAAAATTTAAGACATTTGAGAAGCTACTGGAACCATTCAGAATTTAAAGTGCACAGCCAAAACTATTTGTATTCGTTTTAGATAAAGTAGAGCAGTGTTTTTCAACCTTTTTTGTGCAAAGGCACACTTTATTCATGAAAAAATTCACGAGGCACACCACCATTAGAAAATGTTAAAAAAATTTACGCACAGTGGAGTTGGTTTGTTTGCATCTCCGGTGAAAGTAAATCCAAATGAAATATAGCTTTCGCTATATTGCCTTGTGCCAGAGAATTTGCTTGAGCTAACCATCTTTGATTTCTTTTGATCCTCACTCATACTTGGCCTCTCATCTGGCTCCGAATTTTATTCAGAGTCCAGTTCTTTCCTTTTCAAAAACTTGTCCATCACTGCAGTATCTCACTGTCACTCAGTACTTACTGCGCTTGTCTCCTCCAGATAGCCGCTGTCCGTCACACTCAGCACTCTTCTGCGCATGTCTCCATCTAGATCCATCAGTCAGCGCTCTTCTGCTCATGTCTCCTGCAGATCCAGATCCATCGGCGCTCTTCTGCTCATCGGCGATCTACTGCGATGTCTCTTCTGTCCTCCTCCTGTCAGTGTAACAGTGACACCGGAGCTATTTATAGTCCTTAACATGCGCTTCGGATGAAATTGGAATTTTCCCACGGCACACCAGGCAATATTTCACGGCACACTAGTGTGCCGCGGCACAGTGGTTGAAAAACACTGAAGTAGAGAGTCTTAAAGTTAAAATAAGGGGGCAGGGCCAACAGGTGATGTAATCAGGTGGCCCTGCCCATTGCCTATATAGGAAAAGTCAAACCGCAAAGCGGGCATACGGCGGGAGGCCTCCCAGAAGGGGAGAGCGTTTTTATTTTTTTCTATTTTTCGGGCAGTATGATTGACAATGGATTTACTTTGATACTATTTTTAATTTTTTTTTTATTTTTTAATAAAGGATTTGTCAAAAAATGTCTCGTGTGGTTATTACTCTTGTACACTTTTTTGGTGAATGGGTTAGGGTTCTATGTACCTGATACCCATTCACTGGGGGGGGGTTGGGAGCCCCCTTGTTAACCTACCTGGCGGTCTGATTATGTCAGGATTTCTGTGCTAAAAGCGGTACATTGTTTTGCATGGAAATCTGTTGTTTTACATTTTAAAACTCCCCTTCCCCTGCGATCCCCGCCGTCCTCCCCCGCCATCCTCCACCACTGTCCTCCCGCTGTGTGCTCGCCTGAACCCAGCACCAGTCTTCCGGTTCCCTTCCCTGCAATCGATGCGACGCAGGGGGGTGGAACCGGCGGCAATTTAAAAAATGTAAATACACCAAATGACATGATACAAAGTTGTGATCCTAACGGATTAGACTGTATCATCCCATTTCACCACAGGATTTCACCCGGTGACTTTTCCAGTCTGCGCACTGGTGCACTGGTGGAGCGGCACACTGGTGCACTGGCTTAATTGAGCACCCGGGGTATCATGTGATCTCTATGATTGGTAACAGCGATCACAAGATTACAATGTAAACAAAACAGTCTTCTATTCATGACTGTTTGGTTTCCATTTTATTCATGACTGTTTTGCTTACTATTGTGATGCAGTGATTGACCCACAGCTTCCACATGGTACCTGGGCCAGTCACAGCATCCTGTACCATGTGATTAGCTGTAGCCAATCCCATATCACAATAGTAAGCAAGCTTTAATTCATGACAGCTAAAACCATTGCTTCTAACAGTCAACATCACTGTTATAAGCAATAACAGTGATTAAAAAATAAATAAATAAACTGATAACCCCCCCCCCGAGTAGTTACCATAGTGACACTGAACTACTCTGATAACGGGATGTAAAAAAAAAAAAAAAATAGTAAAAAAAATAAAGAAGAAAAATATGTTTTATTTCTGAATTGTTTGTAATTTTTCATTTATATGGCAAAAAACCCAGTGGTGATCGAATACCAAAAGAGAGCTCTATTTGTGTGAAAGAAAATGATATAAATTTAATTTGCATACAGTGTGGCAATTGCCAGTTAAGTAGCGCAGTGCTGAATAGCAAAAAAGATGCCCTGGTCATGAAGGGGGTAAAACCTTCTATTGGTCAAGTAATTAAACTGTAAGCATAATGTAAACTAAAAGGATCCATTTTTATGTTTACCTACAAATTCTGTTGATGGTATTGCGTCTTTAAATAGGGAGGCCTCATTAGATAATATAATTATTTCCTGACAGCTGTGACATTTTCACTTACAGTAATTGCATAAAGTCACATTTCCATATGGTGATGAAAACCTTTCACTCAGCTCTAGTGTTAAAGCCTAGGGGTACAATTTTACAAATATATATCAGCTTTTTTTCACCTGTACTTTTCATGTTATTTGATATGGAATTATCTGCTACAACCAAATTTCATTCAGTCAATATAGTTACAATGTTTTCTTTATAAACACAATAATTTGTATTAAAAGGAAATGTACCGTGGTTTTACCCTTTTTTAGATCTTTTTATAATACTAAAAAACAGATAAAAAAATATTTTTTTTTTCAACTCAGTTATATGTAGCGCCCCCGCCCTGGGCTGGCTATATTTAGTGTATGGCTTGCTATGTAACCAGCTGAGCTGCAATTTGCTTGTTAGATCTGATCGGGTTCATCCCTAAGCTTGGAAGTTGATTGCTTCTGCCTGCCTTCTAAGTGTAGGAAGGTCAGCCACTGGATTATGAAATTTTATCTGACCTTAGCCAATCCCTGGGAGGCTGGCCCCGAAGAGACCTCTCCTGGGGTCTTTACTTTAAAGACCACTTTAAGACCGGAAGGATTTGCCCCCTTAATGACCAGGCCCTATTTTGCGATTCGGCACTGCGTTACTTTAACGGACAATTGCGCGTCCGTGCAACGCTGTACCCAAACAAAATTTACATCCTCTTTTTTCCAGAAATAGAGCTTTCTTTTGGTGGTATTTAATCACCTATGCAATTTTTATTTTTTGCGCTATAAACAAAAAAATAGCGACAATTTTGAAAAAAAAACAAAAAACCAATATTATTCACATTCTGCTATATAACATTCTCAAAATGATAATTTAAAAATCCAAATGTTTTAACATTTTAGGCCAATTTGTTTTCTGCTACATATTTTTGGTAAAAAAAATAAAAAAAACATAAGCGTATTTTGATTGGTTTGTGCAAAAGTTATCGCGTCTACTAACTATGGGAAAGATTTATGTCATTTTTATTGTTTTTTTTTTTTTTTACTAGTAATGGCGGCGATCTGCGATTTTTTTTGCAGGACTGCGACATTGCGACGGAAAGATCGGACCCCTAACTGCCATTTTGACACTTTTGGGGGGACCAGTAACATTACTACAGTAATCAGTGCTAAAAATATGCACTCTTACTGTAATAATGACATTGGCTGGAAAGGGGTTAACATTGTGGGTGATCAAGGGGTTAAATGTGAGCCTAGGGGAGTGTTTCCTAACTGTGTGGGGGCGGGGCTTGTGAAATGATCACAGGGACTTGTGATCCTACATAGAAGGATCACAGTGGCTCTGTGATCATTCCTGAGAGAAGAACGGTCAGCTGTGTTTACAACAGCTGACCGTTCTTCTCTCTCAGCGGGGAACGATTGCGGGTGTCAGACAGCAATCGGAGCCGCCTGACACATGCATCGGTTTCCCCCTTGCCGCCACCCGCAGCGCGCGCTTTCCCCTAGCTGCAGGTGCGCAACTCGATGCAGGAGAGCCACCCCGCCACAGTAAAAAAGCGGCGGCAGGTCGGGAACCGGTTAAAGGAGTTGTAAAGGCTGAATGTTTTTTATCCTAATACATTCTATGCATTAGGATAGAAGGCCTTCTGTGTGCAGCAGCCCCCCTCACCCCCCCCCCATTACTTACCTGAGGTCCCTCTCTGTCCAGCGATGCCCATGAGTGTCTCAGCCGACCAAAATTCTCCTTCCTGAATGGCTGAGACTCCCGCTGCTGTCAATCAAAGTTAGCTAGCAAATCAGGCGAGAAGGGGGCGGCCTGGGTCAGGGCTCCATGTCTGAATGGACACAGGGAGCTGTGACTCAGTCAGAGTGCCCCCATAGCAAGCTGCTTGCTGTGGGGGCACTCAACAGAAGGTAGGGGCCGGGATCACAAGAAGTTTAGGATCTGGGCTGCTCTGTGCAAATCCATTATAACAGAGCAGGTAAGTATAACATGTCGGATATTTTTATAGGAAAACAAAAATGAGACTTTACAATCACTTTAAGCTCCTAAACCTTCCACACTAATAGCTCCCAACTGGCCCTCATTCGAAGAGACTGTCTTTCTTTTGTTACCAAATCTCTCTGTCCCTCCTGCAGCCCGAGTTGTCCCACTTTTTGGTCTGATTAGTACACCCCTATACAACATAAATACTATTTACTACCAAATGTGTTAAGCTGCACTAAACCTTTTATCGAACCTCTTTGATATTGTATTTATTATTTAAAAACCAATATAAAAAAAAAAATAAAGGTAAAAAAAGCACTGTGATTTAGCCAATCATGTTTTGCATTGTGGTCCATATTAGCAGGGCCATGGCAGGAACATGTTCTTTGCCTACATACCTTGTGCTAAAAGGTGTCCCTCTTTATCATTTCATATCATTTCATATTACCAAAAGTATTGGGACACCTGCCTTTACACGCACATGAACTTTAATGGCATCCCAGTCTTAGTCCGTAGGGTTCAATATTGAGTTGGCCCACCCTTTGTAGCTATAACAGCTTCAACTCTTCTAGGAAGGTGGTCCACAAGGTTTAGGAGTGTGTCTATGGGAATGTTTGACCATTCTTCCAGAAGCACTGATGTTGGACTTCCAAAAGCAGTATCTCTCCTGCGCTCAAGTGGTATGCGGGAAGGTGAGTGATCTGAATAGTCTTTTTTTAGCACAACAATAGGCAGTCTTGCTGCCCCCTGAGGACCAAGGGTATCCAAAATCACTACAAAACAACAACAAGAGAAGGGCGCACCAACCTTGTGCATTACAACTAAAAATGTTTATTAAAATCCAAATTGGTAGCATACTCTACATAATACTCACAAACGTAAGATGTATACATGCATGTAGGAAATGCGAACCAATCGCCTCCAGGACACTTCAGTACTGCTGGATGGCGTGATGGCATCCACAATGGCCTGGCCACCCGCAGAGAGAATTCTTGCTTCATGTTTGGCCAGCTTTACCCTCTACTGTCCCAAGTTTTTTGAGTATTTGTGTTTTCATATGTATATTTCCAAGGATTAGATTACTTATGGAATGAACATTAATATTTTTTCTTACTTAAAATAAAAAGAACTTTTAGACCTGGAGAGAATCGCCAGGCATTTGCATGCAATAAAGCATCTATTTATTTCTCTATGTTGCCCCCTAATGCTTTGTAAACATTACCTTTGGTACAAATGCAACTCAACAGAGCTAGTCCTAATTTGGACACACTTTGAACAAAATGTTAACAGAAGAAAATAACAAGCTGTTGCTAGCTAAACTTTTACTATGTAAAAAAAAAAAAAAGAAAATGTACCTGCTAAATTATAGATTTACCAAAACAATGTAAAATGATGAGGACTTACTGTACCTAAACTGTCCAATCAGTGTGTATCCTATCAGGCAGACCCTTGCACTACATATTTGTTGGTAGATCTAATGAAGATTGTAATGTGTGTGGTGAGCTTAAGAGCCCATTCACACTGTCACGACTTGTCAGGCGACTTAACACTAATATGGCTCCGCTCCTATCACACCTATATATGTGTAAGTGTATAAATACATATAAGAATGTGTGTATTTATACCCCTATACACAAGTTCAGATGTTTTGCCTGCCTCCAAAGACCCCAAAAAAATGCCCAAAAAAAACGCCTGCTGCAAAAACACACCTGTGCATTTTTTGGGGTCTTTGGAGGCAGGCAAAACATCTGAACTTGTGTATAGGGGTATATATACACACATACTTATATGTATATATACACCTACATATATATAGGTGTGAAAGTAGCAGAAATCTATGCTTGCGCTAATTAAAAAATTAACACTAATATGGCTCCGCTCCTATCACACCTATATATGTGTAAGTGTATAAATACATATAACATGTGTGTATATATATCCCTATACAGAAGTTCAGATGTTTTGCCTGCCTCCAAAGACCCCAAAAAAATGCCTGCAACAATACACCTGGGCGTTTTTTTTTTTTTGCGCTAGCGTTTTTTGGGCATTTTTTTGGGCGTCTTTGGAAGCAGGCAAAACATCTGAACTTGTGTATAGGGGTATATATACACACATACTTATATGTATATATACACCTAGACATATATAGGTGTGATAGTAGCAGAAATCTATGCTTGCGCTAATTAAATAATTAACACTAATATGGCTCCGCTACTATCACACCTATATGTGTAAGTGTATAAATACATATAAGTATGTGTGTATATATACCCCTATACACAAGTTCAGATGTTTTGCCTGCCTCCAAAGACCCCAAAAAAATGCCTGCAACAACACACCTGGGCGTTTTTTTTTTTTTCTGGCGCTAGCATTTTTTTGGGCATTTTTTTGGACGTCTTTGGAAGCAGGCAAACATCTGAACTTGTCTATAGGGGTATGTATACACACATACTTATATGTATATGTATAAGAAGATTGCCAAGACTGAAACTGAAACTGAGCTGCAGTTGTACCAACGATTATATAAAAAATTACAAGCTTTATTCAGTATACAAAAAAATTAAGTTATTAAGTTAAAAAAAATTAATGTTATTAAGTACCATAAAACTCCCCCTATGTAAGCCTTCTGTTTGGCCACAATGTGGTAGGACATTTCTAGTCCTTGGTTTTTTTGACTTGTTAATTGGGATATAGGATATATACTCCTTTCTATTCCGATACCATAACTTACTTTAACGACACAACATTTTTGAATATAATGTACAGTGCTTTTCTGTGTATAATGCACTCAGACTTCTAAAGTCATTTTCTGCCTGGGATCTGTTTCAAGGACTCAACATCACAGGGAGAGGTAGTATATCGTCTTTTTAGGCCACCACATAGCTGAGGGGAACCCTTGCTCAAAGCACTTGCACCTGCCATTCTAACTTTTAACAACGTAACATTGCTGTAGGTGGAATATTCCCATCAAAAGACCAAGCTCGAAGCTTCTGGATGGCACAACTACTCAAAGGACATGATAAAAATCTTTTGAATCTCTGTAATTCAGTTTTATAGAACACACGTCTCTTAGATATGGCTTCTGTGTATGTATTCCATTTTAACGTCAAGCCTTATGCAGCCAAACAGTTTTTTTTTTTTTTTTTTTGCCCGACCGACATTAATATTCATATATTTCTATCTCGGTTCCTTTTTATCGCAAACATTTCTCAGATGTGTGTGTTTTTTTTTATGTTCTTTTTTTCATGCATAAAAGCGTTAAATGAAGGCTCGGAACTTTATTTCCGAAGATATCCATAAGACCAGCAAATAGACCTTTTTTTTTTTAATCTGCCTTGCTTAATTATATGCAGGCCGTCAGCTCGTAATGACGGTAAATGGCCTCACGCCATTTCCCGTTTTGGATTTATTTGTTTACTCTCTAGCTTAAAGGACATCTCCATTTAACATGAAAATTACCAGTAAAATTATGAAATGCTAGTTTATGTGTGTTTGTTTCTCACATAATATTAGGTTATAGCAGACTTTATTGGCACTTGAACAAAGTGGTTTGTGGTTGAAGACAGCCGATTCTTCAGGTCTGGTGCATAAGAATAATGGATTAAAGCTGAACTCATTGCAGATTTTAACCACTTGACCTCTGGAAGGCTTTACCCCCATTCGTGAACAGGATTTTTTTTTTTTTTTGCTTTTCAGCACTGTGCTACTTCAACCACTTGACCACTGGAAGGCTTTACCCCCATTCGTGAACTGGATTTTTTTTTTTTGCTTTTCAGCACTGTGCTACTTCAGCTACTTGACATCTGGAAGGCTTTACCCCCGTTCATTACCAGTATTTATTTTTTTTGCTTTTCAGCACTGTGCTACTTCAACCACTTGACCTCTGGAAGGCTTTACCCCCGTTCATGAACAGTATTTATTTTTTTTTGCTTTTCAGCACTGTGCTACTTCAGCTACTTGACCTCTGGAAGGCTTTACCCCCATTCATGAACAGGATTTTTTTTTTTTTTTTTTTTGCTTTTCAGCACTGTGCTACTTCAACCACAACCTCTAGAAGGCTTTACCCCCGTTCATGACCAGTATTTTTTTTTTTTTTTTGCTTTTCAGCACTGTGCTACTTCAACCACGACCTCTGGAAGGCTTTACCCCCGTTCATGACCAGTATTTTTTTTTTTTGCTTTTCAGCACTGTGCTACTTCATCCACTTGACCTCTGGAAGGCTTTACCCCCATTCATGAACAGGATTTTTTTTTTTTGCTTTTCAGCACTGTGCTACTTCAACCACTTGACTTCTGGAAGGCTTTACCCCCATTCATGAACAGGATTTTTTTTTTTTTTGCTTTTCAGCACTGTGCTACTTCAGGTATTTGTTTGACCTCTGGAAGGCTTTACCCCCGTTCATGACCAGTATTTATTTATTTTTGCTTTTCAGCACTGTGCTACTTCAACTACTTGACCTCTGGAAGGCTTTACCCCCGTTCATGACCAGTATTTATTTTTTTTGCTGTTCAGCACTGTGCTACTTCAACCACTTGACTTCTGGAAGGCTTTACCCCCATTCGTGAACAGGATTTTTTTTTTTGCTTTTCAGCACTGTACTACTTCAGCTACTTGACCTCTGGAAGGCTTTACCCCCCGTTCATGACCAGTATTTATTTTTTTTGCTTTTCAGCACTGTGCTACTTCAACCACTTGACTTCTGGAAGGCTTTACCCCCATTCGTGAACAGGATTTTTTTTTTTGCTTTTCAGCACTGTGCTACTTCAGCTACTTGACCTCTGGAAGGCTTTACCCCCGTTCATGACCAGTTTTTTTTTTTTTTGCTTTTCAGCACTGTGCTACTTCAACCACTTGACCTCTGGAAGGCTTTACCCCCGTTCATGACCAGTATTTATTTTTTTTTGCTTTTCAGCACTGTGCTACTTCAGCTACTTGACCTCTGGAAGGCTTTACCCCCATTCATGAACAGGATTTTTTTTTTTTTTTTTGCTTTTCAGTACTGTGCTTCTTCAACCACGACCTCTAGAAGGCTTTACTCCCGTTCATGACCAGTATTTTTTTTTTTGCTTTTCAGCACTGTGCTACTTCATCCACTTGACCTCTGGAAGGCTTTACCCCCATTCATGAACAGGATTTTTTTTTTTTGCTTTTCAGCACTGTGCTACTTCAACCACTTGACCTCTGGAAGGCTTTACCCCCGTTCATGACCAGTATTTTTTTTTTTTTTTTTGCTTTTCAGCACTGTGCTACTTCAACCACGACCTCTGGAAGGCTTTACCCCCGTTCATGACCAGTATTTTTTTTTTTTTTTTGCTTTTTTAGCACTGTGCTACTTCATCCACTTGACATCTGGAAGGCTTTACCCCCATTCATGAACAGGATTTTTTTTTTGCTTTTCAGCACTGTGCTACTTCAGCTACTTAACCTCTGGAAGGCTTTACCCCCATTCATGAACAGGATTTTTTTTTTCTTTTTGCTTTTCAGCACTGTGCTACTTTAACCACTTGACCTCTGGAAGGCTTTACCCCCGTTCATGAACAGGATTTTTTTTTTTTGCTTTTCAGCACTGTGCTACTTCAGCTACTTGATCTCTGGAAGGCTTTACCCCCATTCATTAACAGGATTTATTTTTTTGCTTTTCAGCACTGTGCTACTTCAACCACTTGATCTCTGGAAGGCTTTACCCCCCCCCCCCTCATGACCATGCCATTTATTTGCAATACGGCACTGCATTACTTTAACTGCCAATTGTGCAGTACCTAAATAAAATTGATGTCCTTTTTTTCCCACAAATAGAGCTTTCTTTTGGTGGTATTTGATCACCTGTGCGATTTTTATTTTTTACACTATAAACGAAAAAAAGAGCGACAATTTTGAAAAAAAAAAAACAATATTTTTTACTTTATGCTATAAAACATATCCATTTAAAAAAAATCTAATTTCTACAACAATATAGGCCAATATGTAGTCTAATAAATATTTTTGATTAAAAAAAACAATCCCAATAAGCCTAGCCAGTCTATTGCCTAGCCAGTGCTTGTGCACTGTATGGGAGGTGCTTTTATTAGGAGAAGCCATGGATCTATGTTTCTGCTTTACAGGAAAATATACAATTACATTCTACACTTTGTGAGATTGCTCTCTTTTGGTGCAATAACATCCTGGCTTGTTACCCTGAGAAGATAGAGTATAAGATAGAGCAGATGATTAAAAAACAATCATTTTCACTTTCTGCTATTCCCATAAAAAAAAAAAGTAAAAATCAAAATATTTTAACATTTTAGGCAATTTGTTTTCTGCTACATATTTTTGGTAAAAAAAAAAATCGCAATACGCTTATTTTGATTGGTTTGCGCAAACTTTATTGCGTCTACTAACTACGGGAAATATTAATGTAATTTTTATTGTTTTTTTTTTTACTAGTAATGGCAGCGATCTGCGATTGTTTGCGGGACAGCAACATTGCGGCAGACAGATCGAACCCCTAACTGCATTTTTTGACACTTTTGGGGGTACCAGTGACATTACTACAGTAATCAGTGCTAAAAATATGCACTGTTACTGTAATAATGACACTGGCAGGGAAGGGGTTAACACAGTAAGTGATCAAGTGGTTAAATGTGTACCTAGGGGCGTGTTTCTAACTGTATGGGAGCAGAGCTTGTAAATTGATCACAGAGACCTGTGATCCTACATAGAAGGATCACAGGCACTCTGTGATCATTCCAGAGAGAAGAACGGTCAGCTGTGTTTACAACAGCCGACCGTCCTTCTCTCTCAGCAGGGAGTGATTTTGGGTGGCCGGTGGCAATCGGAGCCACCTGCCCCATGCATCGGAGTCCCCGCTGACAAGTGGGGGTGGGAGCAGGGCCACTGATAGGGGGGGACCACCAGCCCTCTTGTAGGGGGCCTGAGCACACAGGGGGGCCCACACAGAGAGGGGAATTAGTGATGGACAACAATTACAGAACTCTTCCTCCAGCACCTGAATCTGATCTGTCCCTCTCCCTGCTATCAGCTTTTATCTGTTGAGAAAGAGACAGTTGTCTCTCACTAATCCTCCTCCCTTGTGTGGGCCCCCCTCCCAGCACTTATCTCTGCTCAGGAGTTTATTTGTAAATTGTAACTTTGTTTCTCTCTCTCTGTCTCTCTGATCACTGAACTCCAACTGCCCAGCCTGTATATTTTTCTCATCTCATCTTCTTTTTTATTTAACATAGTTTTTTTTTTTTTTTTTGATTTAGCAGGAATTATGCGAATTATGTTATATTTGTGTCTAATAATAGTGATTTTGTTGTAATTTTAGCTAAATATATCTTTAATATTTTTTGAGGGGGCCCTGCCAGGTAGTCTGTACGGGGCCCCGCGATTTCTAACAGCAGCCCTGGGTGGGAGCACGCCGCCCCCTAGCTGCAGGCGCGTGACCTATGTCGGTTCACGTAGGAGGGGCTGCCTGCTGCAGTAAAACTGCGGCGGGCGGTGCGGAAGCTGTTAAGGTTGGTGGATATACTGCAGCTCACACCTGCCTACAAGTATAGTGCTGAGCCCCTATCACCAAATATACCAAATGTAAGAAGGCAAAAGCTTACAAGCCATACTGAGGGCAACAACTAATCAGTATATTTTTTATCAGGTTAGAATTTAGATTAAAGTGTGTGATAGAAGAACAATCTCTTTCTCTCTGCACATGATAAAAAGATGGTTGTAAACCTGCTAAAAATCAGATTGTAAAAGGGCCATGTAATTGTAGAAAACCTCTCTAGATCACTGTTTTCTGGGCTGCATTAAAGACTAAGAACTCCATTGTTAACGCAGAGTTCATACGGAGATTTTGCATTGATAGATGCCTCCAAAATGTTCCATTTGACAGTCTCATTTTTCATCGGCAAAACAAACTGATGAATATATTATGTATTTCCAACTTTATAGACTGGAATTTAAAAGTAAGCCATGTTCTGAAATAATATGTAAGTGACAGAACCCCCCTCATTGCACTGTGTATGTTTAAAACTAAAGGAAGCTGCAAAGATATATAAAGGACACACCAGAGATGAACATCAGCGAGTTGTGCTACCAGGATGACATTTTTTTTAGGAACAGACAAAAATGTTAAATATAGACATTATCTGCACTGACTTATAGTTGCTTAGCGAAGGTGAGGGTGGAAGAGCAGGTGGAGATCATATTCTGCTGTGTGGCCACTACCATTCTAAATGTGGTAATTCATAGGTCAACAGAGAAGATAGCAATAGCATTGTCCTTGCTTGTATACATCCTGTAGTAGGAAGGATGAAATATTTGAATGGAAGGTGTTTAGATTGCAGCAGGAATGCATACAGAAGAAAAGACTTCAACAATAAAGCTCCCTCATAAAGGATATTGATGACAATTTCCGCTCTACCTGGTTTTACTGGAATGAATATTCCTTCATTGAGAAATGTAAATAGTTTCTGGTTATCTGAGCCCTGCCCCATCTGTTCCTCTCCTCATTACTGTATGGTGCCATCTTTCTAACTTTCTCATCTTTATACTTGCCTAACCACACCTTCTTTACGTTAAATGCTTTCCAGTGGCAAGGTTTTATCTCTAATTGGTACATGTTTTTCCGCCCTTTCTCTCTCTCCCCACCCTCCTTTCCCATTAATCCTGAGACACCAGAATCTTCCTTCCCCTATGTTTACCCTTCCTCACAACATGTCCATGGTACCCCTGATCCCCTTGTTTGGACATTTCCCCATCCCGTTATAGTGAACATCTTTGAACAATAGGAAGCATCCAACTTCGCCTTGCCTTACTATCACCATGATGTCCCACAATTAAAACAAGTGCCTTTTTAATTTTCTCTCCATTTGTACTGACCTGCATCACCTCCCTTCAGCATAGGATTAAGTCTAGGTGTCAGGACCAGGATCTGACCCCACACCCTCTGCTGTGTCTGGCAGTAGCTCTTCTTGCTGAGCATCCTGAGATGCTGGACAGTAGTGATGAGCTAAGCTTCGTGTTCAAGTCAAACCTTAGTTCGACTTGAACACTGCCTGTTCGCCCGTTCGCCGAATGGTGGACAAATGGGCTTCTTCACGGGAACCTTGAGTCCCTGCAACCATATTTAATTCAATAGGTTTTATTTAATATCCATAATAATATTAATCATCTGCTGGCCAGGGTATTCAAACCCCCATCCTTTTATTTGCTAGCCTGCTATCTTACCATCTACGCCACCTAGTATTAACCTAAGACTCACTCTGCCTAGCTAACTTTTATCTGAGTTTGACAGCTCTTTTATAGGATTATCCCCATAATCCATTGCTCAGGTGCAGTGAATAAATTACTGATGTCAGTAATTTATTCAAACTCAGATAGAAGTTAGTTAGGCAGAGAGAGTCTTGGGTTAATCAGCTGGCTCGATGGTGTAGCTGGTACAATACCGGGCTTGTAAGTGCGAGGTTGTGGGTTTGAATCTGTCCAGTGGGTGATTAATGTTAATTATGGATTTTAAATAAAACCTATTAATTGTCCCGCCCCTTCTGACGTGACGTCGTTAATTTATTCACTGCACCTGAGCAGTGGATTATGGGACGCTGGTGACGTCAGAGCCCTATAAAAGAGCTGTCAAGCTCAGATAGAAGTTAGTTAGGTAGAGAGAGTCTTAAGTTAATCAGATGGCTTGGTGGTGTAGCTGGTAGAATAACAAGCTTGCAAGTTATAGGCGATGGGTTTGAATCTCCCCTGGCCAGCAGGTGATTAATAGTCACTTACATTTAAGCATTTAAAATGAGGACTTGTTATTGTTCATGGGGGGTGTTCAGCTCATCACTACTGGACAGCATCCTGATCTCTTAGACAATCTTGCCTTATAACTTGTTCCTGGTGAAACCTTAACTCATTGCTCCTCCTTTGAGCTTCCTGAGTAAACCATGCCTTTGCACTTCCTGTTTGCCAGATTACTGTACTCTGTCCAGCCGATATCTTGCTCCTTTGCGAATCTGCAGCTGTCCTTATATTCACTACCACGCGTTACTGACCTTTACCTTGTTCATTGACTATACTTCTGCTTGATTTCAAACTGCAACCATTTGTTATCAACCTTTGGCTTGTTCCTTAACTACCCTTCCACTTGATCCCTACAACCACTTGCTACCAAACTTTGGCTTGTTTGCTGACTACGCTTCTGCACATGCAGTTTGGTGTGTATTGCAAGAGAGTTCCTTTTTTTTTTTTCTTGGGAGGGTGCATGTGATCAGCACAGGGCCAATCAGCACTGTCCAGCCAGAGGGTCAGGGGTCCTGCAGCCTCATAGGACAATCAGGGGAGATAGAAAACTCCCGCTACAAGCTTTCAAGCTTTAACCAGACACTGATAGAAGTCAAAAGCCTGCTCTAACTGCTGATGAGAAAAGGTATTTAGCAGTTTCTTTTCACTAAAACTATTGCATTTCCATGTTCTGTGGATTGTGGGAGACCAGATAAAGTGAATGCAGGGCCTTGAGTTTAGTAACACATTAAGTACTCTTTAGGGCCACCTTAATTTCTACCGAGCAAGTAAAAAAGAGGACATAGAAGGGGGGGGGGGGGGGTGGGTAACGCCTGTAAATCTTTCACAAGACTGATTTATTTTTTTATCAAACAGGAGTTTTCTAAGCAAAGCAGCTATGGTTAGCCTAGTTAACCTGTAAGAATAAGCCAACAGCTCCATGCACTGGCTGGAAACAATACATCTGAAATATTAATATGTAATATTTCATATTTAGCTGACTACATTTTTCAATTTGATTATTTAGTCTTAAACATCATAAAGAAAATACGTATCAACACTAAAACACTACACTGTACATTCCTATTCACTGCCAAACATTCTAATACAATGCTTTGCAGTCATGAAATAAAAGTGTTAAAGCAGTTATCTAATATGACTGTACCACCCTGAGGGAAAAGATGTTATTTAAAGCTGCTGTGCATAATGGATTTCCCCTAACAAGCCTGGATTTCAGCAGATTGCTTTGCATAGAAACAACAGTGTTTATAATGGCCTACAGAAATGTTCTGTGCATGTAAGGATATTAGTGCTTGACATATCCCATAACAGAGGCATTACTAGATATGTGAAGGACCTGGGGCACGTAAAAGAAGTGCCAGAAGTGGGCATGGTTAAGTTGTTTCCTTACAGTGGGAGGGGAATACTTACACTAGGCAAGTGCTTACTTCATGCCTATACTAGATATACATACTGAGGCGTGATTGGCAAAAAAAATACCCTCAATATGTATGATATGTATGATAAAATAACAAAGAGCTATATACAGAGTGCAGGCGTCGAGAATGTACAGTAACATACAGAGTGCAAGGGTCAAGGGTATTAAACATTCATAGCACAGGGGTAATGAGTATGTAACATTTAGGGGTCAGAACTGTATTATGTACAGAGTGCAGGTGTCAGGAGTATTTAACATACAGACTGCAGGGGTAATGAGTATGTAACATATAGAATACATAAGTCAGGAGTGTTTTTTGTACAGAATGCATGGGTCAGGACTCAGAGTATGTAAAAGAGGGTGCAGGGGCAAGGAGTGTGTTATGTACAGAGTGCAGGTGTCAAGAGTATGTAACATACAGAGTGAAAGGGTCAGGTGTATGTAACATTCATAGTGCAGGGGTAAGGAGTGTTCTATATACAGAGTGCAGGGGTCAGGAGAATATTATGTACCAAGTGCAGGTGTCAAGAGTTTGTAACATACAGAGTGCAAGGGTCAGGAATATGTAACATTCATAGCGCAGGGGTGAAGAGTGTGTTATATACAGATTGCAAGGGTCAGGAATTTATTATTTACAGAGTGCAGGTGTCAGGGGTATGTAACATACAGGGTTCAGGGATCAGGAGTATCTAAAATACAGAGTGCAGGGGCCAGGGGTGTATTATGCACAGAGTGCAGGTGTCAACTGTGTGTTTTGCGAATAGAGTGCAGGGGTCAGGAGTATGTCATATACATAGTACAGGGATCAGAAATATATACAGCCTAACGCACAGCACCCTCTTTATTGCAAGCACATCTGTACCCCCATGAAACATTTAAACAACACACACTTACAACATCTACATACATACGCTCGGTATATATACACTAATTTACACACACACACTCTAACACACCAGTTATATGACAGAACTCTCTTGGCTTATGGATTTAGATACACTTTATTACAATCACCAAACAAGAAAACAGGTGAGCTCAACATAAGTCACAATCATGGGAAAAACTTATTTTTTTTTACACAAAGTCACAGAGTCAATAAAGCAAATGGTCCTGGCCTTTGCACTTCCACCTAGAGACCGAGAGGGTATGGCTTGACTTTGTGCCAATAAAGTTTTCCCGCTATTGTGACCTGTGTACGGCTCACCTGATTTCTCATAAACATGCACGCTTCTGCACATTTAGCTGCTTCAGAGCCGGCCATTGTAGTGGAAAGGCCAATTTGAGGAATTCCTGTTCTGGCGGGCCGCCTAAAAACTTCCCGCCTGCCTGGCGCACACACATTGACTCTGCTCTCATTAGATAATGGAGAGCATCAGCTTAAGGCACAGAGCAGATTGGAGTGACTCTGTGGCATGTAACCACTGTGATGGCCAATCACAGTGATCAATAATGTAAAAAGTATAGTAGCAGTGATAACCAATGATGGTGTTGTGGGGTTTTAAAATGCTACTGACCAACAATAACTGTGGGATTGTTTTGGGGATGGCGGGCATTAAGTGCCACTGACCACCAATATTTATAGGACTGTTTTTCATTTTTTTTGGGAGGGGAGTTAAAGTGTTTTGGGTTTGTCCTTTACACCTAGCCATTGCCCACAATGTAATTTCAGTGCAATGCAATTTAAAATGGTTGTAAAGGATGAAGGATTTTTACCTGCGTTATATGCAGGAAGGTAAAAATGTTCTGTGTGCTGCTCCCCCACATCCCCCCCCCCTATACTCCCCTGATCTCCTTCTCAGTCTAGAACTGTGCACAGGAGCCATGGCTGTCCTTGGTCTCTCTTTCCTCATTGGCTGAGACACAGCAGTGAGAGCCATTGGCTAGTCACTAACCTTGTCAATTAACCTTGCCAACGTCTAGGGTCTTAGAAGGCAACTTGTATTAACCAACTGGCTATATCTACCATCAAAATAGACTTCCAGGCCCTCAGCTGCAAGGACACCGCCTCAAGAACTATTACTATTAAGATACCCTCGATACAGCCAAATAACTGTTAACCATTACTGTCTTAAATTGTTACCAAGGTAGGTACACCCATACCTGAGATGGGCCCTACCCCTCCTTTTGCAACTTTTTAAACTGTCACAGCCTTCCAAGACCCAGAGACCCCTGCTAACTACTATCACAAAAAACTCCTGAAATTCGACCCGATACCATAATAGCCCCCAATCCATTCCCATCCTGGGTAACCTCTTGATCAACAATACCATATAAAAGACACTACAAAACCCCGAAACAAAAGTAACTTTTAAGGGGGGGGGGGGGGGAAGCTAGTTCCACGTTGTACTGGCTCAGACTGACTCCTAGGATCCTAGTACCACCCCTTTACTCTCCCAGTGACTCCACCTTGCCCCACCCTGCTCCACCCTTCATGTCTCCAACCAAAAACTGACCATTTGTCTATACCAAATTTTTATTTAACCCTGCGATTCTCCCATTCTTTCTTTCTTTCTTGCTAACCCGGTCTTGTCCGGCCTTCTGCCTAATGTTGCCCATCTAGCTCCAGACCTCTTTCTTTACCCAGAGCAGGTAAGCATGACACCTTTGTAAATTTTAGAAAAAAAAAACAACTTTTAGAATCACTTTAATCCTCCAGGGAACTTTTTGCCATTAATAACACAATACTCGCACTTGGCTTCAGTGGGTGACTGTTAAAGGATTAAGCCCCGTACACACGTACCGATCGTCGGCATACAAATGTTCGTCTTTTCTCCTCGGGATGTCGGTGTCTGTTGAAAAGTGCAAAGACAGCACAAGGACAGCACAAGAATTTTGTCTGCAGACTTCAGCTGACTGCAGAAGTGATGTCATGTAATGGTTAACTTTCCCTGTGTTTTTAATTTTCTGAGCATGCCCAGTCTAGCAAATCTGCGGTCTGTCGGCCGAATTCTGTACTGACAGGCGAACAATCGTCCGTTCTGGTGTCCGCAGACAAAAATTTTCATGTTTGCAAGAAAGGCTTTTGTCCGTGGATTGTGCGCAGACAGCTGTCGGAGGCACCATACTAACACGCGTACAATCGGCAGATCTTTCGTCCGCCGACGTTTGTATGCCGACGATCGGTACGTGTGTACGGGCCTTAAGAGTGCTGTCATTTATTTTTTAACCACCTCAATACCAGCACATTTCTTTATTTTTAAAAAATTATGGCAAAAAAAAGAATCATGTTATGATGCCTATTTTATTTTATTTATTTTTGGGTAATTTGTGGGGTTTTGGTTTTGCCTTGATATTTTTTTTTTTCAAAACTTCTACATTATTACATCCATGTAAATTATTAAACAGTGGTTACCATTTATCCAATAGATATCCACCCCAAAAAAAAATTAAAATGAATTTGGTTACAGTGTAGGTAGATTGACTGATTATCGGCAAAGCCGATATATCGAGGGCCGATATGCATTTTCACATATCGGAATCGGCCCCTGAGTTTACCGATATTGCCAATATTTCAGAAAGTGCTTCTACCGGAGTGATGCCTGCGGCTAGAGGCATCACCCCCCCCCCCCCCGGTGCCGGTGTCCATAGCTGACGGTCGGCTGTCTTGTAATGACAACTGATGAGGCTGAGAAGCCGCTCGGCTGTCATTACAAGGAGCGGAAGGGGACGTCCCCCCTCCCGCCGCCTTCCGCGGCTCGCCTGGATCTCCCTTTACCACCGGGAGACCCAGGCAACCATCCTGTATGGCCACTGAAGACCCAATCAAAGCCGCATTCGGATCTGACCGGGTCTCCGTGCAAAAACCCAGAAGTGATGTCATGAGTGGTACTGTCTGGCGCCAGATTAAAAAAAATGATCGCATTCAAAACAGCCAAACTTGGTGTTTTAAATGCTTTTAAGTGGAGATTAGGGGTTTGGGGTATTTCAGACCCCCAGATCCCTCCACAAAAGTACCTGTCAAAAAAAAAAATGCTTTTAAATGTACAAAAATATCGACCAATATCGGCCGATAACTATATGCATTGGCTAAAATATCTGTATCGGCAACGAAAAAACAATATCGGTCGATCACTAGTACAGTGTTGCATGAGTGCACAGTGTTTGCCAGTCAAAGTATCACAGCACTGAAAATTGGCCTGGACAAAATGGGGGTGTAACATGGTGGTACTGCAGTGGTTAAAGAATGTTTTTCCAAACAAAGTGTCACATCGCCCTCCAATGTCTAGGCCCAACCCTAGTGCTCCAGGCAACCCAATTTAGCGACTTAAAAACTGCATGTGATTTAATGGGTAAACGATATCTTTTGTCCCCTTGCAGATAATTGCAATAAGTATCAAGTGTGCCAAATTATGGTATAATGAAGAAGAGAGAAAAAATTGTTTGTTTTATTGGAGCTGAATACAGTAAGGAAATTCTATAGCTCTCTGTGGCTTATTAAATAGTACTTGGCTTAATAATCCGTCATGTGAGTCACTTTTATATTAAGCCGCAGCAATTATACAAATTAAACTCCAACAACTCACATATAAATGTGACACAAAGTCGAACGTTTTTCTTCATAAAATATATCAACGTGTTGCTAGAGAAACAAACATCTAATTAGAAAGTAACATTGGTGCTATTTAGCAGTGCAAAGTGGTTTAGTAGGGCAAGGTTTTATAAAACACATTCTCACATTTTCACAAACTCTTTTTGTATTGGTGTTGTTTGAATAAAACATTTAAGAATAAAGAGATTATAGATTGTATTACCCTTGCCCTTGAAAAATTGGGATGGCCAGCAGCAGACACATTCGATTAGTTCCATCTACCAATCTGCTTAAGGCTCCTTTCACACTATCCATCCGTCGGACGGATTCCGTTTTTCGGCTCGATCCCCCGCTGGGCAGGAGGATGACAGCTGTGTCTCCACGCTGTGTGCGGAGACAGAGCTGTCAGTTCCCCATGCATCTCTATGGGGGAAATCGGATGGGAACGGACCGTCGGTCCGTTCTCATCCGATCCCATCCGATCCCATCCGCTGGACAGATGGAAAATAGCAGGGTTTCCATCCGTCCAGATTTGACGGATAGGATCGGATTGGGTGTCAGCGGACATGTCTCCGCTGACATCCAATGCCCCATAGGAATGCATGGGGGGACCGTTCAGATCCGTCAAAAAAACGGACAGGCGGATCTGAACGGTCCGCGTGTGTGAAAGGGGCCTTAAGCCTCAATCCATCTTGGGTAAAAATATAAAAAAAATCAAATATTTCCCCATCTCAGGTTAATAAAAATAAGTATCTCAGGCTGCGGGATTCACCCTATCTCAGGCACCCCCCCCCCCCCCCCCCAACTCACCTATTCACTGAACCAGGGTTAAATGATGCCCAGCATCATCAAATCTGATTTTTGTAAGATCCAGGTGTCAAGGCTCCACCCACCCTGTAGAATGTAACAAAAATTGAAACTGAAGCCCCGCCCCACTGCTAAGACATCCAGGTACAAATTTATTCCCATAAAATTCACGGGTACAATCTAAAAATTCACCAGTGTTTAAGTGTTCCAGAATTAAGCAACACCACTTACTGTGCCACAGAAAATGAACAAAAATGCTTACCATGCGGTCTTAACCTAAATCATTTCCTCATTACGACCTTGTCAAAAGGAAAAACCATAACAACGAAACACGTTAAGGCTGAACCGCACAGTAAACAGGAAGTGACGTCAGATCCATCCCAGAAGTGACGTACCTGAGCCCTCAGATCGCAGGACCAAGTGAGACACCGAGTATCTTGAACTGTGGTGGGGGATGAGACAGCCGGTGGAGACGCTGAATGCTTTTAATATGTACATTTGATGGGTGGGCTATTTTATTACAATGTTTGTGAGTAGTTTTTTTTTTAAATTTCAATATTTTTTTATTGAAGTAACAAGATATTGTCATGCAAGGCACATTCGCAGAACAATAGTGCAAATAAGTGTGCAAGTCACTGTCTATACCAGGGATCCTCAAACTACGGCCCTCCAGCTGTTGCAGGACTACACATCCCATGAGGCATTGTGAAACTCTGACATTCACAGACATGACTAGGCATGATGGGAATTGTAGTTCCCGAACAACTGGAGGGCCATAGTTTGACGACCACTGGTCTATACAAAAATGCATTGAGTCGTTTTTTTAAATGGACATGACAATAATTTACAGGTGCATCTCATAAAATTAGAATATCATCAACAAGTTAATTTATTTCAGTAATTCAATTTAAAAAGTAAAATTCATATATTTTATATAGAGTAATATATTTCAAGCATTTCTTTCTTTTAATTTTGATAATTATGGCTTACAGCTAGTGAAAACCCAAAATTCTGTATCTCAGGAAAATTTGAATATTACATAAAACCAAAAATAAAAAAGATTTTTAATACAGAAATGTTGGCTTACTGAAAAGTCTGTCCATGTACAGTATAGTATGCACTCAATACGTGGCTGGGGCTCCTTTTGCATGAATTACTGCATCAATGTGGCGTGGCATGGAGGCGATCAGCCTGTGGCACTGCTGAGGTGTTATGGAAGCCCAGGTTTCTTTGATAGCGGCCTTCAGCTCGTCTGCATTGTTGGGTCTGGTGTCTCTCATCTTCCTCTTGACAATACCCCACAGATTCTCTATGAGGTTTAGGTCAGGCTAATTTGCTGGCCAATCAAGCACAGTGATACCATGATCATTAAACCAGGTATTGGTAGTTTTGGCAGTGTGGGCGGGTGCCAAGTCCTGCTGGAAAATGAAATCAGCATCTCCATAAAGCTGGTCAGCAGAGGGAAGCATGAAGTGCTCTAGAATTTCCTGGTAGAGGGCTGGGCTGACTTTGGACTTGATAAAACACAGAGGACCAACACCAGCAGATGACATGGATCCCCAAATCATCACTGACTGTGGAAACTTCACACTGGACCTCATGAAACTTGGATTCTGTGCCTCTCCACTCTTCCTCCAGACTCTGGGACCTTGATTTTCAAAGGAAATGCAAAATCGTCCTCAGTCTGGGATGATTTGGGGAGCCATGTCATCTGATGGTGTTGGTCCACTATGTTTTATCAAGTCAAGTGGAGCTTCCTCACACCTAGTCTCCTAGCTCTATCCAGACACTGACCCAGGCTCGTTTTGGTAGCATCCCCCCCCCCCCCGCAACCTAAGCCTAGCTAGGACCTTAATGTCCTACAGGACTCCTCAGCTTCCTCTTTGTCTATCTCTCTCAGCTCCATGGGCAGATACCCCACTATAGGGGTCTCCTCCAGATGACTGGACTCTGGAACTCTCTCCTTTGCTGCCAGGCTTCAGAATGTGTATGAGCTCTCCCTCCACCTTCTGGACACTCCTAAACACCTTCTGGGCACACCTCCCCGATGATTGTCTGGAGACTCATAAATATTTAGGCTGCCTGTCCTGCTCTCCCTCCCGCTATACTTACTTCTAGAAATCTCCAGAAGACAGGGGAAGTAACAGAACAGCAGCCTGTGTGACACTAAACAGCCCAAAGCAATCAACACCTGCTCCACTGGTTATGGAGGAGCTGACTAAGAGCCGGTTCACATACAGGCGACCCGACTTGCCGGGGCGACGTGTGAAGTCGCGGTGCACCGCAACCTCGGAGAGACATGCACCGACTTCATATCATTGAAGTCAATGCAGGTCGCTCCAGGTCGCCCCAAAGTAGTACAGGACCCTTTTTCTAAGTCGGAGCAACTTGTGTCGCTCCTATTAGAACGGGTCCTGTGCTAATCTATGGCAGGCGACTCATGGCGACTTGTCAGGCGACCAAGTCGCCTGACAAGTCGCCCCAGCGTGAACCGGCTCTAAAGGTTGCCACATTCTTAAGATAGATAAGCAAGGTTCTGGAGTTCTCACAGATAACTGGAGAGATGTAACTGGTAAGAAACCAACACAGGATGAGAGCGCATTAAGTTATAGACTAAAAAAAATTCTGATGGAATCAACAGGTATTATTTCACAGTAAGAGATATGAGAAATTGCTTTCAATTGTACATTAAGAGACCAAATGGGAGAAAAAAAAATATATATATATACTCAAATGCACATATACACACATACACAACACTAGCAATCGCATAAAGTGCTCTTTCTTCTAGCATCTGCCAGTTGATAACTATATTTTATAGGGGCTATTGTACATGCACGAGAATATTGAAGGTGAGCTATAATTTTCCCTTTAAATGATCTTTAAGCCGGTGACACAATAATCAATCAAAATGTTCTCTATAATCAAGATCATCAATAAAAACAGTAATGGAATGCAGACGTTTATTTTTATTTAACTGAAAAATGGCCCCTTTCCCCCGCAGCCTTCCTAAACCCTGAGTGCTTTTGAATTACAGCCATCTGTAGGGTTGGTGATGATAACTGCCGGTAGACTGTATGTGCTGATGCTTAGCGCTGTCTTCTTGGCTGCCAGACGATTGGTTAGGAGGAAGATTCTAAATAATACATTAGTGGAATTCTCTGCAGTATTTTAGATATTTTTGCAGTAATGAATGTAGCAGTTTAGTGGGTTTAGAACAATTCTCTTGCTGCAGAGTTTGCTGTTTAAAAATCATTTAAGCAAAACTGGGTTGATAATGTCCAATTACCACTGAGAGGTTCATACTTCCAATAATTGTCAACGGCAATGCTCTGCTCTGCAAAGATCTGCACATTAAGGCTCCATGGACATGAAATACCAAAATAATTGTGGCCATGGGCTTTAAACGGCAAATAGATATTGGCACCACATCAAAAACTTTACAAAAAATATCAGGTTCTTACAAATGTAAAAAATATATATAGGCAGGTGCAGTCTACTTTTTCCACTGCAGGTGGTGCTCTTCCCAAGCGTCGCTGCAGTTGGAGAGGAAGTCAAGAGGAACATAGTTCCTCTGTGATTTGCTGGGACACTGGGGAAGCATCCAATTTGATGCTTTTGTTCCATGTGACTTTAGCAGCCATCTTGGGTCAGGCAAAGCCTATTTAGGCCCTGGTTTCCTTCCTTGGCACACATTTGCGAGTTGGTAGAGTAAGGTCAGATAGCCCGCCTGGTAGGGACAGGACTAGCGGCAGGGAAAGGTTTGTAACAAGGAGGGAAAGCTTAGGTCTTGCAACCTTTCTGGACACCTGCCTGTCTGGGCACAAGATGGCCAGGCCACATTCTTCCCCTCTCTACAGATGCTGTCACTTCAGATGCATTCTGCTCTCTACACGCTGTTGGAACTGGTTGTTTTCCCAGTTGGGCTGCCTTCCCACCTGGATTATTTGTGAACTGTCTCTGCATTTTATTAATACACATTATTTCATTGCACTGGGTCTAAGTGTATTTTTGCTTTGCACCGCCATGCACTACACCTACACACAAATAACATCATATCCAATACAGGGCTCACCAGTCTTTTCCATTTAACAATCTACATATGGGCTCAACGCGTTTCAAATGATTGAATATTTTCCTCAGATGTTCTGTTGTACTGATTTTTTTCACATGTGCTCCTGAGGAAGAGTTTCTTTCATCTGAAATATGATTGGTAAATGGATAAGATTTGTGAATAAACCCTGTATGATGTTATATGTGCTTTTAACATTGGTACAATACACCTGATGTTTTATAAAGTTTTTGATGTAGAGCCAATCTCTATATGCCCTTTAGGGTCCATGGTTTCAACGATTTTGGTATTTTATGTACAAGTTATAGAATGTGGGCAGATAGGGCACAGAGCCTCTATCTAAACATACTTTGATCAGGCTCCATGCACACTGGGCATTTATCCCTGGTGCATTAAGCTCTGAGATGTAGGTGCAATGGAAGCCTCAGGTGCACCGTCCAGCTCCACTGGCAGCAGCCTGATAAACTCTATGAGTAGACATGTGCAGAATGGAAAAATTTGTTTTATTTCATTTCAGGTAGATTCATTATATTACTGATTTTGTTTTTTTTTAACCTTCCTATCGGTATTCTCGAGCATGACTCGGGGTTCGATTTTAGAGCCAAAAGCGGTAACCCCGAGCCACACTTGGGGTAGCGCTAGGAAGATCACTGGATCCTGGTAGAGGTTTTACTTACCTTGTCACCGGGATCAAGCGATGTATCCCGGTGGTGTGCAGCGGCGGAGCTTCCTCCCGATTGTCTGCGAGCCCCGACTTCCGTCTCCGGCGACGTGACGTTCGCAGGGGGGTGGAACCGGCGGCAAATTCAAATGTAAAACACACCAAACACACTGATACCATTCAAAATAAAATAAATTCACATTACATTGCCCCCCAGTGCCCTTTCCTGCAGTTTTACTGTACTTTTTATGTAAATATACATATATATATATATACACGTATATATATATATATACGTAATTCTTGTGAATGAGCAGCCCAAACCAACTGTATATATATATATATATATATATATAATAAATGTATACAGTTGGTTTGGGCTTCTCATTCACAAGAATTACATGCAAAATAATGGTACCGCTTTCAGCACCTAAAATCCAAAAGAATCATACCACCAGGGAGGTTAATTCATTTTGGAATATGTTTAGTTTAGTTGTGTTTCATTTAGTTTAATTTATACATTTTCGAATGAATTCCAAATTTTCCGAACAATTCAAATTTGGATACTTTGGAAAATTATCGACCGATTCCAGTTCTGTAGCTGGTTGTTAAGGAGTGGGCTGGGAAGCCGGCGGCTGCGTCCTTAACAACTGATGGCTCATCAACAGGCTTCCCCACTGAGAGCTGAGATTTAAACAAAAGAATGCTGGCAATAAAAAGATGCAGAAAAAACAGCGTGGTGCCCCCCCCCAAAAAAAAAACAGCTTTGCCCCCCCCCCCCAAAATCATACCAGACTCTTATCCAAGCATGCTGACTGGCAGGCCAGGAAAGAGGGGGGGGGCGTGCGAGTGGCCTGAAGGGTCTGGTATGGATTGAGGGGGAACCCATGCTGCTTTTCTTCCGAATTTTTAATTGCATTGTTTTGTTTACATTCATCTGGCAGTGGGGAATCCCGCTGACAGCTGATGAATCATCGGTTGTTAAGGACACGGCTGCTGGCTTTTTGGCCCACTCCTTATCAACCAGCTGTTCTTCACACAGAATTCAAATTGGTCGATCATTTGTCGACCGTTCTGAATTCCAATCGTTTGGAAAATTTGGAATTCATTAGAAAACGAACAAATTAAACAAATTTGAACAACATCTGTTAATATTTTATTTGGAGAAATGGATACACTGAATAACCAAAAATGTATAATTCGAATTTATTTTTGGGCTGAAACTAATTGTGGCTGGATGGTGCACAAACGTACTGCATCCCAGGTGCTGCTTACAGCCTGTCACATAAATAGCTGTGCACCGCAGTAGTCATGTATACAACGTTGCTATCATAAAAACAAGTACAGCATACAAATAGTTGTTTTATGCAAAAAAATAAAATGCTCTATTTTTTTGCATTTACCTTTAGCTTACTATATCTCCATATTTACTGACTGATTTGAATACACATGACAGTCAACCCGTTTCAGAGGCCTCACTTTGCCCCCTTCATTAGGGATCACACACCAGCTGCTGCAAGGGATCAAGACCTTATATGATTCAATTTTATCCACAGTTAGACCTGTGACCTTGAAGTGGAACTAAACCCTCCTTTAGTTTTCAGCCAAGGAAGCTGCTATCTTGACCTCTGTTTAATCTTCAACTGCCATGATGCTGCACATGTGATCAATTATGGCACCAGCCATTGGATGGTTGTTTGACAGTTTGGTTGAGAGCACAACCAATGTGACAGTTAAATTCCCGGCAGGTGCCAAAATTGCATCTATTTTTTTAAACTGTGGGTTTAGGTCCCCTTTAAGCCTTGGTGAAGGGGGCAGAATGCGACCCCTGAAACACGTTGGTTGCAAGTATGTTACAGATTTGGAAACAAAACATGTTTTTCTGAAACTCAAGCTTTTGTGGTGGCACTCCAATCTCCTGATTGAAACATTGGGGGTGATTTACCAAAACTGGAGAGTTCAAAATGTGGTGCAGCTCTGCATAGAAACCAATAAGCTTCTAGTTTTTTTGTCAAAACTTAATTTAATAAGCTGAAGTTAAAAGTTGAGTGGCTACCATGCACAGCTCCATCAGGTTTTGCACACTTCAGTTTTAGGAAATGAACACCATTATGTTTACAACCCGAGGTTTTCTTTTAAGTTCCTTACATGGGATTTAGCTCCCTCATCACCTCCTCCCATGCTTGCCTCCAGGTCTTTTCCAGAGCCTCTCCAATCCTATGCAACTCCTTACCCCAATTTGTCTGATTACCTCCTACTCTATTAGCTTTTAGATGATCCCTGAAAACCCTCCTCTTCAGAGAAGCCTATCCTACCCCCACCAAACAACAATAATTCCATTTTCTTCATCAGCTCATCCCCCCACAGTTTTTGCCTTTTGTTTCACTTGACCCTCCCTTAGATTGTAAGCTCTAACGAGCAGGACCATCCAATTCCTTCTGTATTGAATTGTATTGTAACTGTATTGTCTTCCCGCATATTGTAAAGCGTTGCGCAAACTGTTATAAACTATATAAATCCTGTATAATAATAATATTAGTGTATAGAAGCAGTCCAGGTACCACCCAAAGGCACTGTTGGGATAATTAACAGTACGGTCTTTGATCAAACCAATTGCAAGTACCAAGTATTCTCTACCTAAGGTTCCATCGCCATTCAACACTCAAACTGGATACCAAGCTTAGAACCCTGCTCAAAGCCAGAGACCAAGCTCAAACAATCCTCAAGTAAAGGGTGCAGGCATGAAATCAAGAAGGTGCAGCTCTCTCAACCAGCCACCATGGAATAGGCCTTAAAACGGCTTCAGCCTGTGAGTCTCCACCAAAGACTGCACCCTCTGACAAGTTTCACCCCACCCACCGGGGCTTAATCAGAGGATATAGCTCAACCAGCCACCATAGTAATGGCATCAAAACAGCTTCAGCCTGTGAGTCTCAACCAAAGGCCATGTCATCTGATGTGTTTTGCCTCACCCACAAGGGCTTAATCATAGCGTAGAGCTGCATCTCAAGCTATTGATTGACTTGACACTAAAAATTACCTGTGCTTATATGTATTTTTAAAGGCATACGTTCAGTTTGTTCCTCCATGTTTGTGCTAGGTTCCATTGATGTTGCTGTCTGCACAAGTTAATGGGGAAGATGGAAACAAGTCACCCAAAAGGCAATTCTTATCCACTGAATAAAATTTAATGAAAACACTTTTCCTGTTAGACTGGAGTGCAACTTTAACCACTTAAGCCCCGGAGGATTTGGCTGCTAAACGACCAGAGGCTATTTTGCGATTCGGCACTGCGTGACTTTAACGGACAATTGCGCGGTCGTGCGACGCTGTACCTAAACGAATTTGGCGTCCTTTTTTTCCCACAAACAGAGCTTTCTTTTGGCGGTATTTGATCACCTGTGTGATTTTTTGATCACGCACTATAAACAAAAAAAGAGCGTCAATTTTGCAAAAATAGCAATATTTTTCCCTTTTTTTTATATGAAATTCCCCCAAAAAAAAATGTAAAAATCAAAATTTTTTAATATTTTCGGCCAATTTGTTTTATGCTACCTATGTTTGGTAAAAAAAATCGCAAAAAGCGTATTTTGATTGGTTTGCGCAAAAGTTATTGCGTTTACTAACAAAGGGAAAGATTTTTGTCATTTTTGTTGTTTTTTTTTTTAACGCGTAATGGCGGCGATCTGCGATTTTTTTTGCGGTACTGCGACATTGCGGCGGACAGATCGGACCCTTGACTGACATTTTTGACACTTTTGGGGTTACCAGTGACATTTCTACAGTAATCAGTGCTATACATATGCACTGTTACTGTAAAAATACACTGGTAGTGAAGGGGTTAACTTTATTTGAGAGGGAGGGGCTGTGTGTGTCCCTAGGGGCGTGATTCTAACTGTGATTGGCTGTGGCTTCAACTGTATGCAGAGTGATCAATGGATCTACATAGTAGATCCATGTGATCAGCTCTCATACAGAGAGGAGAATGACAGGCAGCTTGTTTACACAAGCTGCCTGACTTTCTCCCTCTCCCCCGCCGATCGCAGAGTGGCCGGCGGCGATCGGGTCCGCCGGTCACACGCGCGGGGGGGTCCGTGACCACGCGGGAGCGGGAGCGCGCCTCCGGCGGCGCGCGCTCGCTCCCTAAACCCTCACAGGCGAGCGACGTAGACCTACGTCACTTTGCCTGTGAGGGGCTGACCGCCGCCGTAGATAGTCGTGCGGCGGTCGGCAAGTGGTTAAAGCCAAAAAGAATAAAAAAAAAAAATCTCTTTTCAAGCAGTTATAATCTCTACAGCCCACCTGCATTTTTTCCTTTGTGTAGCTGGCCTTGGTGCTGCCAGTGTATCTCTTTTGTGCTGTTATTTACCCTGAACTTCGAGGCTCACGTTTCTAAGCACGCTATTGTTCATCTGGCCAGTCTCAGGTGTGCTAAAAACTCTCTGAATGTGGATTTGTTGCATAGAATAACTCTATTTTAATTTTAGAAAGTCTTTGTGACACCAAGTCCATAGCATAAAACAAGCAAAACATCTGACTCAACTAACTCAGCTCAGGTCAGTTCCTGACTAACAGGTAGGGATTGAAAAACAAAATTCGGTGTAGACCGAAAAGGGAACTGCGCAAATAGAGTGATATTTAACAATGAATATATAAATGTGAAAAATTAGGGAATTTCTTCCTCTAGCGAGCAGCAATAAAAACGTGATAACGCAATATGTGATAGTGGATAGGGGTTATTGCGCTCAGCAGTGAACTCACAATAAAGTGCTAGTGCATAAACAGTGTTATGTCTCACTTAAATCACAAAAACATATGAACCAATTAATTATTAGTGAATAATTCAATAAATGACAATAAATAATAGGTGAGTGTATCAATAAACATAGTCCTTGAAAGTGCTCGGTGCAAACTATTTGTTCCAGCAGCAAAAAAATGAACTTGATGTAAAGTGCCTTCACCAATCACCATGCACCCAGTGCTCGGATAAAATACTTCTTACCAAAAGAAGTTGACCCCTTAGTTATAGGGGGTCATGACCAGCATGTATCTCTACAAGAGCTCCAAATTCTCCTGTTACTGTCTTCACATCCAGTGTGTGATAAGCCAGAAGTATAGAGGTAACTCCGAGACTCCGGACAACATGTTATAGGAAATAAGGAGACTCCAATAGTGTAATATTGCCAGGTATAGAGATTTAATTAAAAGGTAATGCACTTACTACATAGCGGTAAGTAGAACGCCACAGTGATACAAATCGTTCAGCTTCTCCTGGTGGATGGGATGCCGCTTCCGCGTCTGCGCTCCACCTCACCGAAACTCTACGGTCTCACGTTCCCGACGCACGTTTCGTTAGGCGTACTAACTTTATCAGGGGATCATGTGATCCCCTGATGACGTGGGGCCGGTGCAGGCGCATTGATTCCTGGGAGCGATGACGTTCAGCTCACAGGAATCATTGCAAGCCAGGAAGTGACGAATCGCCGTGGCCGCCGAGGGGAGGAAGAGGAAGTAAGGTAAGTATATATTCTTCTAAACCAGGTAAGTAAAAAAAAAAAAATTGTGATTATCCATTTATTTTTCAGGTGACCCCGGGCATGATGATGCAGGTAAGTTTAATTTTAGGGTGGAACTCCGCTTTAAGTTTGGAGGTTTGTCTAAATGCCAAACATTTCAGGCCTTCTGGAGGGCAACTGTGTCAGCTTCTAGCTGTCATTGGTTGTTAAGGAACCAACAGGGTCACCCTTCACATCCTTACCAACCATTGATGTCTCTTGGCCCTCTCAGTTACATTGCTGTGAATCCCGCCCAGGAAGCTTCCAGATCCAGACCACAAACATGACTACAGACGTGTGTATCTCTTCATCTCCATTACATGGACAGCAGGGCAAATGGTAGTCTTCATGATTAAGCCCTTTGTGGGGTGAAACAGGTGGGAAGTGAGGCTGTGGAGGTTATTTATTAGGGCAGGATAGTGCAAAATCTGGTCCAACCACTGATGTCTCCAGGTCCTCTAAGTTACATGGCTGTGAATCCAGCCCATGAGGCTTCCAGATTCCAATTAGCTATTCTGCCCTCAGACCCCCACAACCACTGGCCAGGGCTGTGAGGAAGAGGCCCTTTGTGTATGGCATGGATTTCCTGAGGGATTTCACTCTTTTTTTTGTTTTTCTTGTGTTTGGTACTCCCTTAAAAATCCATACCGGACTCAAAGGGATTGATTTACTAAAACTGGAGAGTGCAAAACTTGGTGCAGCTCTGCATAGAAACCAATCAGCTTCCAGATTTTTTGTCAATGCTTAATTGAACAAACTGAAGTTAGAAGGCTGATTGGCTACCGTGCACAACTGCACCAGATTTTTTAACTGTCCTTTTTAATAAATAAACTCTTAAAGGGGTCTGTTACCCATTATGTGGAGGACGCTACACATTTTTTTTTTTTCATTCTTGTTGTAGGATGTGTCAAAAAGTGTAATTTACAAAGAAAAAAATTGCAATTTTTAACACTTTTATCCTTTGTAAAAGTCCGTGCTGCTGTAGCATTTTCTGTAAACCAGGGATGCGTCCCTTAAAGGAAATCAACATTTCTAATGTGTTTTTTTTTTAGCATTTGAGAAATCCCTGCTTTTGGTTGATTGGAATTTTTTAAAATCTTTTATTTTGCAAAGGTTTAAAAGTAATATGAGGAAGTATTACTTTACTGAGAGAGTAGTGGATGCATGGAATAACCTTCCTGCAGAAGTGGTAGCTGCAAATACAGTGAAGGAGTTTAAGCATGCATGGGATAGGCATAAGGCTATCCTTCATATAAGATAGGGCCAGGGACTATTCATAGGATTCAGATATATTGGGCAGACTAGATGGGCCAAATGGTTCTTATCTGCCGACACATTCTATGTTTCTATGCATTGGTGCATGTTCCCCAAGGATGTGAACATCCCCCTCCCTGCCCCCCCCCCCCCCAAGCCCTCCCCACCAAGCCCTTCCCACCATGACCGTTGCCTATTAGGGCAGGAAATTTGCATTTTTTTTAATGTCACAAAATTGGCTCTTATTGATTTTAACCTCCCTGGCGGTATGATTCTTTCCGATTTTAGGTGCTGAAAGCGGTACAATTATTTTGCTATCAATTCTTAAGGACGAGCAGCCCAAACCAACTATTTACATATGATTTTTTTTAGGCTACATTCACACCTGAGCGTAGCGTTTTTCGCGCGTTTTTTACCGCGATTTTACTGCGATTTTTGCGGCGTTTTTTACCGCGATTTTACCGCGATTTTTACCCCGATTTTTGTGCAGGCGTTTTTAGATTGAATAGAGATCAATGGAAAACGCCTGTAATCTGCCCAAAAAGAAGCTCATGTACTTTTTTGAGTGTTGGGCGTTTTGTATACAGCGTCAAAACGCTCAGATGTGAACAGGGGCCATTGAAATGAATAGGATTTGTCTTGTTGGGCGTTTTGAGAGCTGATCCTAGAGCAGAAAAACGCCCCAAAAACGCCCCAAAACGCCTAGATGTGAACGGAGCCTAACTGTGCATTCTTCTTTATAACATCTCGGGTATGATAAAGTTTGAAACACAAAATCAAAAATTATAATATAATAAATAACTATAAATAAGTTAAAGTATACATATACACACATTTTATATATATATATATATATATATATATATATATATATATATATATGTATATATATATACCCTACCCTGTACATTATATATATATATATATATATATATATACCCTACCCTGTATACCTAGAAAATGTAATTTAATTTAACAGATCTAAAGGCACAATATCTGAGGCATTAAGGTGAGCATGTAGCACACCTATAGGTGATGAGCACCGAAGAGCATGCTGTGTATAGGTGGAAGAAATATTAATGTGACATATAGAAGAGAAAGATCTGTGATCTCTGTTTAAGACATATTTGGGACACTAGAGCACTTGTTGGATATATTTTTTTATATTTTTGCACTTTATGTTATTGGCGAATGTATTGAGAAAACATCTATAATATATACGGATTTACACAGAGCTCTTTATTGATACACATATATCACCTTGATTAATTGAGAATATATGGAGTAAATAATTTTTATTGCATTCATTGTCACAGAGCACTTTATTGGCACATTCAAATTTTTTTATATATTTTATATACAGCAGCACTTACCTAAGCACCTTCACTATTTATTATTTATTTTTTATTGGTATATTGTGTAATACATTGTATTTATACACAGTGATTTATAACTATTTATTTTAGCACCAATATTTTTTCATCATGATATATTAATAGCTTATTTATTTATTTAATTTATATTTTGACTCAACACATTGAATATCAATACTATTTATTATTCATTGCACAATACGATATCAACATAATTTTATTATTTATTATTATTATTATTTTATATTATTGATTATCACTGAGGTAAACGTACACTTTATAGATATCCCTTGAAGCGCGGTACTTCCCCGCATTTTTTCTGTCTTTTAAGTGTGCGGTTAACAGTAACAAGTACAAGCGTCATTAACCACTTTACCACCGGAGGATTTTGCTGTCTTACGTCTGGGCCACTTTTTGCGATTCGGCGCTGTGCGAATTTAACTGACAATTGCGCGGTCGTGCGACGCCGTACCCAAACGAAATTTACGTCCTTTTTTTTCCACAAACAGAGCTTTCTTTTGGTGGTATTTGATCACCTGTGCGATTTTTACTTTTTGTAAACAAAAAAAGAGCGTTTATTTTGAAAAAATAACAATATTTTTAACATTTTTTTATATGAATCCCCCCCCCCCCCCAAAAAAAATGTAAAAATCTAATTTTTTTAAAATTTTTGGCCAATTTGTTTTCTGCTACCTATGTTTGGTAAAAGAAAATCACAATAAGCGTATTTTGATTGGTTTGCGCAAAAGTTATTGTGTTTACTAACTAAGGGAAAGATTTCTGTCATTTTTGTTGTTTTTTTTTTTAGCGCGTAATGGCGTCGATCTGCGATTTTTTTGCGGGACTGCGACATTGCGGCGGACAGATCGGACCCTTGACTGACATTTTTGACACTTTTGGGGGGACCAGTGACATTACTGCAGTAATCAGTGCTATATATATGCACTGTTACTGTAAAAATGACACTGGCAGGGAAGGGGTTAATTTTATTGGAGAGGGAGGGGTTAATGTATGCCTGGTGCTTACTAACGTGTGTGGGGGGAGGTGACTGAGTGACACAGGGACAGATCGCATGTTCAGCTATGCTGAACACTGCAATCTGTCACTCCTTGTCACTGAGGAGATCCGCCCGCTCTGTTTACACAAGCGGGCGGATCTCCAAACTAGATTCCCCAACGATCGGGGAAGAGCAGCGGCGATCGCCGCCGCTCCTCCCCTGGCCCGACTCCCGCTGTGACTGAAAACAGCGGGAGCGAGCCTCCGGCGGCGCACGCGCGCCGCCCACAAGGGGCGGAGTCCAGCGACGTAGGTCTACGTTGCTGGACGATAACGAGCCACATTGCCACAGTAGCAGCAATGTGAGCAGACGGCAAGTGGTTAAGGGTATTCATACCTAGATCTCTCAGGACAGTGCGAGATTCACACCCACACATATACAACTCAAAATGGTACTCAGTAGTTTGTATGGCCCCCATATGCTTGTATGCATGCCGGTGTAACGTTAAAAAACCATACCCCGTGAAGAAACCATACCCTCGTCACTTCCGGTCTGAAACAGCTGAGCAGCGCAGTAGTGCGCATGCTCAGAGCCCCGGATACGTGATTGAAGAAGAAAGAATTTGAGAAGTGCGCATGCTCGGTGGGCATGAAATTATCACGGCACTGTCTCTAATGTTATACTTGCGGCGGGTACATTAAAACACTTCGGGTGCAACATAAATCATGTCCTCTCCTATCGCTGTAACATCCCTCATCTCCGGTAATAAATATAAAAGCAGCGGCGGGTGTATGAGACGTAAATGTGACGGCGATCGCGGCTCCGTGATCCGCTTTTATATTTATTACCGGAGATGAGGGATGTTACAGCCATAGGAGAGGACATGATTTATGTTGCACCCGAAGTGTTTTAATGTACCCGCCGCAAGTTTAACTACCGTGAGAAATCCATACCCTCCGTAGCGGAACCGGAAGTGACGAGGGTATGGTTTTCTCACGGGTATGGTTTTTTCACGGAACACCGGAAAACATTGAGGCATGCTCCTAATGATACGACGGATGGTGTCCTGGGGTATTTCCTCACCAATTTGGACCAGCGTATCACTGAGCTCCTGAACAGACTGAGATGAAACCTGGCTGTGTTGGATGGACCAAAACATAATACACTTCAAAAAAAAGTCAGCAGCTCCAATTTAATACTCCAATTCCAACTTCAACCTAGGGGATCTATCAGAATTTAATTTAGGTAGGTACCAACTGGATATTGACTTTGACGTACCAATTTAAACTTTTTAAAACTTTTTTTTTCTAAATAAAATAGTGGGATTGGTGAAATTGCACACAGTCTGAGAACTGTTCGGTTCAGTTTCATACTTGGCCACGTGGGATAGGCCCACGCCGTCAGTCACATCTCCAACCCAGCAGAGAGCTATAATGCCCATTAGGCCTAATCAAATCAGTGATTTCATGGTAATTCATGCTTAATAAAATTCACCTCATACAGAAATATAATCATGTGGCTATATACTGTTCGTTTGATAGATGATCTGTTTTTAACATTCATTCTAAATTGTATTATTGGAATGAGTCTGAGACTCTGTAATGTTTTTCCCATGTAGCCCAATGCACTGAAAATCACACGAACTGGGAATTACCGAGAGGACTTGTAACTTATTTAAATGACAATGAAATATTGAGCTTGCAAAGGATGGATAATTTGTCTCTTATCATAAGACAGGTCAGCCAGTGACGACCTCTCCATCCAGCAGAGAATTATATCTTCTGTAGATGTAATAGTCGGAAATGGCAAAGCTAGCATTTGGAGCACAAGCATGCATCTCTTACTCTTTTTCCTTTTGGTTTTATGGGCATACGGTATATAAAATAATAAGGCTTTATGCAATAAGACTTGTTCAGTTTATCAAAATTACAGGTTGACAACCTTTACTGTATTATTGCATTGCTGAAACCCAGAAAGATAGACATGAAAATTGATGACTGTGATCAGCCCAATTGCAAATTGCGATAATGTTTGTAACAAGCCTACATCAGCACCATAGGATCAGGGCTGTCTTTAACGCAGGGCAAAAGGGGCAGCTGCCCTGGGCCTAGTCATTGTTGTGGGGCCCAAGGAGCTGAGCTGCCCCAGTTTAGCCCGTGCTGCTCCCAAATAGTTGATAAGTGGATTTGGAGATGAGGGCGGAATTCAATAAAGGGGGCTCTGATGATTGTTTGGGTGTTATGTCTGCAGCCTGTACAATGATTGGCCACAGAGGCGTAACTAGAACCTTCAGGGCCCTGATGCAAGAAACCATGAAGGGCCCCCCAGACCCCTGGCCCTTCCCTTCAAGCCCAGGGCTCTTCCCACTAATCCTGGGGCTCTTTACACTCGTTGCATGGCCTTTTATTACGGTCCCGCAGCAGGATCCTTTCACAAGTTCTGCAGTGGGCCCCCTTCCTGCAATCTTGGGGCCTCCCCACAGTGGTGCAAAGCCAGGGCCCGGTCGCAAGTGTGACCTTTGCGATCCTTTAAGTTCACCCACTGGTTTGCTACCGGGCCCCCTGGAGCATGGGGCCCGGTAGCGATTGCAACCCCTGCAACCCCTGTAGTTACGCCCCTGATTGGCCAGCTCGGTAAGGTAAACCGAGGGAGCCTGTTAGTCTTGGGCTCAGTCACACCGACCCTTCTCTCCCTCATAATGTACGACAAGCCGCAAACCATCAGCTCGCTGAAGAACTCCTTTGCCCAAGGGCTCCGAAGAGTGTTCCGGATGTTCGTCTGACATCCTTTGAACACTATTAACCAGTTCTGGACTGGAAGGATTTGTCCCCTTAACCACTTGCCGACCGCCGCAAGTACATATACTGCAACGGTCAGCCCCGTGCAGACAAAGTGACGTATGGGTACGTCACTCGCCTGCGAGCCAATAGGGGGCGAGCGCGCGCCGCCGGAGGCGCGCTCCCGCCCCCGCTCGTTCACTGAGATCCCCACGCATGTGACTGGCGGACTCGATGTCCGCTGGCCACTCGCGATCGTCCGATACAGAGGGAGAAAGGCAGGCGGCTAATGTAAACAAAGCCGCCTGTCATTCTCCCTTGTGTAAGTGCAGAGATCATACGGTCCTGCTATGTAGGACCGTTGGTCTCTGTAGTTACACAAACAGCCACATCCCATAACAGTTACAAGCATGCCCCTAGGGACACATTTAACCCCTCCTTCTCCAATAAAGTTAAGCCCTTCCCTGCCAGTGTCATTTTTACAGTAACAGTGCATATGTATAGCACTGATTACTGCAGTAATGTCACTGGTACCCCCAAAAGTGTCAAAAATGTCAGTCAAGGGTCTGATCTGTCCGCCGCAATGTCGCAGTCCCGCAAAAAAATTTGCAGATCGCCGCCATTACTCGTTAAAAAAAAAAAAACAATAAAAATGACAAAAATCTTTTCCTTAGTTAGTTAACGCAATAACTTTTGCGCAAACCAATCAAAATACGCTTATTGCGATTTTTTTTACCAAACATATGTAGCAGAAAACAAATTGGCCTAAAATGTTAAAACATTTTGATTTTTACATTTTTTTTGGGGGGGGATTTCATATAAAGAAATGTAAAAAAAATAGTTATTTTTGCAAAATTGACGCTCTTTTTTTCTTTATAGCGCATGATCAAAAAATCGCACAGGTGATCAAATACCACCAAAAGAAAGCTCTGTTTGTGGGAAAAAAGGACGTCAAATTCGTTTAGGTACAGCGTCGTATGACCGCGCAATTGTCCGTTAAAGTCACGCAGTGCCGAATCGCAAAATAGGGCCTGGTCAGGAAGGGGGTAAAATCTTCCGGGGCTTAAGTGGTTAATGACCAGGCCATTTTTTGCGATTCTGCACTGGGTTAATTTAACGGACAATTGCGCGGTCGTGCAACACTGTACCTTAATAATGTCCTTTTTTCCCCCACAAATAGAGCTTTCTTTTGGTGGTATTTGATCACCTCTGCGATTTTTATTTTTTTCGCTATAAACAAAAAAAGAGCAACAATTCTGAAAAAAAAAAAACAATATATTTCACATTCTGCTATATAACATTCCCCACCCAAAAAAAATTAAAAATCTAAATTTTTTACCATTTTAGGCCAATTTATTTTCTACTACAAATTTTTGGTAAAAAAAAAATCTCAATAAGCGCATTTTGATCAGTGTTGTGCAAAAGTTATTGCGTCTACAAACTATGGGAAAGATTTATGTCCTTATTATTGTTTTTTTTTTTAAATAGTAATGGCGGCGATCTGCAATTTTTAGCGGGACTGCGACATTGTTGCGGACAGCTCGGACCCCTAACTGACATTTTTGACACTTTTGGGGGGACCAGTGACATTACTACAGTAATAAGTGCTAGAAATATGCACTGTTACTGTAATAATGACACTGGCAAGGAAGAGGTTAACACAGTGGGTGAGAAGGGGTTAAATGTAAGCCTAGAGGAAGCGATTCTAACTGTATGGGGGATGGGCTTTTGAAATGATCACAGAGACCTGTGATCCTATATAGAAGGTTCACAGGCGCTCTGTGATCATTCCAGAGAGAAGAACAGTCAGATGTGTTTACAACAGCCGACTGTTCTTCTCTCTCAGCGGGGAGCGATTGCAGATGGCTGGCAGTAATTGGAGCTGACAGCCCCGTGCATCGTAGTCCCCGCTGCCGAGTGGGGGCGGGAGCGCATCGGCATCGGCGCGCGCTCGCCTCTTAGCTGCAGGCGCGCGACCAATGTATACCTACGTCGGTTCGCGCAGGAGGGTCAGCCTGCCGCAGTAAATCCCCCCATCTCCATACATCCCCCCCATCTCCATACACCCCCCCTCTCCATACACCCCCCTCTCCATACACCCCCCTCTCCATACATCCCCCCTCTCCATACATCCCCCAGCTCCATACATCCCCCCCAGCTCCATACAATCCCCCCATCTCCATACATTCCCCCCCAGCTCCATACACCCCCCATCTCCATACATCTCCCCCCAGCTCCATAACCCCCCCATCTCCATACACCCCCCAAGCTCCATACAATCCACCCCATCTCCATACATCCCCCCCCCATCTCCATACATTCCCCCCCCCCCAGATCCATACACCCCCATCTCCATACACCCCTCTCTCCATACATCCCCCCAGCTCCATACATCCTCCCCAGCTCCATACATCCTCCCCAGCTCCATACATCCTCCCCATATCCACACATCCCCCCCAGTTCGATCTCCATTTACCCTCCCAGCAAGTTAGTATTAGATGTAAAAATCACAGTCACAGACCTCAGATCAGAGCGGCGCTGTTGCAGAGAGTGGTGAGCTGCTCCCGCCTCCTCTGTGTACATGAAACACGGGAAGGGGCAGGCACCCGAAACCCGAGTGCCCGGTAAACAACAGACAGTTTGGCGCTCACGGTCTTTGTGACAGATGTGCAGCCGGCAAATCTGCAGCAACTGCGTGATGCTATCATGTCACTATGGACCAAAATCTCTGAGGAATGTTTCCAACACCTTGTTGAATCTATTCCACAAATCGTTCTGAAGAAAGAGTTCTGAAGGCAAAAGGGGTCCAACCCGATACTAGCAAGGTGTACTTAATAAAGAGGCTGGTGAGTGTATGTTGTTTGGTTAAATCTCAGAAATGGATTGACTTAAATACAAATCAAAACAGCTACAATCAATGTATTTTATCTGTGTATTTAGCCGGAGTTCAGTTTTGAATAGTAAATGACTCCCAGGCATTATAGGTATATATTGGTAAAACATTGATGCTTCAGCCCCTGGATTAACTCAAAGAGATTCTCAGCTTCAGTTAAGGTCACTACAGGTGAAATAAGTAGCATGTGTGTTCTATGGAACTGTCACTAATTAGTAAAGCTATGCTTTCCTAGAATTGCGGAAAACATACATTATTTTCATAATCCTTGGAGACCAGAATGATGAAGCTTTCATATAGAGGCAGCTTTCTTAGCTTC
Organism: Pelophylax lessonae; assembly: GCF_965119305.1. Classification (NCBI taxonomy): domain Eukaryota; kingdom Metazoa; phylum Chordata; class Amphibia; order Anura; family Ranidae; genus Pelophylax; species Pelophylax lessonae. Next base: position 26,424,246 of record NC_138778.1, read on the forward strand.
AGAAAGATATTGCATTTCCAGGAAAATCTCCGTGGACGTGCAGTATATAAGGATGACAACTAATTCAGGTTACCGAGCAGCCTACAAAAAAACAGAACTATGCTAAGATTCCAACTACGTAGCCAAATATGACTAGATCAGAAGCATGAAGTTTAAAGCACGCCGATACTCCCACCTCGCCATATTCCAATGGTCAGGTCATCGATTAGTTCCTTATTAAAGTTTCAGTACATCTAAAGCCAAAACTTTTACTTTTGCACAGGAGTAGAGGGTAAATCTTCGAAAGTATAACTAAAGGCAAAAGTGTTTTTTTTTTTTTTTTTTTTTTTTTTTTAGAGTTTTGGACAAAGCAGAAAGGGAATAAAGCAACTGTAGCACTGCCCCCTTGAGGACTGCTGGATAATACACTCTCGGGTCCCCCTGGGTTACCGTTAGCAACATTGGCATTCACAAATTAACACTTTACTTCTTGTCTCAGTCAATGATCAGTCCAGGGGTTTATAGTTGTTTTTGGTGTTTTATTTTAAAAAGGGATGGGATAAGGGAAGAGTGGGATACTTCAAATTGAACTATTCACAATGGATGAGGACTCTTATCTGGAGATGCAGCCAGGCTGCAGATTCACCTTGCCACTAGATGAATTTAGGTTGTCTCTGTTCAGACTACTTAGATAGATTATCTTCAGTGCCTAGTATCCCCTTTCACTCCACAGACTGACACCCGTCCTCTGACTACCCTACATTGGGGTGGCCCCCCTCAGGTCAGGCCCCTAGACACAATCCCCTGTACTCACGATACTCTTTTTTCTACGGTCTCCAGTGTCTCAACCCCTCTAAGTCAGTTCTCTTGGACCTCTGGGTTCAGTTCCTTTCCTCTGATCCCCAGGCCGACTGCCTGAGACAACGTGCTACTGCTACAGAGGAGGAGGCAGCCTCCACCCTACCATCCGGGACTCTGCTCACCAGCTAAAGACCCCACAGCAGATGTGCTCCTGGCTTTCATACAGTATCCCATAATGCACTGAGACAGCCTGTCTCTACCAATCACTGGAACTGTATCAAAGCCTGTGTACCCATTTGTCAGGTTTCCCCCCACTGTCCAATATGCCTCCCTATTGGACCAGTGTGGAAACACTCTCTAGACTCAATGAATCACACACTGAGTACACTGAGCAGACCTTACTCACAGATCCTGCTCTTTGGTTGGCAGAAAGCGATATAGATTCCCATGCTGCTCCTCTGATAGGCAGACAGAGCAAAAAACTATACTCTCTCACTAGCACCTACCTAGGAGGGTGCTACACAACTATTAGGTTTTTATTGCTGTCTGCATAATAGAGAGATTCCCCCTTTCTCTCTGTCCTGTTTACCATTATCATTGAAAGTAAAAGTAAAAGGAAACCCCAAATTTTGGGTTGTCCCCAGAAAAGTAATAGGGGAAATAGTAAGAGGGGAAATCTTTCAATGGGGCAGTGTTGCCAACCTCTTGCAGCATTTTTTACTCACATAACGTATAATTTACTGGCCGATCACATTTTTTACTGACAGTCTGAAAAAAATTACAGAACTCCTATTAGAAACTAAAACAATTGACAATTGCCCACTTAAGGACTGGAAGGTTTTACCCCTTTAATGAAAAGGCCATTTTTCGCAATACGGCACTTTAAAATTTTCACTGACAATTGCGCAGTCGTGCGACACTGTACCCTACAAATAGAGCTTTCTTTTGGTGGTATTTGATCACCTGTGTGATTTTGATTTTTTGTGCTCTAAACAAAAAGGGGCGACGATTCTGAAAACAAAACAATATTTTTTACTTTCTGCTATAAAACATTCACAATGAAAAAAATCAAATGTCTTCATCAATTCAGGCCAATTTGTATTCTGCTACATATTTTTGATAAAAAAAAAATTCCAATAAGTGTATATTGATTGGTTTGCGCAAAAGTTATAGCGTCTACAAACTAGGGGAAAGATTTATGTCATTTTTATGTATTTATTTATTTTATTAATAGTAATGGCGGTGACCAGCGATTTTTAGTGGGACTGCAACATTGCGGCAGACAGATCAGACACCTACAGTATCTCACAAAAGCTAGTACACTCCTCACATTTTTGTAAATATTTTATTATATCTTTTCATGTGACAACACTGAAGAAATTACACTTTTGCTACAATGTATAAGTGCCCATTCATACTACCGCGACTTGTCAGGCGACTGGTCAGCCTGACAAGTCGCGGTCCATGCAGTGCTACAGGAACCGTTCTAATAGGAGCGACTCAAGTCACTCCAACTTAGAAAATAGTTCCTGTACTACTTCGGGGCGACATCGGTGCACGCGACTTCACAGGTCGCCCCCGAAGTCGTGCCGCGTAGTGTGAACCGGCACTAACCGTGTAAATTTGCTGTCCCCTCAAAATATCTCAACACGCAGTCATTAATGTCTACACCGCTGGCAACAAAAGTGAGTACACCCCTAAGTGAAATTGTCCAAATTGGGACCAAAGTGTCAATATTTTGTAAGGCCACCATTATTTTCCAGCACTGCCTTAAAGCGGAGTTTCGGCCTCAAAATCAAAAAAAAAATTGATTTTGGGCCATCCTCTTGCTGAGGGTCCCCTGAAAAAGAATGGATGCTCCAGAACCTATGCAGGGATGCCGCGCCTGCACCGGAAGTGACGAGCAGGGCCGGTGCAGGGCATTCTGGGACTCCAACGTCACCGAAGAGGATGGAGAAGAGGACGCGCTGGCTTCAGCTGCCCACACCTGAGATAGCAGCGCTGGAGAAGAAATTGTCAAGGTATGTATTTCTTCTAAAAGGTAAGTGCGACCCGGTACAGTTCAGAGGCTATCTATTGTGGAATGTACTAGCCCTGACTTTTATCTAAAACTCACCCCCGAGGCCGGAACTCCGCTTTAGTCCTCGTGGGCATGGAGATCACCAGAGCTTCACAGGTTGCCACTGGAGTCCTCTTCCACTCCTCCATGACAACCTTACGAAGCTGGTGGATGTTAGAGACCTTGCACTTCTCCACCTTCCCTTTGAGGATGGCCCACAGATGCTCAATATGGTTTAGGTCTGGAGACATGCTTGGCCAGTCCATCACCTTCACCCTCAGCTTCTATAGCAAGGCAATGGTCGTCTTGGAGGTGTTTTCATGTTGGAATACTGGCTTGCAGCCCAGTCTCTGAAGGGAGGGGATCATGCTCTGCTTCAGTATGTCACAGTACATGATGGCATTTATGGTTCCCTCAATGAACTGTAGCTCCCCAGTGACAGCAGCACTCATGCAGCCCCAAACCATAACACTCCCAACACCATGCTTGACTGTAGGCAAGATACACTTGTCTTTGTACTCCTCACCTGGTTGCCGCCACACACACTTGACACCATCTGAATCAAATAAGTTTATCTTGGTCTCATCAGACCACAGGACATGGTTGCAGTAATCCATGTCCTTAGTCTGCTTGTCTTCAGCAAATGGTTTGTGGGATTTCTTGTGCATCATCTTTAGAAGAGGCTTCCTTCTGGGACAACAGCCATGCAGACCAATTTGATGCATTGTGAGAAGTATCGTCTGAGCACTGACAGGCTGACCCCCCACCCCTTCAACCTCTGCAGCAATGCTGGCAGCACTCATACGTCTATTTCCCAAAGACAACCTCCGGATATGACGCTGAGCATGTGCACTCAACTTCTTTGGTCGACCATGGCGAGGCCTGTGCTGAGTGGGACCTGTCCTGTTTAACCACTGTATGGTCTTGTCCACCTTGTTGCAGCTCAGGTTCAGAGTCTTGACAATCTTCTTATAGCCTAGGCTATCTTTATGTAGAGCAATAATTCTTTTTTTAGATCCTCAAAAAGTTCTTTGCCATGAGGGGCCATGTTGAACTTCCAGTGACCAGTATGAGAGAGTGAGAGCGATAACACCAAAATTAACACACCTGCTCCCCATTCACACCTAAGACCTTGTAACACTAACGAGTCACATGACACCGGGGAGGGAAAATGGCTAACTGGGCCCAATTTGGACATTGTCACTTAGGGGTGTACTCACTTTTGTTGCCAGCGGTTTAGACATTAATATGGCTGTGTTTTGAGTTATTTTGAGGGGACAGCAAATTTACACTGTTATACAAGCTGTACACTCACTACTTTACATTGTAGCAAAGTGTAATTTCTTCAGTGTTGTCACATGAAAAGATATATTTAAATACTTACAAAAATGTAAGGGATGTACTCACTTTTGTGAGATACTGTAACTGACATTTTTGACACTTTTGGGGGGAACAGTGACATTACTACAGTGATCAATGCTAAAAATATGCACTGTTACTGTAGTAATGACACTGGCAGGGAAGGGGTTAACACCAGGGGCGATCAAAGGGTTAAATGTGCTCCTAGGGGATGCTTTCTAAATGTGTGGGGGATGGGCTCACTGGATGAACACAGAGAATAGGAGGAACACAGGATTCCTGTGTTCATTATTGACAGAACAACGGCCTGCCGTGTTTACTAGGGATGATCGAACGGTTCGTGTCGACCATCGGTTCGGCCCGAACATTGGGTGTTCGAGGTTCGGCCGAATTTAGAACTTTTTGCCCAAAAAGTTCGGAATTCGGCAACCAGAGCCAACCAAAATGCAATGGTTCAGGAAATGGGCTTTAAAGGCCTGTGATTGGACCAGAACCATTAGCAAAAGCCAATTGAGGGGGCAGAAGAATGCTAGGAATGTGATTGGAGTGACTAGGGGGTCCCTAGACCAATCATTAGTGAATACGCCCCCCCAGTATATAAGATAGCCCCAGCCAAATTCCTAGCATTGTTATACAGGACATGGAAGAGAGTGAAAGCAGTTCTGCTAATTTTACTTTAAAAGTGTCATTTAGCATTTATTAGTGTGAGGAAAGGGATATCTAGTGTAGTTAGAGTGCTCCTTTACACTTTAGTTAGCTTCAAAATTTAGTTTCTGTAGGGAAAGTGTGAAGTGTCAGGGTGACCGTAATGTAGTGTAGGGTGAACTGACTGCTATGGCAGGGTGACCAAACCCTTCCATAGCAGGGTGACCGCAATAGAGAAAAGCTAGTTTCTCTGAAGTCAGTTTCGCTGCAGGGATATGGCTTCACCGCCGCCAGCATTTTTGGCTGCAGGCGTTGCTAGTGCTTTTTTGAGCACATGTTTGGAGTCAGACATGACATCTGAACATGTGTATAGGGGGTATATATACACACCCATGTCTGTATATATACACCTAGACATATATAGGTGTGAAAGGAGCAGAAAAAAACTACTTGCGCTAATGAAATAATTAACAATATATTTCTGCTCCTATCACACCTATATACACAAGTTCAGATGTTTTGCCTGCCTCCAAAGAACCCAAAAAAATGCCAAAAAAAACGCTAGCGTCAAAAAAAAAAAACGCCCAGGTGTGTTGTTGCAGGCATTTTTTTTAATTTTTCAGTAGAGCAGGGATGGTGTGACTCCCCTTTTACACCTATATGATCTTTTTTTTATGGTTCTGGACATGCTACAGAGCTGAAACTTCACAGGTACACTTTTTAGACCCCCCCAGACACTAAATCCAAAGAAATTTTTTTTTTCTTTTTTTTTTTTTCAATAATTGGCTCTCTATCAAAAATGACAATTTTTAAGAACTTTTTTGTGTGTGATTTTGCGTCTGGGGGGTCTAAAAGGTGTACCTGTGAAGTTTCAGCTCTGTAGCATGTCCAGAACCATAAAAAAGACCATATAAGTGTAAAAGGGGGTCCCACCATCCCTGCTCTACTGAAAAATGATCTTTATTTCTGGTTCTGGACATGCTCCAGAGCTGAAACTTCACAGGTACACTTTTTAGACCCCCCAGATACTAAATCCAAAGAATTTTTTATTTTTTTTTAATTTTTTAAATAATTGGCTCTCTATCAAAAATGACAATTTTTAAGAACTTTTTTTGTGTGATTAATAGTCCCTGGGGTATGACCCAGAACCCTAGGCACTTTTTAGGGGCATTTATTAGGTTTTAGGGCTTCAAAATTGTGTTTTTTGATTACCGAAGTTCGGGTCCCATTGATTTCAATGGGGTTCTGAAATCCGGGCTGAACTTTCGGGTAGTTTGGATGTTCTGATCATAGAGCCCCTGTGATCCTGCTCTATAGGATCACATGTCTCTATGGCTATTCCACAAGCCATGCCCCCCCACAGATAGAAACACGCCCCTAGGCACACATTTAACCCCTTGATCACCCACGGTGTTAGCCCCTTCCCTGCCAGTGTCATTATTACAGTAACAGAGCATATTTTTAGCACTGATTACTGTAGTAATGTCACTGGTCCCCCCATAAGTGTCAAAAATGTCAGCCAGAGGTCCGATCTGTCCGCCGCAATGTCGCAGTCCCGCAAAAAATTGCAGATCGCCGCCATTACTAGTAAAAAAAAAAACAATAAAAATGACGTAAATGTTTCCCATAGTTAGTAGACGCGATAAATTTTGCGCAAACCAATCAAAACACGCGTATTGGAATTTTTTATTACCATAAATATGTAGCAAAAAACAAATTGGTCTAAAATGTTAAAAAATTTTGTTTTTTTAATTATTATTATTTTTTTTTTTTTTGAGAATGTTATATAGCAGAATGTGAAAAATATTTTATTTTTTTTTTTTTCAGAATTGTTGCACTTTTTTGTTTATAGCGCAAAAAATAAAAAAATCGCACAGGTGATCAAATACCACCAAGACAAAGCTCTATTTGTGGGAAAAAAAGGACGTAAATTTTGTTTTAAGTACAGCGTTGCACGACTGCGCAATTGTCAGTTAAATTCACGCAGTGCCAAGTTGAAAAAGTGGCCTGGTCATTAAGGGGACAAATCCTTTCCGGTCTTAAAGTGGTTAAATTGCAAAATGTTTTGTATAACAATTAAATAGGATTATATAGAATATATACATTAATAATGAGCGTGGCGTTTTCCATGAATATTGGAATGTATGTTTATAATAGATAAACACGATAGGATTATTTTCTAGAATTTAGGTTGTCTATCCCAATGTTTTCATTTGAATGGAAGATTAGTCTGGTCTCCCTATGAAGCAGAGGTGAATAAGCCTTACAATTGGCCACTAAACAACCTTTCCTTATAGCAACTTTTCACTTGGCTCGATGGCTGTAGCCAGCTATACCTTAATTGCTTGCTTAGCCACTTAATAAATCTCTGACTATATATGTACAGCTTTGAGATTCACGTCAACTATTTAATTAAAATGGGGTCAAACCGAGGAGTTATCACCCTTTAAGTGCAATGTCTAATGTGGTTAGTATCCCAGCTGGGTAATAAAATCTCGGTTGATTATCTTTGGCTTTAATGAATGACCATACCATAGAAAGCTCATTAACATTCACAGAAAAGTGTGGAGAGCAAAGTTAGAGGAAGGATGGCATTCTGTTATATGAGAGGTTAGACATCATTTTGACCTTGTATACATTTACTATATAACCCATATCTGTATAAACAGGATTAGTGGTAGGTATATAGATACAATGTTTTTTTTTTTATATACTTCATCTGTTATCTGGCAGTGCCAGAATTCCACCTCTCATCCTCAAGATTATAGGGTCATGTTGTTGTTTTGAATGCAAAGAACCATTAATTAGGCCCCTTTCACACGGGCTTTCCAATCCAATCAGCCTGCACGTTTTTTCAGTCGGACCTGATCGGATGCTCCATGTACCTCTATGGAACAAACAAACAAAGAACTGGGGGGGCACACCCTGAACATGCATTTCTAAAGCTGGTGCAGCTATGAACCAAGCAACATGCATATTTACAAAAAATAGCGCACACATGCAAAATAAATGACTATCAAATATAAAGGCATAAATAAAAAGGGGATTTAGCTCTACCTCTATGGAACAGCGGATGTCAGTGGTGACATGTCCGCTGACACCCACTGCTCTCCGATCTGATCCTGAAATCCGGATGGATGGAAATCCTATTTTCCATCCGTCTGGAGGATCGGATGAAAACTGACAGGCGGTCCATTATCATCCGATCTCCCATAGAGGAGAGCGGGGATCTGACAGCTCCGTCTCTGCAAAGTAAGCGGAGACAGAGCTGTCATCCGCCTGCTCAGCAGGGATCAGCGGATCGATCCCCGCTGAGAAAAACAGTCCGCTGGGCACACCGCCCGTGTGAAAGGACCCTAATACATTTTACATAATAATAATAATATAAACTATATTCATTTTATTTTGCATTTAAAACAACAAGGTCTTGAATAATAATAATAATAATAAATATTATTATTTTTATCATTATTTAACCTCATCATAATCAAATTAAAAGCCGGTATCAGCTATGCATAATGGAGCGTGGTTCCATTGATGATTACTCCCAAATTCATAAAGATAAAACATATAAGACCAAAAGAATGTGTTGCGCTAAATGTTAAAAACTAAAATAAATAATCATAAAGTGTATATAGACAAGCAACTTGATATTAATAAATAACACATGCATATAAGTTCATATATAAATCTAAACAGCCTGTAAATATCAAACTTCGTATTAATAAATAGTATGGGCATAGAAGTCGATATACAAATCCCGACAACCATGTGTGAACAAGTAATGAATCAATTCTTCATCAGTGCTTTAAAACTCCACCACCAAAAGTTCCCCCTACACAGCCTCTGTAAAATTCTGGACCACTGACACTCAGATTTATATAGCCCAACTTTCAGTATAGTATGTCATGAAAGTTAAAAGAAAAAGTACCTCACCATAGTGTAAAACAACTTGTAAAACGTTAATGAATAAAAGAATCCAGCTTACATCAGTGTTAAAGACATGCGCATGTTAAATCCACAACAAACGTATCTCCACTTCCTATTATGCAATGACATCAGTAGAGGCTCCACCTAATACGTTTCGTCATCAATAGACGTCTTCCGGGGCAATCATATAAGAGAAAAAAAAAATAACTATTAGTGCACTTTGCTTTTAACCACTTGCCGACTGCTCACAGTAATATTACTATGGCAGTTCAGCTCCCCTGGGTCCAGCGCCGTAGACCTATGTCGCTGGACTTCTAGTGGTCTTGGCGGCACGCACATTTTTTTTACCAAATTTTTGACTTTTAATTATTTTTTTGGGGAATGTTATATATCAGAATGGGAAAAATATTGTTTTTTTTTTTCCAAAATTGTCACTCTTTTTTCAAAAAATTAAAAATTGCACAGGTGATCAAATACCACCAAAAGAAAAAGCTCTATTTGTGGGGAAAAAAAGGATGTAAATTTTGTTTGGGTACAGCGTCGTACGACCGCACATTTGTCTGTTAAAGTAACGCAGTGCTGAATCGCAAAATATGGCCTGGTCAAGAAGGGGGTAAAATCTTCCGGACTTAAAGTGTATAAAAATACGCTCATTGAGAATTTTTTTGTCAAAGACATGTAGCTAAATACATTTTGGCCTAAATATATGACAAAAATTGAATAGATTGGATATTTTTTAAGAGTCAAAGTAGAAAATGTAAATTTTTCGCTAAATTTTTGCTCTTTTTTTATCAATATCGCAAAAAATAAAAAGCGCAGAGGTGATCAAAAGAAAGCTCTGTTTGTGGGAAAAAAAGGACATAAATTTAGTTTGGGTGCAGCATTGCATGACTGCACATTTGTCAGTTAAAATCATGCAGTGCCAAGTTGAAAAAAGTGGCCTGGTCATTCAGCAGCAAAATCCTCCGGGGCTAAAGTGGTTAAAAGATGCATAATGAATTTTGTTTTCCACTAAGAAAATTTTTAATAACTCAAAATATTAGTTAAATACACAGGCCATTCAGTATGCAGAATGGGTTTGACCCCCAAGGCTCACCCCTCTTTGCTGTTGCAGGCTGACAAGGCCGTGGCTGGAGGTTCTCTCCTCCGTTCTGTCTTAATGGCTCTAAGGAGCTCTGCCCTATGCGCTACATCGATAATTCGACTTCATCAAGTGTAGAAGTTCTGAAGCAATGGAGGAAAAATGGCCAAAATTCTTGAAGGAGGACAAGAAACACCTCAGACTGTAGCCCAGATAAAGAAAGAGAGAAAGAGAGGAGATAAAGTTCTGAAAATACGAACAGTACAGAGAAGCCTTTTTCAACCTTTTTACTATGGAGGAAGCTTTGAAATAACTTTCTGGTCTCAGGGTACCCTTGCTAATAATTACAATATCTTCAGCTCTTTGAACATTAGCCTGGGTAATAGGAAAAATGATTCTTATATTTGTGTCATGGGAATTATCCCCCCACTCTTACAGATAGGTAAAATGATCAATGGTTTTAGTGGTTACTTATCTGATAGGCAGTAATTGCTCATTGCCCGAGGAACCCCCAGGAACTTCTGAAGAAACCCTAGGGCTCCACGAAACCCTGGTTGAGAAAGGCTGGTACAGATTCTACTTTATGAAGATGAAAAATAACAAAGTCTGTTATGTAGACGAACACATCCCGGGCAATTTGTAATGTACTTCAAGTGTTGTAAAAAGCTGATGTTAACAAGCTGGGTAATTAGTGCCCTAACCTTGTTTTTGTTTCCAGTGCATGTTTCATTATTTGATCTGTTCAAAAGAAATTCAATATGTAATCATGTTATTTGTATCTGAGAGAATTTTGCTTTGGGCAACACCGGCCTAAAATAAATGTGAGGCTGCAGTTTTGTCCTGAAGCCGTTAATAATTTATTGTTCTCACGTTTTTCGAGTTCTGACCTATGGACGTAATTAAAAACTGGAGAAACAACTAGTGGGCAATAGCTCTTGCATTTTTTGGGAAAAAACAATACATGTATTTTCAGTTGGAAAGAGTGGTGAAATTAGTTATTTAAAAGGGACAAATGAACCTTCCCAAGTGTAGCACCCTCCTAGTCAGGTGTTAGGCAGTGAGTATAGTTTTGGCTCTGTCTACCTATCAGAGGAGTAGAAGGCAAAATCTATATTGCACTCTGCTTAACAGAGAGCAGGATCTGTAGTTAGGTCTGCTCGGTGTGCCCAGTGTGTGATTCATCTGGTCTCAGGGAATGTCCCCAGCTGATCCAATGGGGAGGCACATTGGATGCTGGAGGAAACCTGACCAATGACACACAGGCTTTTGGTACTGCCCTGGGTATTGGCACAGACAGCTGGTCTTGATGCATTATGGGGCATGGTATAAAAAGCCACAGGCACAGCCTGGTGAGCCAGTGGAGTGAGGCTGAACCCAGAGGTCCAGGAGAGCTGACTGGAGCAGTTGGGGCACTACGAGACTCTGGAAAAACAGTATCGTGAGTACAGAGGATCTTGCCAAGGGGTCTGCCCAGGAAGGGGACCACTCCGGAGTGTAGAGTCAGTGGACGGGTGCCAGCTAGAACAGAGAAAGGGGGTTCTGGGGGAGACCCCTGAGGAGAAACACAAATAGGAATACTTACCTCATCTTCATTCAAGTGGCAGGATGAAGTAGCGGCCTTGCCGCATTCTCAAGTTAGAAATCCTCTGAAGTGTGAATAGTTAACAGTTGGAGTATCCCAATCATCCCTTCACCTATCCCAATATAAATAAAACAACAAAAACAACAACCCCTAGACTGATCATTGACTGAGCCAAGAACATAGAGTATTAAGATTTCTGAAAGCATTTTCTACGGGTAACCCAGGGGAATCCAAAAGTGTCATTCTTCAGCAGTCCTCTAGAGGGCAGTGCTACACAATTTTAAGACACACTAAGGGCTCATTCACACTTGCTTCGACTTCAACACACATTAAAGTGCCTACCACTTCAACGTGCTTTTTTATGTGTTTTTGATGTTTCTGCAATGCTTCTGTGATGCTTCAATGATATATAGGTGTGCCAAGCTCGTAGCATTATACTCAAAAAGAATTGAGGCTGTTTTTGGTGCCAAAGGTGCTTCAACAAAGTATTGAGCAAAGGCTGTGAATACTTATGTACATGGGATTTTTTATTATTTTTATTAAATTTGCAAAGATTTCAAAACACACTTCTTTCATGTTGTCATTATAGGGATATTGTTTGTAATATGTTGAGGAAAATAATGAATTTAATCCATTTTGGAATAAGGCTGTAACATAACAAAATGTTGAATAGTTTCTGGATGCATTGTATCTCATACCTGCAATACCTCCAAAACAAAGCAAGGCTAAAGCTGAATTAAAGCCTCTCAAAAGCTGCAGGTGCTTCAAGCGAGCTTTGCCATAGGCTTCTATAGAGGCTTGGAAGATGCTTTGAAGCACCACTAAAGTGACATGGGGTAAAATTTTTGAAGCAATGCAAACACAAGGTATGAGCAGGACTATAAGCTAACCATTTTATTTAGTGGTAGGCAGGGCCAGATTAACGTAGGGGCTATTGGAGCTGCAGCTCCAGGCCCCTACCTTTATATAGGCCCCGGGTTGGCCATATTCACTGTTACCGCTCTTCTGTCACTTGTAAACACAGAAGTCTGGCTTCTATGCTCGCTTCCCCAGGCAGCTCCCTCAGAACCTCCCCACACAGCACGAAGGCCGGACAAGGAGGGACAGTTGCCGATGCATGGATGTGTTTATGGGCTTCAGAGACAGCATCCCATGTGGAATTAGGCATGCATGGCTGCACCCTTCCTCCTCTGGGTGCATGCCAAGGCACGGCCCTTAAGGCCCTTCAAAATCCTCAGCACCAAACCCATGATGCTCTTAATCCGGCCGTGGTGGTAGGTGCTTTGGCTGGCATTAAGAGAGCTTTAAAAAGAGTGTCCGAAGCCATGTTTTGAAGCAAGTGTAAATGAGCCCTTATAGGAAATAGGGGACCTGTCATAGTTTGCCATTGATGATCTCTTTCAAAAAATTGATAGTTACTTGGTTGATTCAGAACAGGTATGCAGCAGGTAAACTCAAAACTCCAGATTTCCATGCTTGTTTTGGGTCAAATTAGAAAATAAGAACGAAAGATCAGAGAAACTGTCAAGGGGTTTGACAAGGGAAAAATCCCATGGCGAGATTAACAGCGCCTAGCTCCTGCTGTTTAAGACCACTTTAGACAAGAAAATATCTCTTCTGTTGTAGTTGGGGAAATATTACTGGCAACCAACAGATTAAGTAAAATAGAGGTCACCATTGCCTACTACACCGCTTTGCCTGGAAGACAGAAATATGTGTGAGCATGACTCATGTGCTACCTGGTTCTTCTCCATTGGACTCAATAGAGTTGATTTACTAAAGGTAGACAGGGTGTGTGTGGGCGCTTCCATGGGATAGGGTCCTGGATCCAATAGGTCATGTGGGGATACATGCACCCGGCCAGCTCTTGGCAGCTCTTGGGAGGCGAAAGCAGCTTGTTTCCACCTGGTTTCCTTGAACATTTCCACTGAGCGGCTTCTCCTCCCAAAAGTTGCCCGGGTGCATGTATCCCCATTCGACTACGCCTTGTTTCCTTGATTTACTAAAGGCAAACAGACTGTTCACTTTGCAGTGGAATTCGCCTCAGAATTTAGTGAAAGGGGTGATGCTCTGCTGACTTCCATCATCAAATCATGCACGCGTATCCTTGTACATGATAGGGTATTCTTTGCAAACAGATGGACAATCTTTATAAGACACAGCGATTGAGACAATGTGAAAGCCATGTCTCCAGCTAATGATGGACAATTTTTGCATTAAAAACAGGCCCAGCAGAGTCCAGGAGCTTCTGTAACCCTAAAGAACAATTTAAAGGCCATTGAACCATAACCAACCACTAAAAACAACCTCAATGTCACTTTCCATATTGACTTTCTAATTTTTTTTTTTTATTTTGGCTCATTTATAATGTTGAAACATCTGCCCCCCTTAACCACTTAAGCACCGGAGGATTTGGCTGCTTTAAAGACCAGGGCCTATTTTGCGATTCGGCACAGCGTGATTTTAACGGACAATTGCGCGGAGGTGCAACGCTGTACCCAAATTAAATTGACGTCCTTTTTTTCCCACAAATAGAGCTTTCTTTTTGTGGTATTTGATCACCTGTGCAATTTTTACTTTTTGCGCTATAAACAAAAAAAGAGCGACAATTTTGAAAAAATAACAATATTTTTCAAATTTTTTTATATGAAATTCTCAAAAAAAATGTAAAAATCAAATTTTTTTAACATTTTAGGCCCATTTGTTTTTTGCTACATATTTTTGGTAAAAAAAAAAAATCGCAATAAGCGTATTTTGATTGGTTTGCGCAAAAGTTATTGCGTTTACTAACTACGGGAAAGATTTATGTCTTTTTTATTGTTTTTTTTTTTTTAACTAGTAATGGCGGAGATCTGCAATTTTTTTTTGCAGGACTGGGACATTGCGACGGACAGATCGGACCCTTGACTGATATTTTTGACACTTTTGGGGGTACCAGTGACATTACTACAGTAATCAGTGCTATGCATATGCACTGTTACTGTAAAAATGACACTGGCAGGGAAGGGGTTAGCTTTATTAGTGATCAAATGATTAAGTGTGTCCCTAGGGGAGTGATTCTAACTGTCAAGGGGCGTGGCTTGTGATGTAACCACAGAGACATGCAATCCTACATAGCAGGATCGTATAGTCTCTACAGTTACACCAGGGAGAATGACAGGTGGCTTTGTTTTCATCAGCCGCCTGCCTTTCTCCCTCTCCACCGAGAGATCGCGGGTGACCGGCGGACATCGGATCGGGTCTCTCACGCGGTTGAATGAGGGGGGCTGGAGCGCGCCTCCGGCGTCGCACGCTCGCCCCCTATTGGCTCGTGGGCAAGTGACGTACCGGTACGTCACTTTGCCCAGGAGGGGCTGACCGCCGCAGTATATGTACTTGCGGCGGTCGGCAAGTGGTTAACCTGCCCTCCTCCTAAAAGGCTAGATCTCAGTTGACAGAATCAAAACAAACTGACTCCATCTTTAAAACTAGCAAGATATGGTATCCTCAAACTCCAGATGACCTGCAACTATGCTTTTTCTGGAATGCAGTGGTCCAGTGTCCTACAGTTTGGCATAGCTAAATTCCTGGAGCTCTGGGACAGTATGCTCCTTATGTACATGCTGCCAGTCAGTTGTGGTTGATGTTTACTCTAAAGAGAGAGTATATAAGGACCCTCTCACATATTGATCAGGTCCAGCTGTCAGTTTTGCAGGTAGACCTGATTGGACTATTTATTGCTCTCTATGGAGCAGCAGATGTCAGACATGTGACATCCGATCCTGTCCGCTAAAAACAGATGGATGGGGATTCCTTCCCCATCTGTCTGGCAAATCAGATCGGATGAAAGTCGGATGGAAACGTACAAGCAGTCTATTTCCATCCGACAGCCCATAGAGGACTGCGGGCTGTGTCCGTGTCCACTCTGCATCGCTGGAGCGGACACAGACCTGTCCTCCGCGCTCCGCCTGCTCAGCATGGACCAGCGGAAAGATCCCCTACTGAGCAGGTGGATCCGCTGGTGGACTCTGCCAGTGTGAAAGGGGCCGAACGTGTCCGTTTTACCAATTCCAAAACATTTTCCCTGTTAAATCTACCTAGAAAACTAAGTGTTAAATGAGAATATCAATATTTTGAAGCACCATATAGCTTTGTTGGATGTTGATCTGCTTGATGTATCCATATTTACAGTATGTGCTGCTAACAATTTGCTCTTTATTAAACTTCCTCTCTGGGAGAAAAAGATATTTTTTCCCCAGTAGAATATAAATGGCTGTTTCCTTAGCAACTAGTAATCATTTCACAGAGAAGAACAAAAAAAAAAAAAAAAAAAAGTATTGTAGACCTTTTGTCCAGCAAAACAAAATTATTATTATACCTACTTTTTCTTTTTTTTTTTTTTATGTTTAAAAAATATATATACATTTTTTTTTTTGCTAAAATATGCATTGATAGAGTATGGGAAAGAAAACTAACATGTGGCCAATATAAGTTTGAATTCCATAATTTGACCTCACAAATGCGCTTCTGGAAGAACGGTCAAACATTTCCATAGACCTACTATTAAACCTTGTGGACAGCCTTCCCAGAAGAGGTGAAGCTGTTATAGCTGGAAAGGGTGGGCCAACTCAATATTGAACCCTACAGACTGGGATGCCATTAACCACTTAAGCCCCGGAGGATTTGGCTGCTAAACGACCAGGGGGTATTTTGCGATTCGGCACTGCGTGACTTTAACGGACAATTGCGCGGTCGTGCGACGCTGTACCTAAACGAATTTGGCGTTCTTTTTTTCCCACAAACAGAGCTTTCTTTTGGCGGTATTTGATCACCTGTGCGATTTTTTGATCACGCGCTATAAACAAAAAAAGAGCGTAAATTTTGCAAAAATAACAATATTTTTCACTTTTTTTTTATATGAAATTCCCCACAAAAAAATGTAAAAATCAAAATTTTTTAACATTTTCAGCCAATTTGTTTTATGCTACCTATGTTTGGTAAAAAAAATCGCAAAAAGCGTATTTTGATTGGTTTGCGCAAAAGTTATTGCGTTTACTAACTACGGGAAAGATTTATGTCATTTTTGTTGTTTTTTTTTTAACGCGTAATGGCGGCGATCTGCGATTTTTTTTGCGGTACTGCGACATTGCGGCGGACAGATCGGACCCTTGACTGACATTTTTGACACTTTTGGGGTTACCAGTGACATTTCTACAGTAATCAGTGCTATATATATGCACTGTTACTGTAAAAATACACTGGTAGTGAAGGGGTTAACTTTATTTGAGAGGGAGGGGCTGTGTGTGTCCCTAGGGGCGTGATTCTAACTGTGATTGGCTGTGGCTTCAGCTGTATGCAGAGTGATCAACGGATCTACATAGTAGATCCATATGATCATCTCTCATACAGAGGGGAGAATGACAGGTGGCTTGTTTACACAAGCTGCCTGACTTTCTCCCTCTCCCCCGCCGATCGCCGAGTGGCCGGCGGACATCGGGTCCGCCGGTCACACGCGCGGGGGGGTCCGTGACCACGCGGGAGCGTGCCTCCGGCGGCGCGCGCTCGCTCCCTAGACCCTCACAAGCTAGTGACGTAGCCCTACGTCACTTTGCCTGTGAGGGGCTGACCGCCGACGTAGATAGTCGTGCGGCGGTCGGCAAGTGGTTAAAGCTCATGAGTCATAGAGGCTGCTGATGATGTCACAACTTCTGACTTAGCCAATCAAAGGAAGCTTTGTATTTATTGCTAGAATACATTGCTTTGTATGAATGGCTGAGCGCCGCTCAGATGGACTTTATTGTTCTCCAGGTATGAGACAGGTAGGTCTCTGCTCACCCCTGGAACACAGCGCTATCGCATGGATCTTCAAATGACGGCCCTCCAGCTGTTGCGGAACTACACATCCCATGGGGCATTGTAAAACTCTGCCATTCACAGACATGACTAGGCATGATGGGAATTGTAGTTCCTGAACAACTGGAGGGCCATAGTTTGAAGACTCCTTCTGTATGCTGTGTGTAGCCTCAGCCAAATACAGTTTATCCCGCACATCCAGAGGCCTCACATGTTAGTGAGGGACATAGTTTGTTTGGGCCAGCTTGGGTCAACTATGTAAAGTGTAACAAAAGCTGAAGTTCAGCTCTAATGCAAGGATTGCAATAAGGTAAAAATATTTAGGCTTTGGAACCACTTTATCCACTTCAGCTCCAAAACGTTTTACCCCCTTAATCACCAGGTCATTTTTTGCGATTCGGCACTGCGTTATTTTAACCACTTCTGGACCGGAAGGATTTTCCCCCTTAATGACCAGGCCATATTTTGCGATTCGGCATGGCGTTACTTTAACGGACAATTGCGCGGTCGTGGGACGCTGTACCCAAATAATTTATTTTGGCTCGTTTATAATGTTGAAACAGCTGCCACCCTTAACCACTTAAGCCCCGGAGGATTTGGCTGCTCAAAGACCAGGGCCTATTTTGCAATTCGGCACAGCGTGACTTTGACAATTGCGCGGTCGTGCGACGCTGTACCCAAATAAAATTGATGTCCTTTTTTCCCACAGATAGAGATTTCTTTTGGTGGTATTTGATCACCTCTGCGATTTAAATTTTTTGCGCTATAAACAAGAGCGACAATTCTGGAAAAAAAACTATATTTTTCACCTTCTGCTATATAACATTCCCCCCCCCCCCCCCCCCCCAAAAAAAAAAATCTAAATCAAATTTTTTTTAACATTTTAGGCCAATTTGTTTTCTGCTACTTATTTTTTGTAAAAAAAAATTCGCAATAAGCGTATTTTGATTGGTTTGCGCAAAAGTTATCGCATCTACTAACTACAGGAAAGATTTATGTCATTTTTATTGTTTTTTTTTTTACTAGTAATGGCGGCGATCTGCGATTTTTTGCGGGACTGCGACATTGCCGCAGACAGATCGGACCCCTGAGTGACATTTTTTACTTTTTTGGGGGGCCAGTGACATTACTACAGTAATCAGTGCTAAAAATATGCTGTAATAATGACACTGGCAGGGAAGGGGTTAACACTGTGGGTGATCAAAGGGTTAAATGTGTAACTAGTGGTGTGTTTCTAACTGTGGGGGGTTGGGCTTGTGAAATGATCATATATATATATATATATATATATATATATATATATATATATATATAGAAGGATCACAGGCGCTCTGTGATCATTCCAGAGAGAAGAACTGTGTTTACATGTCCTTTCGCGCAGGAGGGCTTTCCTGCCGCAGTAAATTGGCGGTGGGCGGTCCGGAAGCGGTTAACTGACAATTGGACGGTCGTGCGACGATATACCCAAAAAATAATTGATTTATTTTTTTTCCCACAAATAAACATTTCTTTTGGTGGTATTTGATCACCTGTGCACCTTTACTTTCTGCTATAAAACACATCTAATAAAAAAATGTAAACAATCAAATTTCTTCATCAATTTAGGCCAATATGTATTGTTCGACATATTTTTAAACCCAATAAGTGTATATTGATCTGTTTACGGGGGAAAATATAGTGCCTACAAACTATGGGATCGATTTTTAGTGGGACTGCGACATTGCGGCGGACAGATCTGACACTAAGAGACACTTTTTGGGGACCAGTGACACCAATACAGTGATCAGTGCTAAAAAAATGCACTGTCATTGTACTAATGGCAGGGAAGGGGTTAGCGTCAGGGGCGATCAAAGGGTTAAATGTGTCCCTAGGGAGTGCTTTCTAACTGTGTGGGGGTGGTTGCAATGTAGGAAGACAGATTGCGGGGTTCCTGCTTAGCAGAAACACAAGATCTCCATCTTCCTTACTAGCAGAATGGCGATCTGCCTTGTTAACATAGGCAGACCGCCGTTCTGCCTCTCTCCGAACAATCGCCGGGTTCCCGGTGGACATTGAGTCTGCTGGACCCGCTGATTGGCTGCCGCTGTGTCCAATCACAGCGGGAGCAAATCTCCAGCGGTGGGCACGCGTGAGACCAGAAAAAATAAATGACATACAGGTACGTGATTTTGAGCTTAACCACTGCTGGACCAGAAGGATTTTCCCCCTTAATGACCAGGCCCTATTTTGCGATTCGGCACTGCGTTACTTTAACGGACAATTGCACGGTTGTGCGACCCTGTACCTAAATAAAGTTGATGTCCTTATCCTAATATCCCTACCTGCTACCTTTTATTATACTGCTACCTATATTATTTCCCACAAACAGAGCTTTCTTTTGGTGGTATTTGATCACCTGTACGATTTTTATTTTTTGCGCTATAAACAAAAAAAAG
Source organism: Pelophylax lessonae (assembly GCF_965119305.1). Classification (NCBI taxonomy): domain Eukaryota; kingdom Metazoa; phylum Chordata; class Amphibia; order Anura; family Ranidae; genus Pelophylax; species Pelophylax lessonae. Next base: position 26,443,949 of record NC_138778.1, read on the forward strand.
AGCGACAATTCTAAAAAAAAAATAAATATTTTTCACATTCTGCTATATAACATTCCCCCCCAAAAAATGTTAAAAATCAAAATTTTTTAACATTTTAGGCCAATTTGTTTTCTGCTATATATTTTTGGTAAAAAAAAAATTGCAATAAGCGTATCTTGATTGGGTTGCGCAAAAGTTATCGCGTCTACAAACTACGGGAAAAAATTTATGTAATTTTTATGCTTTTTTTCTACTAATAATGGCGACAATCTGCGATTTTTTGCTGGACTGCGACATTGCGGCGGACAGATCGAACCCCTAACTGACATTTTTGACACTTTTGGGGGAACCAGTGACATTACTACAGTAATCAGTGTTACAAATATGCACTGTTACTTTAATAATGACACTGGCAGGGAAGGGGTTAACACTGTGGGTGATCAAGGGGTTAAATGTGTACCTAGGGGTGTGTTTCTAACTGTGGGGGGGTGGCTTGTGAAATGATCATAGAGACATGTGATCCTACATAGAAGGATCCCAGGGGCTCTGTGATCATTCCAGGGAGAAGAACGGTCAGATGTGTTTACAACAGTTGACCGTTCTTCTCTCTTAGCGGGGAACGATCGCAGGTGTCAGGCGGCAATCGGTGCACGCTCGCTCCCTAGCTGTAGGCGCGCGACCGGCGTATAACTACGTCGGACTGCGCAGGAGGGCCGCCCTGCAGCAGTATAACTGCGGTGGGCAGTCGGCAGTGCTGTTTCCTGGCCTAGGCCAACAAGGCCCAGGCCTAGGGCGGCACTTTGCAGGGGGGCAGCAAAAAAATATTTCATTATTATCAGTCCGCCGGCTGGATGGAGTCCCGATGAATGCCGGAAACGGCATCGATCGGGTCTCCGATGACGTAACCCGGAGGCGGCGTCCATGACGTCACATCCGGGTTACTGTGCCGCAAAAGGCGGCAGATTTAAAAAACGGCTGTATGCAAAAATGCCGTTTGCATACAGGGAAGTGTAGTGGAGGGGTCTTTTAGACCCTCGATCCCTCCATAAAGTGTACCTGTCACTACATATTGCTGTCACAAGGGATGTTTACATTGCTTGTGACAGCAATAAAAGTGATCAGATTTTTTTTTTTTTTTTTAAAAAAACCTGTAATAAAGTTAAAAAAAAAGAAAAAATAAATAGGAAAAAAAAAAAAATTTAGCCGCCCCCGTCACCGTTAGCTCGCGCACAAAAAAAAACGTATACGCAAGTCGAGCCGCAAATTAAATCGCTGTTCAAACCACACATGTGAGGTATCGCCGCGATCGCCAGAGCGTGGGCAATAATTTAAAAAAAAGAGCTACACTCTAACTCTAAACTGGTAACCGTTAAATAAATTTAAAGCGTCGCAGATTGAGATCTCTATTGACCGTAGTTTGTCGCCATCCCACGGGGGGGGCGCAATTTTAAACCGTAACATGTTTGGTATCTATTTACTCGGCGTGACATGTTCTTTCACAATATACAAAAAAAATGGGCAAACTTTACTGTTTAGTATTTTTTAAAATTAGTGAAATGTGATTTTTCAAATTTTTTCCAAAAAAATGGCGTTTTAAAGACCGCTGCGCAAATACCGCGTGACAAAAAATTTTGCAATGACAGACATTTTATTCTCCAGAGTCTTTGCTAAAAAAATATATATAATGTTTGGGGGTTCTAAGTAGTTTTCTAGGAAAAAATACTGGTTTTAACTTGTGAACAAAAAGTGTCCGAAATAGGGCTGGGGGTAAAGTGGTTAAATTAGGGGGTGTTCAAGTTTAGTCAGGCCTAGGGCAGCACAAAACCTAAATACACCACTGGCGGTCGGGAAGCGGTTAAGGATGCCCTGCCGCAGTATATATATACGTGGGGTGGTAATTAAGCGGTAAAATGTAACAGAGAGATTATAATAAAAGGTATCAGGTCTTTCTACATAGGGATATTAGGATAATTACAGACACATGGAACAAAGAACTTGCATACCACCCCACAAGCTGGCTATGTGTCATTCTGTCACTCACACGCTCCTAATTTTGTCTCCATTTGTTTGACAAGGCAGCCCTATTGCCTTACATATCTCTTACTAATCCTTAGATATTTACTGCCAGATTCTGAGCTTGTATGATCAGAGATGTCCAGTATGTTACCACCATATAATTACTTGCAAAAAAAAAACGGGGGGATTTTTATATACAAAAAAGACACCAATGGGTTAATTTACTAAATGCAAACAGACTGTGCACTTTGCAAAGTGCAGTTGCTCCAGGGGCTTAGTAAATGAGATAAAGCTTCACTTTGCAAAGAATACCCAATCATGTGCAAGGAAATATAAAAAAAACTGCATTTTTGCTTGCACAGGATTGGATGATGGAAGTCAGCAGAGCTTCCGCTCATTTACTAAGCTCTGGAGCAACTGCACTTGTAGAGTGCAACTGCACTTTGCAAAGTTTGAAATCAAATTAGCATGCCTATTGCATACTACCCACAGCGCTTGCAATACTAATAATCAGATCAATAAATACATTCCTTAAAGCCGTTTTGTCACCCCCTCCTCCAGGCTGCCCATATGAAAGCGGTCTAACAGTATGTACTTACACTAGTTACAGTTATAATTTTTTTAAATGCAAGCATAACTGCAATCATTATTTTTGCCTTTTTTGAGTTGAGCTTAAACCACTTAAGCCCCGGAAGATTTTACCCCCTTCCTGAACAGGGCCTATTTTGCGATTCTGCACTGCGTGACTTTAACGGACAATTGCACGGTCGTGTGATGCTGTACCTTGACGTCCTTTTTTTCCCACAAACAGAGCTTTTTTTTTTGGTGGTATTTGATCACCTGTGTGATTTTTTGATCATGCGCTATAAACAAAAAAAGAGCGTCAATTTTGCAAAAGTAACAATATTTTTCACATTTTTTTATATGAAATTCACAAAAAAAAAAATGTAAAAATCAACATTTTTTAACATTTTCAGCCAATTTGTTTTATGCTACATATGTTTCATAGAAAAAAATCGCAAAAAGTGTATTTTGATCGGTTTGCGCAAAAGTTATCGCGTTTACTAACAAAGGGAAAGATTTTTGTCATTTTTGTTGTTTTTTTTTTTTTAACGCGTAATGGCGGCGATCTGCGATTTTTTTTGCGGTACTGCGAAATTGCGGCGGACAGATCGGACCCTTGACTGACATTTTTGACACTTTTGGGGTTACCAGTGACATTTCTACAGTAATCAGTGCTATACATATGCACTGTTACTGTAAAATTACACTGGCAGTGAAGGGGTTAACTTTTTTTGAGAGGGAGGGGCTGTGTGAGTCCCTAGGGGCGTGATTCTAACTGTGATTGGCTGTGGCTTGAGCTGTAGGAACAGTGATCAACGGTCCTACATAGTAGAACCGTATGATCACTGTTTCTACACAGGGGAGAATGACAGGCGGCTTGTTTACATCAGCCGCCTGACTTTCTCCCTCGACAGCGACGATCGCCGAGTGACCGGCGGACATCGGGTCCACCGGTCACACGCGCGGGGGGGTCCGTGACTGCGCAGGAGCGGGAGCGCGCCAGGGGGGGGCGCGCGCTCGTTCCCTAGACCCTCACAGGCTAGCGACGTAGATCTACGTCACTTTGCCTGTTAGGGGCTGACTGCCGACGTAAATAGTCGTGCAGCAGTCGGCAAGTGGTTAAATTGTACACCCATTTGGGCAGGACCCTCTTCTCTCCCTCCTCATACTTTTGTACTCATTGTTCTCTGACATCCGTAAATCTGTAAATCTGCACCCTTTTGCGAATTATTGAACGACACCGTCCACATGTGCCATGCTATTGTTAGGTGACAAAGTCCTCGTTAGTTGACTTCCCCTTGTATCTATATATAGATAATGGAGGATAAACAATTCTCACCTGTAAAAGCATTCTGTTCATTTCCAGCATCGCCGTGTTTAGAAGACTCTGGTAACAAACACATCCACGCAGCAATCGTCCTTGTCGCCTATGACCTACGGAAGAATAAAATTTCTCAAGTATTTTAATGGGTTGTAGTTTAATTATTATGGTAATCTGTGCAGACAGCCATCGATTGTCTAATGAATGAAAATGCCATTTTTGAATATTAAAATGCATCTTCAGAGAACCGAGCAAAGCAAATCAGCATATTTGCTAAGGGAGCCGCATAAACTGATGTGTTCACTACTTCTGGCTGGTTTAGCGATTTTGGTCACAGATCACTGAAGCAACCTGACCATGCTAGTTACTGGTTTCCTTCTTTTTTTTTTATACTTTTTATTTGTGTTTTCGAAATGTACATATATTTAACATTTTAAAGTGCGCCCGTCATGAGAGATATAAGGCTGCCCCTGGCCATTTCATAATTATTTAGTATGATGGTAAACCCTCTGGGAGCAAACCAAGGACAGTTATGTGTTACAAAGAATACAATGGGAAGAGAAAAGACAGCACGCATCCACACCTTCAGATGAAGCCCTGAAAAGGGCGAAACATGTCTGAGGCATTCTCTACGGGTGGAGAACAGGAGCTGAAGCCATCTTTTACCTATGTCATTCACATTTACGCAACAGGGAGCAGGTGTCTTTGTTCAGACATAGACACTATATTGTTGAAAGTATTGGGAAGCCTGCCTTTTTACACGCACATGAACTTTAATGGCATCCCAGTCTTAGTTCGTAGGTTTCAATATTGAGTTGGCCCACCCTTTACACCTATAACAGTTTCAACTCTTCTGGGAAGGCTGACCACAAGGTTTAGTAGTGTGTCTATGGGAATGTTTGACCATTCTTCCAGAGGCGCCCTTGTGAGGTCAGGCACTATTGTTAGATGAGAAGGCCTGGCTCACATGCAAGCTCCTTCAGTTGGATGTTTGGCTGCCTGTTTGATAGGCAATAAATGAGCTAGCTTGGCTTTGCATTAGTGGGGTCCTAACAGGGTTCTGTAGATCCCAATGATGGTGCCATTAGGTCTAGCTGGTGCCCTTAGTTGTGACATTATAACTAAGGGCACCAGCAAGACCTAATGGCAGCAGTCCTGGACTACAGCAGTGTGGGTCACTGCTCTTCAATACCAAAAGAATGTGTTATACTTAGGTGAGCAATAAAAGTTGCTAAAGTTTTTGTGGAATAGGTTAGACTTATTGAGGTGTTAAATTGACCTGAACACAAAAAAAGGAGAACTGGGGCTTGTCTGGGGCAGAGACCGGGAGGAGAGGGTCACCCCCCCCCCTTTCCATACCTCTCCTCTCCTTTTCCCTCTTACCTCCCCCCCCCCCGGTCCTTTATGTATCATTATCTTACGCAAGACAGACATATTATGAGTGGGTTGGGGGGGAGGACCGGGCTGCCCCACGGCTGGGCGGTGCTCCTCCTCAGCCCTACATCTGCCCATGGTAATAACACTACTCTCTAAGATTCCCTAGTAAGAACCCAACAACTTCCAGACTTCCCTCATAGACTCTTTGTTCTTAATCATTAATACACTCAAGGGAAATTTCAGAGAACTTTACATCATTTATCACCCAACACAAGTCTCTATATATGACTAGATTATCAATATTCCGTTTCATTTTTTTGATTGCTTTTACTTGAATTCTCCTTTTGCTACATTGTAGCTATGTTTATCCTGGTTAGTTCTCTGACTCAAGTTGTACTTTTTCTCAATAGTTGAGTTCTGTATTAGAAAACTTTGTAATGACGTCTAGACTTTATTGCTCACGAATGTTCACATTTGTTTGTCTTTCCACGATTGTAACTCATGTTTTTACCAAATAAAAATATTTTGGAAAAAAGAGTTGCTGGGCAATATGCAATATCTACAAAAGTTAATTGTGCCTAAGCAGCACTCTGAAAAACATTGATTTTGTCTGGAATTTATATTGAAAAATAGCAGTGCAATTGTGGTATGTGAGGGTGCCTAGTTCATATGACCTCATAGCTGTATATCTACAGTGTGAGATATAAGGCTTTGCTGCCTCTGACTGCTAGTCTTAGAAGATTTTGAAGGTGATTTAGTGATGCCATGACTGCGCTACTCACTGTTCTCCTTCCTAGAGGCTCTGATTAAGGATCCCAAAGTCATGCTTCTACCAACATGGTCACCTTCAGCCAGTGGGAGACCACAGACAATACTGTTGAGTAGACCTTTGCCCTCTTACTGCCTTTTTTTGGTCACAGCTGTCAGAGTGCAGTTTCTCTTTAGAGATAAGGTCCAGGCATGGCCGGATTTAAGGGGGCGCTATGGATGGGCTGCGCCTCCTAGATTTCAGCTGTGCCCCCCCCCAAGCCAGCTATCTCATGGGCGTTGTGCATGGCCACTGAGATCCTTCTCCCCATCCCTGCACTCGGGGGCCGGGACAAGGAGAGAGGAGAATGCCCAGGAGGAAATGCGATGTAAGATCAATCCTGTGGCATCTGCAATATGAAGGAGCACTCCACTGACAGGAGAGAGGAGAGCCCAAACCTCCTCCCGTCTCTGTATCAGTGCATCTTCTCGACTGAGTTGGGGGGGGGGGGCTAAGCTACACAATTAAGGGGGGAGGAAACAACCATTTGTGCTTGGGAAGAAAAGGGAGTATCTGTGCTGAAAAGGGAAATTGGGGTGGGGGGTTGTGCTAGAGGGAGGAATGCAGGATATGTGCTATGAGGGTGGGGGGGGACTTGAACAACAAGAGGGATTAGGGGGGGGGATTTTTGCAATTATTTGTTCTAAGAGGGGATGGGGATTTGGAGAGAGAGGATTTGTGCAGAAGCGAAATGTGTCATATGAGATAAGATTGGGAGGATATTGTTGGGGGGGGGGGATATGTGCTAGGAGGGGGGATTTGTGATAGGAGGGGGATTTGCAGGAAGATTTGTGCTAGTGGGGGGGGGGTTGGGCTAAGAGGGGGGACTGGGGGAGAATTTGTACTAGGGGGCATTGGGAGCTATTTTTTCTAGGTGTGAGGTTTGAGTAGGAAGGGAGGCTATGTGCTGGAAAGGGTATTTTAAAGGGAGTTGTGCTAGGAGGATTGGGAGGATTTAGTTGCATTTGTGCTTGGAGCAGGGATTTTGGGGAGAATATTTGAGGGAAAAAGAATATGTGCTGGGGGGGGGGGGGTGATTTTCTTTTTGGTAAGGGAGATTTGTGCTTGGTGGGGGTACTGGGGGGCACTGGAGGCAGGATTGGGGGGCAAAGATTTGTGCTGGGAGGAAGCTTTGAACTGGGAGGAGGGGGAATTTTTTCATGGTATTGTGGGGAGAATTTTGTCTTGCAGATGGAATTTATGCCTAAAGGGTGAGCGTGCAGATTAGTGTTTCTTTTTGAGAGGGGGGTGTTTGATCACACTTCGGGGGGTGGCATGACTTGTTATCTTTGCCCTGGGAGTTAGATGACCTTGTCCTGGCACTGCCCGCACTACACACAGGGCATGCAACAGATCTCCGCCTCCCCACTCAGCATAGCTGGGATTGGGTTCCCTTACACACATAACCTCAATCTGCAAAGTGTATAGCTGGCTGCAATGTGGCAGTTCTGATCCTTGAAATACCAAGATCAGAATAGCAATGCAATTGCAGTAGCCAGCTACACACTGCGCAGAATGAGGCTGTGTCTATAACGGAATCCTATCTAAGCTATGTGCTGTGATAAGTGCTCTGCCAGCAATAACCCCTATACTCCGCCCTGTCAGCAGTGAAACATTTCATCTTCTCTGCTGGCCACTATCTTTTGCCCTTCTGACCCCTGTGCATTGCCCTTCTGACTCCTGTCTTTTACCCTGCTCACCCCATGTACTCTGTCCTGCTGGCCCCCTGTGTCCTGCCCTGCTGACCCATGTACACTGCCCTGTAACCTGTTCTGCTGACCCCCTGTACAATGCTCTGCTGGCCACTGTCCTCTGCACTTCTGACCACCTTTCCTCTACCCTACCGCCCCTGTCTTCTGCCCTGATAACCCCTGTTCTCCACCCTGTTGACCTCTGTCATCTGCTCTGTTGCCTCCAATCCGCTGCCTTACTGACCCCCTGTATACTGCCCTACCGACTCTTCTTGTACACTCCCCTGTTAACCTTCCCTTCTCTGCCCTGCTGACTCCCTGTACATTGCTCTGCTGTCCCATGTCCTGTGCCCTGCTAACCTTTGTACACTGCCTTGATAACCCACTGTATACTGTCCTACAAACAAATGTCCTCTGTACTCTGCCCTACAAACTGCTGATCCTATCCTCTGCCCTGCTTACCCCATGTACGCTGTCCTACTAACTTCTATACAATGCTCTGCTGACCTTGCATCCTCTGCCCCCCTCATGTTTTTTACTGCAATCCCACATCATACAGGCTAGATCCGGCCCTGGGTCCAGGTATGACAATTTTTACATGAAGTGCTCGATCAAAAAGTGACTTGAGTAGAAGTACTAAAGTATTCAACATTTTTTGTACTTAAGTATTGCAAGTAGTTTTTTTTTTTTAAATTTTGCTACTCAAGTACTGAAAGTAAAAGTACCAGTAGTTTTGAAAAAAAAATTGCTACTCAAGTACTGAAAGTAAAAGTACAAGTACTGTGTTATGTAGTTATTAAAGAAAGAAGTCAAAAGTTTGAACATCATATTGTTTTTTATTATTTCAAATGCAGCTTTTATTTATACATACAGTAGCTTTTATTTTCGTATGCGCTGATAATACACATGTTTTGAGCTTCATGTAACCTGCCATCTACTGTTCTGGCAGTGGTCATTTTTATAATTGTAACGAGTAACTATGCAGCACAAAAAAAAAATATCGGAGTAGAAGTATTGAAATCATTGAAAAAATGTAGTGAAGTAAAAGTGGAAGTAGGAGAAAAAAAATTCTACTCTAGGAAAGTACAGATACCGCCTTTCGGTACTTAAGTACAGTAGTGAAGTAGTTCTACTTAGTTACTATACATCTCTGCCTAGCGGTGATCGCTGTAGTAGTCTGCTTGCTATAGTGATTTCCAGCTTCCAGGGGGACCCCACAGACATGGCACATATATACTTAGATACTTACATCTGTCCAAGCAGGGGCCATGTAACTATATAAAAACTGACATACCTGGAATTTAGCTTTAACTGCATTTGACGAGAGACTGCCTTCAGACAGCCCATTGTGATTGTTTTTCCACTTTTGTATAGTTTCAAAACAACATTGTTTGGATTTTCCTTTAAATCATTTTTGACATACTGCAGCTAAATTGCTAAGTTTTCCATTTTCTCCCCCCAAGTGAAATGGCATTATGTAAAGAAATGACACTTTTCTGAGAAACTTTGCGAAAGGTATTAGCTATGAAATGCTCAAGGAAAGAAAGTTAGCATCTGCTAAAATAGGCTAATTTAGTATTTCACAAGTCCTTACTGAATTTTTTGCATGTCATCACCCATCTCACTTTGAAATCCCCCTTCTGTGCACATAGCACCAATTAATGCAGCACAATGTTCCTGTTCACAAGTTTCCAGGTTTGAACAAATTTGAAAATGCTGATTCCAGTGGCTGAGTATAATGTGTGCTTCATCAGTAAGCGGTGTATCCCTTCCTATAGATGTCATATTGTTTGAAGGGGAACTACAAACCAAGATCAAATTCACCAGGAAAATAAAATGATATGTATATGTAGCACTATGCCCGTAGGGCTTGCTGTATAATGACTTGTTGGGCCTCCTTAGATTACCAGCAGACAGTCACCCAGGGTACAGTTTACGCATCCATCCTTACTCCCAAAGGCTCGTTGCTCAAAAAACTCTCTAGGGGTGTTGGTTTTTTGTATTTCTTGTGAAACTTGGAAGGGAGAAGGGAACAGTGGGATACTCCAACTGTAACTTTGTACATTTGATAAGGACAACTCTCACCTGGTTGCTTGTGGAAGCAGTCACAATGTTTAGACCACAAATGTGGCTTACTGCCACATTTATGGAAAGGGTTAAGTCTCCTTGCTCTTTCTCCAGCAATAGACTTTACGATCTACATTCTCTTCAGGATACTCACTAGCATCCCCTTTACTGACACCCTTCCACTGACTTCTCTAGCTGTAAGGATGGCCCCCTTCAGGTCAGGCCCCTTGACACAGATCTGTACTCACTGTATGCAGAATCAGATCTTCCAGGGTCTCCCCTCCAGTCAGCTTTAAAGGACCTACGGTTCAGCTCCTCTCTAGCTCTTTAGGCCCACAGGTCGACCACCTGAGGCCGCATGGCAAATTCTACAGAGGAGGAGGTAGCCACCCCTTCCCTCCAGTACCCCGCTCTCCAGCTGAAAGATCCCAAGCACATGTGCTCCTGCCATTTATACAGTACCCCGGCATGCACAGAGTCACTTTTCTCTGCCAATGACCAGGGCTGTACCAAATGCCTGTGTACTCATTTGTCAGGTTTCCTCCCACTGTCCAATATGCCTCTCTATTGGACCAGTGTTAAACATTCTGCAGACAGACTGAGTTGCACCTGAACACATTAAGCAGACCTCACTAGCAGATCCTGCTCTCTTGTAGGCAGAGAACAATATAAAGTATCTCACACA